>NW_020838037.1:3679939-4014834 GCF_003676395.1 Aethalodelphis obliquidens | reverse complement strand
CCCACTTGATCATGGTGTATGATCCTTTTAATGTGCTGTTGGATTCTATTTGCTAGTATTTTGTTGAGGATTTTTGCATCTATGTTCTTCAGTGATATTGGCCTGTAGTTTTCTTTCTTTGTGACATCCTTGTCTGGTTTTGGTATCAAGGTGATGGTGGCCTCGTAGAAGGAGTTTGGGAGTGTTCTTCCCTCTGCTATATTTTGGAAGAGTTTGAGAAGGATAGGTGTTAGCTCTTCTCTAAATGTTTGATAGAATTCGCCTGTGAAGCCATCTGGTCCTGGGCTTTTCTTTGTTGGAAGATTTTTAATCACAGTTTCAATTTCAGTGCTTGTGATTGGTCTGTTCACATTTTCTATTTCTTCCTGATTCAGTCTTGGCAGGTTGTGCATTTCTAAGAATTTGTTATTTTTATTTTTTATTTATTTATTTTTTTAGTTTTTAAAATTTAATTTTATTTATTTATTTTCCTTGTTGGTTATTTAGCAATGTGTACATGAAGTGTATTTTTATTATTTGTTGTAGCTACTAAGTAAAATGCTATGCTTCTACTTTCTGATTAACTTTTTCCCTTAAGAGATCTTGAAATTTATCTTGACATTTAAATTGTTAATCCAGCAAGAAAATATTAGAGGCTAGATCTGTGTTTTCTCCCTTTCAAAACAAGTTTATGTTACAGAACTTATGAACAAAGTACTCGAAAATATACTCAAAGTGAATACGAGCCAAGTCAATTTTCATTCAGTTGGAGTTCCTGGTTTGCGGTGAATGTGGGATTGTGAGAGAGGAGATCTGAGCTGAGTGATCCCTAATTTTTCACAGCTCTATTGATTTGCCTTCAGGCAGCAATTATCCTTCAATTGCCTCACTTCATCCTTTTTTAAAAATGATCCAATCTCCCCTCTTTAGAAAATACTACACAATTCACCTCAAAAACAAAATAACACACCATTCCCAAAGACTTAGGAAACCTGGACAAAGGAATACCAGCTGTGCTTCTATCTTTTCTGAATGGATTCGGTGACTGCACGCAACAGAGTGGTCAGTGCATAGTAGGTCCTCAATAGTGTTTTCATCATTCTTTTAAACTGCAAGTTCACTATGGAGAGGCCGGGCAGCTGTTCTATATCACCTGTCACTGCTACAGAACCAAGCTTGGAAAATCCACCAATATTTCTGTAATTATTTAGTTGAAATCTGTGCTGCTATTTTAGAAAGACTCCAAAATACAGTGGCTTCAAGCCTATAAAAATGCATTTCTTTTTTTAATTTTTGTTCTTCAGTTCTTTATTATTGAATTAACACACATATTTTAGTTACTCTCCAACTTCTATGCTGTATGCCTTGATAAACACATCGGAGCAGTGAGTTCTGATGACAATAATTCCTTGTCAAGAACTTGCACTGTAATGAAAGTTTTGCCTGGTCTCTCTCAGATGCTCCTTCTAGGTCCCTGGTGGGTTGCTCACTGCTGGTTGACCCTAAGTGTTAATTGCCCCCTCTGAAAAGCCCTGCTGTGCCACCTACCTGCCTGCACAGGCCCCCTGCACCTGGGCACCCTCTACCAGGCTGGGACCCTCTCCATCTGCATTTATTTTTTCTGTACTAGTTTTGAAATGAGAGGTCCAGGTTAATGGGGAGGATTTCTTCTTTGTGGTCATGTGGGACTTGGGTTCCTTTCAACATATAGTTGAGCCAATCCCTAAAGCATTTCTGTATTGCTCTTCCAACCCCTAAGGCATGATTGAACCTGGGTGGAGCCAAAGGACAGGTGAAAGCATGTGGAAGAGACACAGCAATGTCTTACATCCTTTTACTCACAATCCTTTGGGAGAATTTAGTCAGCATTGACATCCAACTGTATGGGAGGGTAAGAAATGTTGACAAGCTTGGAAGCTATGAGCCTAGTCTCAGTGGAAGAGTATGAATGGATTTTGTGTACAGCTGGCAATCTTAACTCCATAATCTTTATAATACATTTTCATTTCTACCAAATAATGCATTCTTAGGTACTAGGCACCATGCTAATCTATGATAGAGGATGATTTTAAGGTTATCATAGGGCAGCCTCCTGCTTAGTGAAAGGCTCTTCTACTTTAAGGGAGTTAGCCCTGCTAATGTTGCTATATGGCTAAACCTAACAAACCACAGCCTTTCAGTACATGCAAGTGCACAAATGAGTACAAAAGAGCCTCTGGGGCAACCGCTTAGATGTATGGAAGGGTCTTTCCGGAATTCCTAATTCCAAGGCAGGTAGATTCTTCAGAGCAGGATGAACTGGGGTAGGTGACAAGGCCAGGGCTGGATCCCACAATGGTTGGAGAAGAACTAATGCAGGGACCAGCAGGAGGACCTGTGGGGGCCATGAACAGCCCTGGTAGCAGAGCTTGGCTCAGGAAGAGCACTTTCTGCGAAACTGTAGGCTAAAGTGGTGCTCAGGTGTAAATGACTCATCTTCCTCTCATCCAGCACTCACTTTCCATCACTACAGGAGGGAGAGAGCCAGAATGGAAGCATCTCAAAAAAAAAATTGCACCAGTTGGAGATAACAGGCAAGGAAAGCTTTTGCAATAGGGATCAAGATTACTTCAATAGGGGTGAAAGATTGAACTCAACTCTACTGAGATGAAGGCAGGAGAGTTTTTAAGTATTGGGGTGATCTAATGGACAATTTACTGGAGAATATTAAGGAGGAGGTTGGTCAATGTGATTAGGCCATCTGTGTTTGCTAATAAGTCCTTATCCTTATCAAGTGAGGCTCCTCCCCTCTTATGGAGACTGGGAAATAGGGGCCCTAACTTCCTTGATGATTACATTTCAAAGGGATGGCTTCCAGGTCTTGAGAAAGATATTCCTGGGTTGTAGAACTGGCAAGAGGCTGGGGGAAGATTTACCTCTCAAGGGGAAAGAAGAAATTTACAACTGCAAGTTTTCTAAAGTAAATGCTCCAAGAAAAGTGAGGTTAGGTCTTCTGTCATTAAGCTGAGGGGAACATTAAGTCTGTCTTGATCACTGCCAGGTAGATCTGCTGCCTCTTTCCAGCAGGACATCTGCCTAGACAGTGGGTCTAGGAGGTGGCATCTTGTGCTCAGCCTCTTCAATTAAGACTCTACCAGCTGCTTCCCAACTTCCAGGAACTGGTGGAACTCTCTTGCTGGGATCAGACCTACCTCATTCCCTTTGATAACTGCAGGATTTTTACCTTCACCTTTATTTTAATGGGTTCTTGAAAAAGAGGAATTATCAATATAAATGCATCTGTTTTGCAAATTGAACTAGATGTCTTCAGATATTAGCATTTTAATGGCTTAAAAGCATTGGTAATTTTTTTGGCTTATGTCTTCTATTCACTAATCAAGTAGCTAAATGGTAAAAGGTATACCTTACTGTATATGCATACACATGAGTGTATAATATGTTCTTTTAATCCCCTTATAGGAATCAATAGGGCTGATTTAATTTCAATTTGAATTAATATGCGATTCATAATTTTTTATTAGCCATTGTGTATAAAATTGCTATTCCTTACTACATCCATTTCATTGCTGGAAAGCTCAAATTGTCAGAAAGTTCTACTC
The DNA here is from genome assembly GCF_003676395.1 of Aethalodelphis obliquidens. Taxonomy (NCBI): domain Eukaryota; kingdom Metazoa; phylum Chordata; class Mammalia; order Artiodactyla; family Delphinidae; genus Aethalodelphis; species Aethalodelphis obliquidens. The sequence continues at coordinate 4,011,256 of NW_020838037.1, read as the reverse complement.
TATTCTAAGTTAAAATATTCTTTCTTATAATTTTTACCCACTGGGCTTATCTTTGCCTTCTGAAATAATGATTCTGCTACTTCTGTGAACTAATATGTTGCATATACTGGCTCTGGGACATGAGGCAAAAATACCCATAAGGGCAGGCAAGGGTCTAGAACATGTCTTTGATACCAAAAGGGGAAACTGAGACAGATATTATATCTGAATAGGACTAAAATGCTAAAAGTTATTGAAAAGCCTGCTTTGTTAGCTCATGGTACCTGCCATGACTCTTTTATGGCACCCTCCATCTCACCAGGTCGGTCTCCAAACATGCAGAATATTGGGTCCAGAGCAACAGAGCTCACTCCATTCACAGGTGGAGTGAAGACTCCCATAGCGGAGCAGGATTAGGTGAGTCTAAATCAACTGTAATTTAAGGACCTCAAAGATAACTGATATTTGTATATACTGTGAAATGATCAACACAGTAAGTCTAGTTAACATTTGTTACCATACACGGTTATAGAATTTTTTTCCTGTGATAAGAACTCTTAAGATCTACTCTCAGTAACTTTCAAACAGGCAACACAGTATTATTAACCGTGGTCATTATGGTGTACATTACAGCCCCATGACTTATTTATTTTATAACTGGAAGTTTGTACCTTTTGATCCCTTTCATCCATTCTGGCCTCCCCCTATTTCTTGCAACTATCTACTTGTTCTCTAAACCTATGAACCTTTTTTTTTTTTTTATTCCACAGATAAGTGAGATCATATGGTATTTGTCTGACTTGTTTCACTTAGCATAATGTCCTTCAGGTCTATCCATATTGTCACAAGTGGCAAGATTTCATTCTTCTTTATGGCTGAATAGTATTCTATTGTGTATGTACACACACACATATATATATATATATCACATATATATGTATGTGTATATATATATATATATATATATACATATATATCTGTCTCACATCTTCTTTATCCATTCATCCATCAATGGACATTTAAATTTTTCCTGTATCTTGGCTATTGTAAATAATGCTTCAATAAACATGGTGGGTGCATATATCTTTTTGAATTAGCATTTTCATTTTCTCCAGATATATTCCAAGAAGTTAAATGACTAGATCATATGATAACTCTATTTTTAATTATTTTATTTTTAATTTTTGAATAACCTCTGTAATGTTTTCCATCGTAGCTGCACCAATTTACATTCTTACCAACAGTACACAAGAATTTCTTTTTCTTCACATCCTTGTCAACATTTGTTATTTGTTGTCTTTTTGATAACAGCCACTCTACCAGGTGTGAGGTCATATCTCACAAATCAAAACTGTGGTTTTGATTTGCATTTCATTAACAGTTAGTGAGTTTGAGCATCTTGTCATGCACCTGTTGGCCACCTGTTTGTCTTTTTTGGAAAAATGTCTATTCAATATTCTCTGCCCATTTATTAATCAGTGTGGGTTTGTTTTTTTTATATTGAGTTGTATGAGTTTTTAAAATCTATTTTGGATTTTAATCCCTTATCAGATCTATAATTTATAAATCTTTAATCCCATTTAGTAGGTTACCTTTTCATTTTGTTGATGGTTTTCTTTGCTGTACAAAAGCTTTTTAGTTTAATGTAGTCCCACTTGTTTATTTTTGCTTTTTTGCCTTTGCTTGTGGAGTCATATTCAAAAGATCGTCACCAAAACTGATGTCAAGGACCTTACTGCTTAGGTTTCCTTCTAGGAGTTTTATAGTGTCAAGTGTTACATTCAAGTCTTTAATTCATTTTCAGTTAATTTTTGTGTATAGCATAAGATAGTAATCTAGTTCTATTCTTTTGCATGTGCTGTCCAATTTTCCCAACATCATTCATTGAATAAGCTGTCCTTCCACTATTGTATATTCTTGGCTTCTTCATCATAAATTAATTGGCCATATATACATGGGTTTATTTCTGAACTCACAATTCTGTTCAAGGGATCTGTGTGTCTGTTTTTGAGGCAATACCATACTATTTTAGTTACTTTAGCTTTGTAGTATAGTTTGAAATCAAGGAGTATGATATCTCCAGCTTTGTTCTTTCTCCAGATTGCTTTGTTCATCATTTCCCAATATGTGCAGCATGTGGTAATTTCACCACCACACAGTCTTTCAGGAGGAACCTGTAGCTATTTGCCATTGATCTATCTATTAATGAGTGTACATCTCTACCACAGAAGTCTTCCACCAGAACTGACCCTATGGACATGGGATCATTGTGGGACCTGATTATTTAGCAGTGAGTGGGCTGTATTCTTAACATTTTGAAATGCTCTCAACAAGCTTATTCCTTGCCCCTTCTCCAGCTGTTATTATTCCTCCATATCTATCTTGGAAAATTAAGCTCTATTTTTTGTCTTTTCATTTAGATATCAATTATATTATTGTATTGTAATATTAGGTGTCATTGATTAGACACTGAAATGATCATAATTTACCTTTGTGTTTAAAAAAGTACCCTATTAGTCGGCAATTTTTTTCCTCCTGTGCTGAAGGTATGGGTGAGTGCAAAGAACCCAAAGTCTGTAACATGGACAGCGCATCAATATGGATGGCTCTTGTCACTGTGAGTGTCCCTTCAGTTATATTCTGGAAGGAAATAAATGTGTGTGAGAGTAATAAATCAGTTTCTTCCATTGGGATTTTACAAATTAGAAATTAAACCACACAGCAATCGTACTAGAAAGTATAAGTACCAAGGTGGACTAGAAATAAGTTTTCTCCATTCATTCATGTATCATTCATTATCAGTCCTAGCTGAGTCCCCACCATGTACCAGGCTCTGTGCTAGGGTCTGTAGCTACAGCAATGTGGTCCTTCTTTGCATGGACCTTACAACCTGCTGAGAAGTACAGACACTGTACATGTCTGAAGAGATAGTGGAAAGGACAACATTATAATGAAAGTTTTGTGGAATTAAAAAAAAATTGTTAATGGTTGTAATCTTATTCTCTTAGTATGTAAAATACAAAATTTATCTAGATTTCATTATATGTAATAATATGAAAAGCTATGTACCCAGTGTAAATTTCTTCTGTTTTAACCCTCTTATTAAAATTGCAAAGAATGTCTCCTACAGGTGAACTTTGACCTCTTAATCAATACTAAATCCAAATTGAATGCAAGTATTACATCTTTTTATCTAAGAATTCCAAATCAATTCAATGTAACCTGAATCAGCAAAAAGCTAAGGGTTTTTCTGTGTACATTAGAAAGTGTTTTTTCCATACAAGAAACCAGGGCATAGGGATTTCATTTGCAACTATGGCTGTGGGAGTTTAAGCAAGTTCTTTAGGCATTCTAGGCCTTAGAATACAATATTATGCAGATGGATTGCAATATTTCTAATTACCTTGCCGTTCTAAAAATCAGAGATACTGTGATCTTTAGTAACTCAAGGAGATATAATATTATTGACAGCGAAATGCAATTTCATAGCATAGCAAAAGCAACATTGTCAATGTTTGTCTTGGGAATCTTCAGGTGGTGCTATGATGTACATAAGAAATGAGCCTTCTCATCTAGGGTCTCTCTACCATACCCTCTTGGCTTCATTTTCTGATTTCAGAACCCAATACAAGACATAACTCTTGATGATAGTTCATTACTCTTCTGTGCCCCAGAAGGCTAAAAGAATAATGTTCTTTCTCATTATTAGAATAATGTTATTCTAATAATTAGAATAATGTTAGAATATTCTAATTAGAATATTAGAATAATGTTATTTGTCAATAATTTTCCTTTCCCAAAAGAAGATATTCTCCCCGAGAGATATGTCAGAGTAAGAACAGTCAGTATTCTAGGTAGATGGGTTAGGAAGCATATATAATTTTTAGACCCCTCCTTGGTAAGACTTGTTCTCTCTCCATAGCTGTTTAGAGAGATCATACCCTAAACATATTTCCTTCTAGCCTTTCTTCTGCTTAATGTAAACAATCTGGTTTCATCAGAATCGACAAAATCTGTTTGAATCTTGGTTTTTTAATCCAGTGTAATAATTCTGCTTAACTTCTGGTCTCTTGTGTAAGTTTGGTCTTCTGTTTTCTATCTGGCAAAAACATCATATTGAAGGCTCATGGAGAATGATGTAAGGCCAAATTGAACATGTATTTCTAGCTTAAAATAAGTGAAAACTCTTGACTTGTGGGAGAAGCCTTTTTTTTAACCTTTTGAACCTCTATTTCCAATAGAAGATTTATTTCTTATAATAGGAGAGGCTGGAAAAACTCATGGAGTCATTTTTTTAATAAATATTTTTCTAAGCAACTACTATGTGTTAGGCACTGTTCTATATATGAAGATGTAACAAACAAGGTCTCTGCCTTCCTGATACTTAATATCCTAGGTCAGGGGTCAGAAAGCTATAGCTCACAGGCCAAACCTGGCTTGCCACCTGTTCTTGTACTGCCCATGAACTAAGAATGTTTTTTCTATCTTAAAATACTTGAAAAAAATCAAGAGAATAATTTCTTGTGATGTGAAAATTATATAAAGTTCAAATTTGTGTTCATAAATAAAGTTTTATGGGAACACAGCCATGCCCATTTGTTTAGCTATTGTCTAGAGCTCTTTTATTGACGCAATGGTAGAGCTGAGTAGTTCTTTTTTTTTTTTTTTTTATGGGTCTCTCACTGTTGTGGCCTCTCCCGTTGTGGAGTACAGGCTTCGGACGTGCAGGCTCAGCGGCCATGGCTCACGGGCGTAGCAGCTCCGCGGCACGTGGGGACCAGGGCACGAACCCGTGTCCCCTGAATTGACAGGCGGACTCTCAACCACTGCGTCACCAGGGAAGCCCGAGCTAAGTAATTCTAACGGACTATATGGTCTGCAATGCCTAAAATATTTTCCATCTAGTTTTTTTTTTTTTTTCCTTAAGTTTACCGGCTGCTATTCTAGGGGCAGGACAGATAATAAACAGGTAATCAATTAAGCAAGATAATTATGAATTGTGATGAGGCCTCTGAAAGAAAGACAATGGGTGATGAAATCTTTATACCTATGTTGAATAGGGTGGAAAGGGGAGGCCCCTTAGAGGAGGTGATAATTGAACTGATTCCTGAAGGATAAAAATCTATCATTCATATAGAGAGCTGGAAGAAAAGCATTCTAAGTAGAAGTAATAGCAAGGTCAATAGCTTAGAAAGATGGGAAAAGACCTGACGTTTCCTCAGAATAGAACAAGGCTACATGGCTGGAGCATCATGAGTAGACAGGAAAGAAGATAAGGTGAGATACAGAATAAGGCGGGATATATGCTTCAGGATCTTGGAGGTCTTAATAAGAAGTGTGAGCTTTATTCTGAGAGCAATGCAAAGCTGTTAAAAGGATTTTAAGCAGGGAAATGATGTGGTCTGGTTTACATATTTTTTGAAGACTTCTCTGGCTGTTGTATGGAGAATGGGTTTTAGGAAGGACAAGAGTTGAAGCAAGGAGACAAATAGGATGCTATTATAGTCCAGGCAAGAGACAGCAGTGGTTTGGATTAAGATGATAATGGAGTTGGAGAGATGTAGAATACTTTGAGATATATTTCAAAGGTGGCATCTACCCAATTTGGTGATGAATCATACAGTTGAATAAAAGAGAGGCTTCAAGACTGTTTCCTAAGTTTCTACTTGATCTACCAGGGGTAAGGTGGTGATATTAACTAAGATTAATTCATCCAGGAATATTTATTGAATTCCTACTACATTATAGTCACTGATCTAGGCTATAGAAAACAACAGGTAACACAACAAATAAGGTCATTAACCAAATATACACATAATAATATAAAATGTCCAATGAGGATAATTGCAATGGAGTAAATTAAAGCAGAGTAAGAAGGGCAGGGAGTACTGGGATGGAGGTTGTTGTTGTTGTTATTATTATTTTAAAATACCAGGAAGGTATTGACTGCTAAGCTGATATTTCAAAAAAGACTGGAAAGAAGGAAGACAAAGAAGGAATTTAGTGCATTAACTGCACACATCTTGGGAAAAGGCATTCTAGAAAAGGGGAACAGCATGAGCCAGGACCCTGAACCTAGTGTGTATTTGACATATTTGAGGATCAGCATTGAGGGTAGAGTTGTAAACAGTGAGATGAGAGTGGTAGAAGAAGCCCAATTTTGTAGAGATTTGAGAGTTATAGAAAGACTAGGTTTTTGATCAAAGTGAGATGGGATGTCACTGAAGGATTTGAGCCTCCAGGAATGATAGGAGCTGAAATACATTAAAAAAGGATGCACTGGAAAGACTCTAGGGCAGCGAAGGCACTGAGGGACCAGTTAGAAAGACTGGGAGAAACGTGATAGGGAAATAAAGCAAGAGCTCTATTTGGAACATATTTATTTTAAGACCTTTAGTTTATGCCTGAATATAGAGCAGCACTAGATAGAACCCAAATCAAAATAAAAAGATACTTCCATTTTCCCAATTAGAACAACCACTACCCTCAAAAAATGTTTTTGGCCAACTTGTGTACTTATCCTATTTAATTTAGTTACATACATATATTTAAAATCACATATTATATAAAATAACTTAAAAAGTATAACTTTAAAATAAACTATATGAAATTTATCAGTTCTTTACCATGTCCATATCTGGTTTTCAATTGTATGGAATCAAAAATTTTGATGTATAGCAGCGATATTAATTATCATTAGGGATTTGGCTTGTGAACTCTCTTCTCAAAATCTGCAAAGACCTGAATATAAAGTGATTTCCTTTTTTTCCCCTAAAGTATGATTTTGGGTAATAACTAAGTAAATGAAAAAACAAATAAGTAGATCGTCCTGATGTTAAACCTGCGAGAGTGGAAAAGCAAAGTTACTGGGAGAAAAGGGGAGCAAGGCCAGGGAGCAGTCAGCACAAGTGTACAGTCATGAATTAAAGGGCTGTTCTCCAGCAGCATTTACTACTGCTCAGGTGTGTAGGTCACAGTGGCTCATCCATGGAAAGAGTTTTGCCATTATCTCTGAGTGAGACTGAGTTAAATGTTGAGGGTATTTGCAAGGCAGTGGTTTTAGATGACAAAAGACCAAAAGGCTGATGGCAGGTCCTTCCAAGGACCTCAGCTGAGTGGGAAGCATAAACTAATTTCACAGTGTTGCAATGACCATTGAAGAGAATGTACACAGTGTCTTTATAGTGGCTGGCTCACAGTTGGTGTTCCCAAATTTGCAGCCAGGATTACAGGAGGTAGCATGCAGAGGGAAAAGGGCATTGCCCTTGGAAGCAGCCAGAGCTGGGCTCAAACCCAACACTACTGTTTGCCATAAGACCTTGGTCAATTTAGTTAACATCTCTACTTTTTTGTGAAAATTACATAACACATATGTAAAGCAGACACCTAATAAACTGTAGTTATTATTATTACCATTATTCTAGAAAATTATGATTATACTGATAATTATTTTAAACACAAACATCAAACATGGTTTCTGTCCATGGGTGTGAGACATGTTTGTATAGGGGAGTAGGTTGATGAGTAAACCTCAAATATCTAGTTGTAACTTGTGTAGAAATAGATAATGGAGAGAGGCAAGAAAATGATTACTTCTACTTAGCCATTTTTATCTGTGATAATTTTACCCCCATAAATAACTGGGGGAAGCTGTGTTAGGGGAGAGGGCCCAGAGAGGGATGGACTAGGCCAGGAAACCAGGGTCACAGGTACAGAGGGTTAGAGGAGGGGAAACATGTGTGCTGCTTTTCCTTTCTGTTTACAGCAGGGTCTGTGGTCTACTTCTTCATGAATCATTTGCCATATTAATTCCCAGGTTTCATTTGCTGGAGGCAGCAATGAGCAATACTAGTACATGTTATATTTACAGACAGTATCAATCCTCAGGTGCTTTTAATCTTTACTGGGTAATGCAACTTTTACTGTTATTTCTCATGGAAGGCTGAAAAAAAGCAAAATAAATTATGCCAACTCCTGTGTAGGAAAGAAGAAGACATTTTACAAGCAGCAATCATTTTACCACATTACTGTGTGGTAATAATCCATTTTAGAAGCAGACATTTATATTTGTCTAATCAGGGAGATAGTATTGCACTTCATTGAGTGATGTGTTAAAATTATCTATAGGGGCTTCCCTGGTGGCGCAGTCGTTGAGAGTCCGCCTGCCGATGCAGGGGACACGGGTTCGTGCCCCCGTCCGGGAAGATCCCACATGCCGCAGAGCAGCTGGGCCCGTGAGCCATGGCCGCTGAGCCTGCGCGTCCGAAGCCTGTGCTCGGCAACGGCAGAGGCCACAACAGTGAGAGGCCCGCGTACCGCAAAAAAAAAAAAATTATCTATAACTTCTACCTTTCTACATGGAAACCTAAATGCTGGATTAAGTCAGAATCTGTAGCAGTCTTGAAAAATGAGTTATGTTTTGCAATGAACAAACACAAAAAAAACAGGCTTTAGCATTAGAAAGACTAGTCTTCAGTTCTGCTTATATCATTGGCTAGCTTTGCAGCCTTGAGAAATCTGAGGCTCAGTTTCTCATCTTTAAAAAGGAATGATATTTAAAAGTCCCCCATAAGATCGTTGTGAATATTATATGTAAGACACTTAGCACAGTGCTTGGCACACTGAAATTTCTCAATAAATGTTATATTCCTATTTCCCCCTCCTTCCCTTCCTTCCTTGCAATACTTTCTGTGCTCAAGGCCATTTGGCTGCCAGCAGAATTGAAGAGCAGCAACCTCAGTGGCAGCAGACACAGTTTTGCTATGTATTACCATGGTGGGCTTGGGTCCGTTAGTTACCTCTTTTAATTTTCCTGTCTGTAAATAATGGGGGCAATACCCATAGTGTCTAGCAACCTAATTAGTGAGGCATCAGTGGATGAATGAATCCAGTGGATGAATGAATCAGAAGAAATGAATGAGAAGGTGCCTTTTAAATGGTAAAGTCCTGATTCCAGTGACTTTTTTTTTTTTTTAGGATGTTGGGGGTAGGAGTTTATTAATTTATTTATTTTTACTGTGTTGGGTCTTCATTTCTGTGTGAGGACTTTCACTAGTTGTGGCAAGCGGGGGCCACTCTTCATTGCGGTGTGTGGGCCTCTCACTATCGCAGCTTCTCGTGTTGCAGAGCACAGGCTCCAGACGCACAGGCTCAGTAGTTGTGGCTCACGGGCCTAGTTGCTCCGCAGCATGTGGGATCCTCCCAGACCAGGGCTCGAACCCGTGTGCCCTGCATTAGCAGGCAGATTCTCAACCACTGCGCCACCAGGGAAGCCCCTGATTCCAGTGACTTTTTGAGTAATCATCCAGGGACTACAAAAAAGTAGCAGATCTTTGCTCTCATCATCTGTTATGGATTGAATGTTTGTGTCCCTCTAAAATTCATATGTTGAAGCTATAATCCCCAATGTTATGATTTTGGAGGTGGGGCCTTTGGCAGGTAGGGTTAGATTAGGTCATGAGGGTTGGGCCCTCATGATGGTATTAGTGCCCTTAAATGAAGAGAAGAGGAAAAAAGAAAGAGCTATAACCCCTCCCCGACCCCACACACATATACACTGAGGAAAGGCCATGTGAGGACATACCCAGAAATCTGCAAGCCAGGAAAACAGGAACCAAATTGGTGACACCTTGACCTTGGACTTCCCAGACTCCAGAACTATGAAAAATAAATTTTTGTTGTTTAAGCCACCCCAGTCTATGGTATTTTGTTATAGCAGCCCAAGCTGACTAATATAGCATCCTTTAAATTGTCAGTCATTTCCAATGAAAATTCTTTCAAGGGAAGCCCCTGATGGTTAAAAGTCTCTAGGGCAGCAGTTCTTAACTTTAGCTATACATTGGAATCACTGGAGTGCTTTAAAACAAAACAAAAACAATGCCTGGGTCCCAGTCCTAGTGATTCTGATTTGATTTGTCTGGGTGCACCCTGGGCACAGAGAGAGAGAGAGAGAGAGAGAGAGAGAGAGAGAGAGAGAGATGTAAGAGCTCCTCAGGTGAGTCTAATGTACAGCCAAGGCTGACGTGCATGTGCTCCAACAGTCTGCACTGTTGCTTAGACCAGTGCTTCACTTAGGAATCACCTGAGCATCTTGTTAAAACTCTGATTCTGTTGTAGAGTGTTCGCAGTGGTGCCTGAGAGTCAACATTTCTAATAGGACCCCAGGTGGTACACATGTTGCTACTTTGAGTAGCAAGTGTTGACCAGAGGTTGTCAAACTAAGGCCCGTGGGCCAAATCCAGCCTGCTGCTTGCTTTGTGCGGCTCATGAGCTAAGAATGGTTTTTACATTTAAATGATTTTAATAAATCACAAGAATATTTCTTGACACATGAAAATTATATGCCATTCAAATTTCAGTGTCTTTAAATATATTTTTATTGGAACCTAGCTACTTCACTCATTTTTGTGGGTGTACAGCTGCTTCTGTGCTACAACAATAGAGTTAAGTTGTTGCAACAGAGACTAAATGATCTGCAAAGACTGAAATATTTACTATCTGGCCCTTTACAGAAAAAGTTGCCAATCCCTGGATTAGAGGGTAATTTGGACTCACAGAGGGTAAATATTATCCTCCAAATTCTTTTTCATTCCCCATCAGGTTCTCACACCATCAACCAGCAGTCTCAAAGATACTGACATTTTTTTTTAAGGCACTGTGATGGGCACATCAAGTGTACAGGTCTGGCAGTGTATGTCAGAGTATCTGCAAAGCCACCTTTTTGGGGAATAATCGACCAGACTGAGTCTTTCTTACTCTTGTTCAGCCTCAGACCATGCTGTGGTCTGAATGTTTGTGTCTCTCCAAAATTCATATGTTGAAATCCTAACCTCAAATGTGATGGTATTAGGCAGGGGATCTTTGGGAGGTGTTCAGGTCATGAAGATGGAGCCTGAATGAATGGGATTAGTGTCCTTATTAAAGAGACCCCAGAGAGCTAGCTCATCCCTTCCACCATGTGAGGACACAAGAAGAAGTCAGCAATCTGCAACCTGAAAGAAGGCTTTCACCAGAACCTGGTCATGGACACCTGACCTTGGACTTCCAGCCTCTAAAACTATGAGAAATAAATTTCTGTTGTTAAAAGCCACCCAGTCTGTGGTATTTTGTTTAAGCAGCTTGAACAGATTAAGATGCACCATCATACCAGCAAGGTGTTCTCTTACACATGGGACTTGTCTAATATGGAGAGGAAAACTTTGACAACAAAAACAAATACTTCTATTTATTAATCGACAATCCCTTAAAAACAGACACTAAAATCTATGTCTTTCTGCCTAAAAGCAGATTACTCTAACCTGCTTTGAAATAAAATGATAAAATGCCTGTGGGGATTTTTCATCAATATGGGAGCTTGCTATCCTCAGACAGGACCAGGACCGTCAAATTCAATTCTTTCCTCATCCTGGATTCTTGGTTTTCCCCCTACCATGATAGGCTATGATTTAAGGCTTCCATTCACCTTTCTCACTAATATCTTAGTAACTAATATGTTTAGAGAAATTTGTAAGTCTGAAGTGCTGAAGAATAGACTACAGTTAACAAATAAGTGAAAAAAAAATCTGTGAAAGTGGAAATGAGAAAAAATACTATAAGTCTGTGCCCCTGAAGTCACAGAACTGACTACAGGCAGGCACACAATCAGTTTCTCTCTTCTGTATTAAAAGGGATAAAAAGACTATTTTTTACAGCATGGTCATCTTGAAAAATACCTTAAAAAACTTAACTTATGAAAAATCTTGAGTCACACCAAAGCAAATAAACCTGTTTTAGACATTCTCCTTAATGGATCCAGGTCAAGACTAATCAGCATAATCATTTCTGGTTTGGGGAATTGTCAAGAAACCATGGCTGCTGGCTTAAAGGGTGAGTTCTCTATTATTTTTGGCTCTCAACAACCATAACTAGTCCAGACATGTTGACCTAAACTAGCCATAATAAGGCAGCTTCCTTCCAGCTCAGTCACGGTAAAATTTAATGTGTCAAGAAAAATTTAGTAACTCATATTTTTCTCTGAGGCCTTGTTTTCCTAGGCACACACTGCTCTAAATAAATAAATAATTTAAATCATTTATTAGGTAATCAGGAACTCACTTATAATAACAATCCTATGAAATTAGTGTAATTATTTCCATATTAGTTTAGTGATTTGCCCAAAATCATACAGCCATTTCATGGTAGAGGCAAATTTAAAACCCCAGGATCAATGACTCCAGAAATGAAATCTTTGATGTGAATCTATGCTTACTCCTTCTCACAGAATAATGCTCAAATCCTACCGTTGGAGTCTATTGTCGCACAGACATGGGAAATTCTACACTCTGTCTCCCCTTCTTGAAGATTATAGCCTAGTAATGGCTCCAGGGTTATTAATGACTTCTCTGTGTAAATCTATTTATATTTACTTAACCCTGCATTTCTTAAATTTATTTTCCCATGGGACCCTGCTCCTCTGCCCACATTTTTTCACATGACAACTATTAAAAATCTGCAAAACAAACTTTGGGAAATGTCGCCCTGAATCATTCAGGTCCTGGTGCTAATGCTGTCGTCATTTGAAATCAATTGAGAAAATATGCCAACGTAAAAAATTAAAAGAGAGGAGACAGAGAGAAAGTGAGAGAGAAAGAAAGAAAGAGAATGAGGGAGATGAAGAAGAAAAAAAGGAGAAGGAAAAAAGAAGGGCAAAGAAGAGACAAGAAAGGAGAGAAAGATAAAGAAAACGGTATATTCTGAGTAAACTGAATGCAGGAAGAGGAGAGAAGGACATGTTATGACACTATTATTACAGTATTTTGAGTATTTAGAAGTGTAATTGCTGGATTGGATGCTAGTTATATTTTCAGTTTTTTGAAGAACTTTCATACTGTTTTCCACAATGGCTGCACCAATTTACATTCCCCTCAACAGCACACCAGGGTTCTCTTTTCTCCGTATCCCCTCCAGTACTTGTTGTTTCTTGTCTTTTTGATGATAGTCATTCTGATATCTATGAGGTGGTATCTCATTGTGGTTTTGATTTGCATTTCCCTGATGATTAGTGATGTCAAGCATCTTTTCATGTGACTGTTGGCCATCTATATGTCTTCTTTGGAAAAAAAGTCTATTCATGTTCTCTGCCCATTTTTAATCAGTTTTTTTTGTTTTATGTATTGAGTTGTATGAGTCCTTTATATATTTTGGATATCAACTCATCAAATAAATCATTTTGCAAATATCTTCTTTCATTCAGTGGTTTGCCTTTTTGTTTTGTTAGTGATTTCCTTTGCTGTGCAAAAGTTTTTTAGTTTGATGTAGTCCCATTTGTGTATTTTTACTTTTATTGCCTTTGAGGAGACATATTCCCAAAAAGTATTGCTAAGACCAATGTTAAAGAGCATACTGCCTATATTATCTTCTAGGATTTCTTTGGTTTCAGTTCTTACATTTAAGTCTTTAATTCATTTTAAATTTATTTTTGTATGGTGTAAAAAGTGGTCCAGTTTCATTCTTTCTCATGTAGCTGTTCAGTTTTCCCAATACTGTTTATTCCCAAGACTGTCTTTTCCTCATTGCGTATTCTAACCTCCTTTGTCATGGATTAATTGACCATATGAGTGTGAGTTTATTTCTGGACTCCCTACTAAGTTCTACTGATCTATTTTTCTGTTTTTGTGCCAGTGCCATACCATTTGATTACTGTAGCTCTGTAGTATAGTTTAAGTCTGGGAGCATGGTACCTCCAGCTTTGTTTTTCTTTCTCAAGATTGCTTTTGCTATTTGGGGTCTTTTGTGGTTCCATACTAATTTTAGGATTATTTAGTTCAGTTTTGTGAAAAATGCCATTGATTTTTTGATAGGGATTACTTTGAGTCTGAACTCAAAGGTAGTATGAACATTTTAACAATGTTGATTCTTCCAATCCATGAATATGGTATATCTTTCCATTTATTTGTGTCATCTTCAATTTATTTCCTCAATGTCTTATAGTTTTCAGAGTATGGGTCTTTCATCGCCTGCTTTTCTATTCTTTTTGATACAACAAAAATTTTTAAAGGGGATTGTTCTTTTCATTTCTTTTTCTGATAGTTTATTATTAGTGTACAGAAATGTAACAGAATTCTGCATATTAATTTTGTATCCTGAAATTTTACTGAGTTCATTTGTTAGAGGAATAAAATTGACAAACCATTAGCCAGACTCATCAAGAAAAAAGAGAGAACTCAAATAAATAAAATTGGAGATGGAAGAGAAGTTACGACCAACACTATGGAAATACAAAGGTTCATAAGAGAATACTATGAACAATTATATGCCAACAAATTAGATGACCTAGAAGAAATGGATAAATTCTTAGAAACATACAATATTCTAAGACTGAATCATGAAGAAAGAAACTCTGAATAGATCAATTACTAGTAAGGAAATTGAATCATAATCAAAATACTCCCCCAAAATAAAAATCCACGTTCAGATGGCTTCATAGGTGAATTCTATCAAACATTTAAAGGAGAGTTAGTACTTATCCTCCTCAAATTATTCCAAAAAATTGAAAAGGAAGGAACACTTCCAAACTCATTTTACAAGGCTAGCATTACCCTGATACCAAAAGCAGGCAAAGATACCACACACACAAAAAAGAAAATTACAGGCCAGTATCCCTGATGAACATCGATGCAAAAATTCTCAACAAAATATTAGCAAACTGAATTCAATAGTACGTTAACAGTATCATGCACCATGATCAAGTAGGATTCATTCCAGGGGATGCAAGGATGGTGTTAATCTGTAAGCCAATGTGATTGGTTTTAATCTGTAAACCAGTGAATGAAGGATAGAAGTCCTAATATCATCTCAATAGATGCAGAAAAAGCATTTGACAAAATTAAACATCCATTTATAATTAAAAAACTCTCATCAAAGTGTGTATAGAGGGAACATACTTCAACATAATAAAGGTCATTTATGACAAACCCACAGCTAACATCATACTCAATGGCAAAAAGCTGAAAGCTTTTCCTCTTGGTTCAGGAACAAGACAAGGATGCCCACACTCACCACTTTTCTTCAACATTGTATTGAAAGTTCTATCCAGAACAATTAAGTAAGAAAAAGAAGTAAAAATCATTAGAATCAGAAAGGAAGAAGTAAAATGTTCACTATTTGCAGATGACATGAAAAAAACCCTAAAGACTCCACCAAAAAGCTATTAGATAACCTGAATTTTTAATATGCCAATATTTTGAAGCAATTAACAAAAGATTTTCATAAGTGGCCAAAATATCTTTCAGCATGTTTTGAGTTCCTGATGGAGGGACCTCAAAATTCAGAAGACACTGTCTCTCCCCTCCAAGGTATCATAAAATATTAGGGTATAAAAGACAAGGATATGGACAGTATCAATAGCATGGCATGAATACAAGTGCCCCTGGTAACGTACAAGGAGCAAGCCACAGTAGTTTAGAGGAGACTTATTTGGACTTGTGACTATGGAGGCCCACAACAGAAATCTGGTTTTTAGAAACAGCAGCTTAGAGCTAGACTTCCAGGGCTCAAACCTGGGTTCATCACTTAGCTGTGTGTCCTTAGGCAAATTAACCTCATTTGTGGCTTGGTTTCCTTATCTGTAAAATGGTGATAATATGTAAATCAATTTCATAGGGTTGATGTGAAGTTTAAAGTGCTTAGAACATTCCAGGCACACAGTATGCTTTATAGATAGCAGTGATTATTATGTTTTAGATTACTATTTTGGAGTTAGTTAAAAAAAATAGATTTGAGAAATAGAGAAAAGCCTTAGGAATGCCATGAAAAATGAAGATGCACAAAGCTAGAAGTCCCGTGTTGTCCTGACCTTGGAAGAATTCAGTGTTTGAATGGCTGGAGAGAGGCATGTCATTCTAGAACTGGGATTTGGCAACTCATAGAAGGTAATCAGGACGACCAAGTTTCCCAAGGATTGTAGCTAGAGCTGTAAGTAGGTTGACCAAGAAATGAAATGAAGGGTAACAGGTCATTAAGAGATATCATGCTTATAAGAGCCCAAGCTATTGGACTCACCTACCCTGGACTATCAGTCCAGAAGCCCTGTGCTGATCCCAGCTAAATGCACTTGTGTAAGAAGACGTGGAGGAGATATATCGAGGAAAAAGCCCCTGTCAGAGGGAATAAATTTGGAAGAAAATTCATCCTCTAATAACTGGAAGATTGTCTTGATTTTATTTCAGAAAACAAGAAATATGTTCAGTCAAATTGAAATTCTGTTTGTATTTTTTGTTGCAAGGGGGTGGCTTATCATTGTTTGTCCCACAGATGTGTTTGGAAATTGCCAACCAATTAAAATGCACAAAATGAGCAAAATTGGTTACTCATTTTCCCAAAAATGAATACTGAATGTGCTGTAAATGAGCTTGCTTTCAAAAGTTCGGTGAAGTATACAGATTCCAGTTACTGGTAATGACTTAAAGCAATAAAAATGCCACAGCTGAGTGTGGTTTTTACCCTTTACTTTTGTTCTTGATGTGGCTCACTAAACGCTATAATTGAAATAGCTGGTTGAGTTATGACTGCCAAAATCTGTCTTTGTTAACTTGGAAGTAAGAGAAGGTATGGGGTTAGGGACTGGGGGGAAGGTATGTGCTGGGGGAGGGAACAGACTACTATGGATGAGAGAAAAGATTCGCTTGTTTCTGGATTCCTCATCATAATTAGTGGTGGGTAGATCCCTAGGGTTTCTTGACAATCTGTCTGTTTCATAAAGACAGATTAGAGTCTGTCTGATATCAGCTAGTTTACTCTGTAATTGCATTCCATTTAAAAATATCTCCACTTGAGCAATGTTACCAAACCTTGCAACATAAAATTTACAATAATTGTAAGAGAAATTTGACTGCTCCTCTATCCACATGGGTCCATATATCCATAGAACAAATTAAAGGGAAATTCATATCAGGGGATTTTAAAATAAATTACCAGAGAAAATTGGAGCAGAATGCTGAAAGTAAGGCAACAGAAAACTCCAAACAATTATACTTGAAGAAGACTACTCTAAAAAAAAAATCTGTAACCAGAGTACAGAGAGCAATGCCTTCAAGTGTTGATTCTTTTAAATGAGTTGTTCTCAACAGGTTTTCACAACTTGGGGGAGGGAGTATTACTGGAATCTAGTGGGTAGAGGTCAGAGATGCTGCTAAGAATCCTGCAATGCACAGGACAGTCTCCCACAACAAAGAATTACCCAATTATTCAGTCCAAAGTGTCAACTGTGCCAAGTTGGAGAATTCCTGCTTTACATTACAAAGGATTTCTCCAAATCCAATGTTCTTCTAGCTGGAGAAATATTATTGCTGGTGTACTGTCCAGGTCTTTCACAGAATTGTTTTTCTCTCTCTTTTTTTAACAGACTTGGGTAACAATATTATATTGAAATTACATATTATAAAGAAATTGCATAAAATTGCATTAACGAATTACTGTGTAGTGGACACTTACATAACTACCACCCAGGTCAAGAAATAGAATTTTGCCAACAACCTAGAACCCCATCCCCCACTCCCAGTTCTCCTTGCTGGGTAGGACACTTTCTGTCCCCTCATTCTTCTAACTCAGTTCCTAGGTTTTATTTGTAAATTATGACCCAAATAGTCACCCCTAACCATTTTAGTTTTGCTTATTTTTGAGCTTTTTACATGAAATTATATAGTATGTATTCTTTTGTGTATGTCTCTCTTTACTCATCATTTTCGTGAGTTCCATTTACACTATTGCATGTAACAGTAATACATTCACTTTCATTGCTGTGTGATATTCTGTTGTGTGATTACAATTCATCATTCTATTGTTGGGCATCTGGGTTGTTTTCAGTTTGGGACTATTACAGACAATGTTGCTGTGAAACATTTTTGTATAAACATTATGATACATATGTACACACTGTCGGGTTTAGACTTAGGAGTTGAACTTCTGAGTCATAGGGTATAAAATCTTCAGCATTAGAGGATAATGTCAAACTCTTTTCATAAGTGATTGTAAAACTTCATGCTTCCACATGTACTTGAGAGCACCAGTTGTTGCACATTTTCTCCAACATCTGGTATTGTCATTCTTTTTGATCTTTTTGATCATATGCAGTGGTATCATATTGTGGCTTTAATTTGCATTTCTCTGATTACTAAGAGAGTTGAATACCTTTTAATATGTTTGCTGGCCATTTAAATATCCCTTTTTTATGAAGTGCCTTTTTATATCCTTTGCTCACTTTTTATAGGGATGTCTTTTTCTTTGTAGGTCTTCTTAAATTCTTATATTCTTGACATGAGCTCTTTGTTGCTTGTTTAAGCTGCACATATTTTCTACCCATCTGTGGCTTGCCTTTTCACTCTCATAATGTGTCTCTAATGAATAGAAGTTCTTAATTGTAATGTGGTCAGTTAAATATATACATCTTTTTATATCCTGTTTAAACACTTGTTCCTACTTTGCAATCATGAGAACAGTTGTTTGTATTATTTTACACAACTTTTATTATTTTGCCTTTTGCATTAGGACTATAATCCACTTTGAGCTGATTTTCATACATGGTGTGAGATAGGTTTGTTGTTTATTTATCTATCTATCTATATTTATTTATTTTATTGCACAGTCTCAGCAATATTCATTGAAATAATTGTCCTTTCCTCACTGCTCTGCATGGTTGTCATAAATCTAATGTCCATAAATATGTAGATTTGTTTTTTGGCTTCAATTCTATTTCAGTGATGCATAAATTTTTAAGCTAATCCCACACTGTGTTGATGACTACAGCTTTATAGTAATCTTAATATCTTAAGAGCAAGCCCTGACACCTTCTTCTTAAAGAATGTCTAAGCTCTTCTCAGCCTTTTTATTTTCATGTGAATTTTAAAATCGGCTTTTCAGTTTTTACACACACACACACACAAATTTAGAAGCACTGATTCCATTGCATTTAATAAATAAATTTTCAACATTGAGCTTTCCAATCCATAACACAATAAATATCTCCATTAAGAACGTTTTCTTTAATTTATCTCAATAATGTTTTATAGTTTGCTGTATAGAGGTCTAATATAAGGATAGAGTAGTCAACTCAGACTCACATGAATTATAGATCTTAATAGCAAACATTACTAATAATTCAAAGGACGCAGAGTAAAGAATATAAGACTAGGCAAAGTGTTCTTCCTTTGGAGGAATCCAAAACCATCAACACAGCTCTCCAAAGATTCTTCCTCTTCTGTGGTAGGGTGTGTTCCGGTTCAGATTTAAAATGTGATGTTTAAACAATTCATGTGGAATATTGCTTATGCAGAGGGGACCATTTTGGTCAGAGACATCCTCATTTTACACTCAGCAAATTACCCAGCTTATGTAACATTTTCCAGCCTGTCAAGCTCTCAAAAAGCCATATGTTCCAGATTTCTTTACAATAGGTAAATAATGATAAAAAGCATTTAATTAGAAAAGAACTCTCAATTATCTTTCTAATAAATACCAGTAGCGTATTTACCAGGATGTAGGGGTACCATTATGTTTACAAGGGGATTTACATGATCATTCCTTTTTACTGGGCTTCCCTGGAAAAGAGAGAGAATTGTTAATAGGCCTGCTATTACCATTTTCTTCCCAAATATCTTTCTTAGATATACTTCTAACTATTTGATGGTATTGGTGCTATTTTAAATTGTATATTTCTTTTAAACAGCATTTCTAATTGTTCACTGTTAGCATGTAGAAATACAATTTATTTTTTTATATTGACTTTTTTTCAGTAATCTTAAAAATTTATTACTTCAAATAATTTACCTGTAGATTGTAGATTTTCTACTACATGGTCATATCATTTGTTTCCATTCTTTCATCAATTCTTTTTCAAATTTATTTTTCTCATCTTATTTCACTGACTAGGGTCTCTAGGACAATGTTGAATAGAAGTGGTGATAGCAGGCATCATTGCTTTCTTCCTGATTACAAGGGCAGATATGTCAGTGTTTCACCACTAAGTATGATGTTTGCTATAGCTTTTTTGCAGATAACATTTATCAGATTAAGGAAGGTCCCTTATATTCCTAATTTGCTAACGGGTTTTTTAATGAAGAAATGTTGAACCTTATCAAATGCTTTTTTTTTTGTACTTGTCGAGATGATCGTATGTTTTTCCTTTATTTATGTGACATATCACATTGATATACTTTTGAATATTAAAAACAACTTTGCATTTCTGGAATAATCTAACTTGACCATGATATTATAACCCTACATATTGCTGACTCTAGCTTCCTAATATTTTAATTAGCATTTTTGCATCTGTATTCATGGCCTGTAATTTTTCTTTCTTGCATTATTCTTTTTGAGGTTATGGCAACCTCATAAAATGAATTGGGTAGTATCCTTTCTTTTTTTTTTAATTTTATGGCAGGAATTGTGTATATTGGTATTATTTCTTCCTTAAATGTTTGCAAAATTAGCTGGAGAAACCATCTGGCTTTCACAGACTCTTTAATCCAAGCTTCCTAGTGTCAAGTGACTTCAGGGTTAAATGAGTGATGCAAATATATGAAGCAGCAGGAAATAGAGTAAGAACATTTTTAAAAGGTGATTACTATGGTTAATTGAAAAACACCACAATGTATTCAAGAACAAATCAATTTACACATATGCAATTTGCAATCAATTTACACAATTTACACACATAGACTGATGAACAAGCCAATCACATTTGCTGGTAGCCAACATTTTCTGAGTCCCTACTTTAAGGCTTCACCATACAGTGAATGCTAGAGTATATTGGGCCTTCAACAACCTCTTACTATCTGTAGCCTTAATCTTCAGCTATTTGTTTTACCTCACTCTATACAGCACATTTTCACCTGTTCCTAAACCTAGATACTTCCAAAGAAATTCCATTCTTAGTGATCTCTGTGAGATTGAAGCTGATGTAAATGAGATCTTCTATGACTTTATTACTTTTTATGTCCTTCAGAGAGAATGGAACCACAGCTGAGAAGGTAAAGAGCTATGGAGTCTTTTGAGCCTAGTCTTTAAGAATGACTTAAAAAAAACGAATGACTTCTGGGGTCAAAGGCTAATGTTTATTTTGTTCAGGGTTGCCAAAAAGCATTACCTTAAATAATGAATTTTACTCAATAGCTAATGCAAACAGGGACAAATAACTGAGGGAATAAGTATAATTCTTTGCTATATAACTATAACTATAATTATTTGCTGATTTTTTTTACCTCTTTCTCTAAACCTTTCCCTTATCGTGGGCCTTTCATTCCAAAATATTCTCACTGAATATAAAGTCCCATATTTATGACTTTGAAGTACACCTATCCTACAGATTCAGCTCAAATTCTTTTTTCTTTTCGAAGCCTGTCTAAACTGCCAGTTCCATGATCTCTTCTGACCATACTATCTATGTGAACCACAATAATGCCCATGCTACTGAGATACTCTTCATACCTCTGAAATTGCTTACACCAAACAGTAAGTAAATGGTGAGTATGACAAGAACTCAAATCAGTTGATTCAGCTCAACAGTCTTTCCAATAGGATCCTACTGCTTCACTGACATTCTTAACTTTATACCTTTAGGGGGTCATCAACTGGCCTAATAGAAATTTAGTCTTGACATGACATTCAAGGGAATTCTTGTGTTTGTGCTTAAGGATTATGCTTCATGCCTTCCACAGTACAAAGAAAGAATTCAAGAGTAAAGAGACTTTTCTTCTTTCAAACCTGAGGAATACCCTTTCCCACTTGCCCCAGGGAGGAAAGGGTTTATCACTTCCTCACTAGCAACAAAATTATTGATCCCAAATGAAGCCAAGCACTTCTCAGAATTGAAGACAATCCTTTTCATTGTGATAAGCACCTGGCTTTAGCTGCAAAATTCTGTCCTTTACCCTCCTATTTAACAATTTTTAAAATAAAATCAGATTATACTAATGTATGGGACTGTTTGACTCTCCATGTTAAGCTCACTAAGCATATTTCTCTTTTAACAATCATGTCAGGGATTGGAAAAGGAAGTAAGATACAAAGGCAACTTATAGTTGTGCTGATGCATCTCTCATAAATGGTGAAATAATCAAGATTTAATCACAAAACACATATAATGAGGGTTTTAAAGGGCCTATTCATGAATTTGAATCTTTCTTCACCAGGTTCTTTTACCAAATGCTGCAGCAGGCAGTGAAGAGACTATATTTATGGCTCATTAATAAAGATTGCTTTCTGTAAAGCATATCTTTTACATAATCATGAAGATGAGGGAATTTTTAAAGGAATTATACCATTGAAAAAGTGATTGATGTGTCTGATTGGCAGTGATTCCATTCTTAACTTAATTGAATAATTCCTGTAAGTATATCTTTTGTGCAAATACATTTTTGATTGGTAATAAATGTTACTAGATATTTCATTTTCAGCCTGCAAACTGATCTGATATGATCCTCTGTCTTTTATATGTGGCGTTGATTGGCTTTCCAAAATTCATGTTGGGAGACTGCAAAAGAAATTATATGACATACCACCTGAGGGAATAATGTGAAGAAACTGCAGACAGTGGATGAAACAGTCATTCTGGCAATTATGGGATGTGAGAAAAATATGCTTCTTCCTGTGCTTGAGAGCAGTGAGAGAAATTTCTTTTCTATTTTCTACATGATTTATCAAAAACTGATTCAAAAACCTCTTTAAAACTCCTGTTTACCATTTTATAAAATGGTACACTAAAAAACATTTATGAATATTTCAAAAGCTGTATGACTTTCTGAAGAATATACCCAAGCTAAAAAAATACATATATGTCATTGATCTTGACATTTGACTGTCAGGCTGCCAGGCTATTAATGAGCATCTTTAATATTTTCATAGACCCCATAATTACTACTACTGTTGCTACCACCTGCAGGACCATTATCAGCTGCCATTATTGGGGGCTTACCATGTACCCATGTGCTTTGCATGCATTGTCTCATTTAATCCTCATCACACATGGGATAAATATTCTAAACCTTTCATATGTGAGAAATCAGATTTAGATAAGTAAGGTAACCTGAGTAAGGTATCCCAGTTGGCAGTGCCAGAGATTAAACCAAAGCATTCTGATTTCAAAATCCAAGGTTTTTGCTCACTAAAATGTTCTGCTTCTAATCTCCTGTGGAGTTGAAAACCAGATCCATTAGAATGAGCTCATTAGAATTGTGTCTAAGGGTGAAGTACATAACTGCTGCATTAGGTTTAAGAAATTCTCCTGAAGGTAATGTCTCTGAGCTTTAGTGCAGTGGGTTCCAGTCAGTGATGGGGGAGGCAGAAGAGTTAGGTCCATGAAACTATTACTGGAAAACTGGGTTTGCCTCTTGGTGATCAGAAGCCACAACCAAGCCAAAGAGCAGGAGAAGGAAGGGTGTATTACTCACAGCAAATAAGGAGAACACTGGTTATCTTTCCCACAGCAGTGTCTCCCTGAACAGCAAAATTGGGGAATTTTTAAGCTAAGGGCACATGCATATTCATGAGGGGGCCTGAGCAAAGGAAAATTCAGCAGAGACCTGGGGCAAAGGGTGACAGAGTCCATGCTTTAGTTGACTGAAGGCAGGAGGGTCAGAAAAGGTCTACATCATCATTCCCTAAGTTCAGGCTGATCTGGTGGTTGAACACTCAAGGGGATTTGGATTCTGCAAAACAGCTCAATATTGTGCTTCAGGCTAATCCTTACCATTGTATCAGGGAGTCTTTACAACTGATTTATTATCTTTGCTATTGTTACTTCTCTAGCCTGATAACAGTCTTTTGTTTCTGCATTCCTTTTTTCCTTTAAGATCATTAATTACCGAGACCTATTTAAGGACAAGCATTGTGGCCAGGCTTGGATCACAAAATGGCTTAGGCCAAAAATGGCTTCTCTTATATCAAGAAAGCCATGTCTGCTTCTCTTTCTCCAAGGATCCCGTACCCTATCTGCTGACAAAACTACGTGCAAGACAGCTTACTATACACATGTTATTACTTTTCAGATGTGTATATTTAAAAGTTGATTTAAACCTGCTAACGAATTCATAGTCTGTTTTATTATTGGACGGAAGCATAGTATAGCAGTGTGGTTAAACACACAGACTCTGGAGCCAGATTTCCTGGGTTTAAATACCAGCTCTGTATTTTCCAGCTGCGTGGACTTGGTTAAGTTGCACAATCTCTCTAAGTCTGAGTGTCCTCTTATGTAAAATGAGTTTAACAATAGTATACCGACCTCATAGGACTTTTGTGAGGATAAAATGAATTAAATTTGTAGAAAACTTCCCAGTTCCCTAGTAAGCACTATGGATTTCCTTGGGTGCCAAATGCTTAATACATAACAAACTATTCCTAGGAGGTCTGCAACTATTTTTTGAATTAAGCTGAAAACATTGAGAACCACCGCTCTAGACAGATACTTTGAGACATCTTGTTTAGTTGTTTCAGACACCCTTTTTGCATCCTTCCAAGTTATTATTTGTGTTCTGGATAGTTCAGAATGCTGGAAAAGTATCCCGTCATGAGATGCTACTCTACAGTGTGTCAGGAATTTATACGCATATGATTTGCACTTAGGTAATGAATCAAAGTCAATAAAAAATGACACCATCTCTGAAAATTAACATTTAGTGTTGTGGATTCCGGTGCCGGGAGCCCAGTTAGTTTCAGAGTGATCTGGACCTGACTCTAACCAACACAGATTTATGACAACATCCACAGTATTTTAAACAATTGAATCACATTCCAAAACTCACCTTGCCAAGGCAAAAGCTACATCAATAAGACTTGCATGATCAGCAGAAGAAAAGTACTGGGAAGAGAAAGAAAAAAAGGAGACCTCAAGATGGCGGAGGAGTAAGACGTGGAGAACACTTTCCTGCCCACAAATACATCAGAAATACATCTACATGTGGCACAACTCCTACAGAACACCTACTGAATGCTGGCAGAAGACCTCAGACTTCCAAAAAGATATATATATATCTATATATTTTATCCCTTTTTCTCTTTCGGTGAGTAGGTATGTGTATGCTTCTTTGTGTGATTTTGTCAGTATAGCTTTGCTTTTGCCCTAGGGTTCTGTCTGGCTGTTTTTATTGTTTTTGGTTTTTAGTATAGATTTTAGTGCTTGTTATCATTGGGGGATTTGTTTTTTGGTTTGGTTGCTCTCTCTTTCTTTCTGTTTTCTTTTTTTTATTACTTGTTAATTTTTTAAATTTTAATATTTTTTTATTTTAATGACTTTATTTCTTTTTATTTTATTTTTTCCTTTCTTTCTTTTTTCTTCTGAGCTGTGTGGCTGACAGGGTCGTGGTGCTCCAGCCAGGTGTCAGGCCTGTGTCTCTGAGGTGGTAGAGCCTAGTTCAGGATATTGGACCACCAGATACCTCCCAGCTGCATGAAATATCAAATGGCGAAAGTTCTCCCAGAGTTCTCCATCTCAACACTAAGACCCAGCTCCACTCAACAACCGGCAAGCTACAGTGCTGGACACCCTATGCCAAACAGCTAGCAAGACAGGAATACAACACCACCCATTAGCAGAGAGGTTGCCAAAAATCATAATAAGGTCACAAAAAAACCAAAACACACCACCAGACATGGTCCTGTCCACCAGAAAGACAAGATCCAGCCTCATCCACCAGAACACAGGCACTAGTCCCCTCCACCAGGAAGCCTACACAACCCACTGAACCAACCTTAGCCACTGGAGACAGACATCAAAAACAACGGGAACTACGAACCTGCAGCCTGCAAAAAGGAAATCCCAAACACAGTAAGATAAGCAAAATGAGAAGACAGAAAATCACAGAGCATATAAAGGAGCAAGATAAAAACCCACCAGACCTAACAAATGAAGAGGAAATAGGCAGTCTACCTGAAAAAGAATTCAAAATAATGATAGTAAAGATGATCCAAAATCTTGGACATAGAATGGACAAAATGCAAAAACATTTAACAAGGACCTAGAAGAACTAAAGATGAAACAAACAATGATGAACAACACAATAAATGAAATTAAATTTTTCTAGAAGGAATCAATAGCAGAATGACTGAGGGAGAAGAATGGATAAGTGACCTGGAAGGTAAAATAATGGAAATAACTACTGCAGAGCAGAAAAAAGAATGAAAAGAATTGAAAACACTCTCATAGACTTCTGGGACAACATTAAACACACCAACATTCAAATTATAGGGGTTCCAGAAGAAGAGAAAAAGAAAGAGACAGAGAAAATATTTGAAAAGATTATACTTGAAAACTACCCTAATATGAGAAAAGAAATAGTCAGTCAATTCCAGGAAGTGCAAAGAGTCCCATACAGGATAAATCCAAGGAGAAACAGGCTAAGATACATATTAATCAAACTATAAAAAATTAAATACAAAGAAAAAATATTAAAAGCAGCAAGGGAAAAACAACAAATAACATACAAGGGAATCCCCATAAGGTTAACAGCTGATCTTTCAGCAGAAACTCTGCAAGCCAGAAGGGAGTGGCAAGACATATTTAAAGTGATGAAAGGGAAAAATCTACAACCAGGATTACTCTACCCAGCAAGGATCTCATTCAGATTCGACAGAGAATTTAAACCTTTACAGAAAAGCAAAAGCTAAGAGAATTCAGCACCACTAAACCAAGTTTACAACAAATGCTAAAGGAACTTCTCTAGGCAGCAGACACAAGAGGAGGAAAAGACCTACAATAACAAAACCAAAACTGTTAAGAAAATGGTAATAGTAACATATATATCAATAATTATCTTAAATGTAAATGGATTAAATGCTCCCAACAAAAGACCTAGACTGCCTGAATGGATCCAAAAACAAGACTCAGATATATGCTGTCTACAGGACACCCACTTCAAACCTTGGGACAGATACAGAATGATAATGAGGGGATGGAAAAAGATATTCCATGCAAATGGAAATCAAAAGAAAGCTGGAGTAGCAATTCTCAAACCAGATAAAATAGACTTTAAAATAAAGACTCTTACAAGAGACAAAGTAGGACACTACATAATGATCAAGGAATCAATTCAAGAAAAAGATATAGCGATTGCAAATACATATGCACCCAACATAGGAGCCCCTCAATACATAAGGCAAATGCTAACAGCCATAAAAGGGGAAATCAATAGTAACACAATCATACTAGGGAACTTTAGCACCCCACTTTCACCAGTGGACAGACCATCCAAAATGAAAATGAATAAGGAAACACAAGCTTTAAGTGATATATTAAACAAGATGGATTTAATTGATATTTGTAGGACATTCCATTCAAAAACAACAGAAAACACTTTCTTCTCAAGTGCTCATGGAACATTCTCCAGAATAGATCATATCTTGGGCCACAAATCAAGCCTTGGTAAATTTAAGAAACTTGAAATCATATCAAGTATCTTTTACGACCACAACGTTATGAGACTAGATACAAATTACAGGAAAAAATCTATAAAAAATACAAACACATGCAGGCTAAACAATACACTACTTAATAACCAAGAGTTCACTGAAGAAATCAAAGAGGAAATTAAAAAATACCTAGAAACAAATGACAATGAAAACACAATGACCCAAAACCTATGGGATGCGGCAAAAGCAGTTCTAAGAGGGAAGTTTATAGCAATAAAATCCTACCTCAAGAAACAAGAAACATCTCAAATAAATAACTTAATCTTACATCTAAAACAATCAGAGAAAGAAGAATAAAAAAACCCCAAAGTTAGCAGAAGGAAAGAAATCATAAAGATCAGATCAGAAATAAATGAAAAACAAATGAAGGAAACGATAGCAAAGATCAATAAATCTAAAAGCTGGTTCTTTAAGAAGATAAACAAAATTGATAAACCATTAGCCAGACTCATCAAGAAAAAAAGGGAGAAGACTCAAATCAATAGAATTAGAAATGAAAAAGGAGAAGTAACAACTGACACTGCAGAAATACAAAGGATCATGAGAGATTACTACAAGCAACTATATGCTAATAAAATGGACAACCTTGAAGAAATGAACATGTTTTTAGAAAAGCACAACCTTCCGAGATTGAACCAGGAAGAAATAGAAAATATAAACAGACCCATTACAAGCAGTGAAATTGAAACTGTGATTAACAACCTTCCAACAAACAAAAGTCTAGGACCAGATGGCTTCACAGTCAAATTCTATGAAACATTTAGAGAAGAGCTAACACCTATCCTTCTCAAACTCTTCCAAAATATAGCAGAGGGAGGAACACTCCCAAACTCGTTCTACAAGGCCACCACCACCCTGATACTAAAACCAGTCAAAGATGTTACAAAGAAAGAAAACTACAGGCCAATATCACTGATGAACATAGATGCAAAAATCCTCAACAAGATACTAGCAAACAGAATCCAACAGCACATTAAAAGGATCATACACCACGATCAAGTGGGGTTTATCCAGGAACGCAAGCATTCTTCAATATATGCAAATCAATCAATGTGATACACCATATTAACAAATTGAAGGAGAAAAACCATATGATCATCTCAATAGATGCAGAAAAAGCTTTCAACAAAATTCAACACCCATTTATGATAAAAACTCTGCAGAAAGTAGTCATAGAGGGAACTTATGTCAACATAATAAAGGCCATGCATGACAAAACCACAACCAACATTGTTCTCAATGGTGAAAAACTGAAACCCTTTCCTCTAAGATCAGGACAAAGACAAGGTTGTCCACTCTCACTACTCTTCTTCAACATAGTTTTGGAAGTTTTAGTCACAGCAATTAGAGAAGAAAAAGAAAGAAAATGAATCCAAATTGGAAAAGAAGAAGTAAAGCTGTCACTGTTTGCAAATGACATGATACTATATACAGAGAATCCTAAAGATGCTACCAGAAAACTACTACAGCTAATCAACGAATTTGGTAAAGTAGCAGGATACAAAATTAATGCACAGAAATCTCTCTCATTCCTATACACTAATGATGAAAAATATGAAAGAGAAATTAAGGAAACACTCCCATTTACCACTGCAACAAAAAGAATACAATACCTAGGAATAAACCTGTTGATGGAGACAAAAGACCTTTATGCAGAAAACTATAAGACACTGATGAAGAAAATTAAAGATGATACAAACAGATGGAGAGATATACCATGTTCTTGGATTGGAAGAATCAACACTGTGAAAATGACTATACTACCCAAAGCAATCTACAGATTCAATGCAATCCCTATCAAACTACCAATGGCATTATTCACAGAACTAGAACTAAATATTTCACAATTTGTATGGAAACACAAAAGCCCCCAAATAGTCAAAGCAATCTTGAGAAAGTAAAATGGAGCTGGAACAATCAGGCTCCTGGATTTCAGACTATACTACAAAGTTTCCATATTCAAGACACTATGGTACTGGCACAAAAACAGAAATATAGATCAATGGAACAGGATAGAAAGCCCAGAGATAAACCCATGCACCTATAGTCAACTAATCTATGGCAAAGGAAGCAAAGATATATAATGGAGAAAAGACAGTCAATAAGTGGTGCTGGGAAAACTGGACAAGTTACATGTAAAAGAATGAAATTAGAACACTCCCTAACACCATACACAAAAATAAACTCAAAATGGATTAAAAACCTAAATGTAAGGCCAGACACTATAAAACTCTTAGAGGAAAACATAGGCAGAACACTCTATGACATAAATCACAGCAAGATTCTTTTTGACCCACCTCCTAGAGAAATGGAAATAGAAACAAAAATGAACAAATGGGACCTAATGAAACTTAAAAGCTTTTGCACAGCAAAGGAAACCATAAACAAGATGGAAAGACAACCCTCAGAATGGGAGAAAATATTTGCAAATGAAGCAACTGACAAAGGATTAATCTCCAAAATTTACAAGTAGCTCATGCAGCTCAATATCAAAAAATCAAATCCAATCCAAATTGGGCAGAAGACCTAAATAGATATTTCTCCAACGAAGATATACAGATTGCCAACAAACACATGAAAGAATGCTCAACATCACTAATCATTAGAGAAATGCAAATCAAAACTACAGTGATGTATCACCTCACACCAGTCAGAATGGCCATCATCAAGAAATCTACAAACCATAAATGCTGGAGAAGGTGTGGAGAAAAGGGAACCCTCTTGCACTTTTTGTGGAAATGTAAGTTGATGTAGCCACTATGGAGAGCAGCATAGAAGTTCCTTGAAAAACTAAAAATAGAAATACCGTACGACCTAGCAATCCCACTACTGGGCATATACTCTGAGAAAACCATAATTCAAAAAGAGTCATGTACTACAATGTTCACTGCAGCTCTATTTACAATAGTCAGGACATGGAAGCAACTTAAATGTCCATCGACAGATGAATAGATAAAGAAAATGTGGCACATATATACAATGGAATATTACTCAGCCATAAAAAGAAATGAAATTGAGTTATTTGTAGTTAGGTTGATGGACCTAGAGACTGTCATACAGAGTGAAGTAAGTCAGAAAGAGAAAAATAAATACCGTATGCTAACACATATATATAGAATCTAAAAAAAGAAAAAAAAATGGTTCTGAAGTACCTAGGGGCAGGACAGGAATAAAGTCCCAGACGTAGAGAATGGACTTGAGGACATAGGGAGGGGGAATGGTAAGCTGGGATGAAGTGAGAGAGTGGTATTGACTTATATATACACTACGAAATTAAAATAGATAGCTAGTGGGAAGCAGCCGCATAGCACAGGGAGATCAGCTCAGTGCTTTGTGACCACCTAGAGGGGTGGGATAGGGCGGGTGGGAGGGAGATGCAAGAAGGAGGAGATATGGGGATATATGTATATGTATAGCTGATTCACTTTGTTATACAGCAGAAACTAACCACCATTGTAAAGCAATTATACTCCAATAAAGATGTTAAGAAAAAAATAGTAGGTTTTAGCAAGTAAAACAAAAAAACATTTAATGTTGTAAAGGTAACATTGCAGCCATAATCTAAATACAATGGACAAAGAAAAAAAATGTAAGGAAATACCTTCTTTACTGTTTAATTTTTATGTTTGGATGAGTAGACCATTATTCTCTTTTTTTTGGTTCATTAATTCAGTTTATGTAATGTACTTCTCCCCCTGCTCATATGTACATGCAAGTAAATCTCTCATCAAATGAGTCTTGAACTCAGGCATTACACTAGATGTTACTTTTCTTCTCAGATGAAAACTGGTCTATGCTGTGAATGTTATTTGATAAACTCCTGTGTTTACTTGTATTCAAATATTCTGCTGTTGCCTACTAAAAGTCATTTCTTGGAGGCTTTAGGTAATTGCAGGTAAAAAGACTGTGAAAGTAATTTTTCCCTTATAGGAAAATGAGGAAGGATATTGCTAAAGCTAGGTAGAAGGATTCCAACCCAGGCAAATAAGGAAATAATTAAAGGCAAGAAAAACAACTTGACTGTATCACATCTTATGCAAATTAGCCCTAGGATTCTCTAAGAAGGTAAACCTTCACTCCCTCACTACACACACACACCCCAGCCCAAATTTCGAGCAGGAAATACTTAAGGCTGCAAATAGCTCAGACACTAGCATTCTGAAGCATGAGAAGTGAGGCACCAGTTTGTACAATCCTCTCTGGGGCAAACTGAGAGTATCCTACAGGATTTGTTCACAAGCCTGAACAACGAGCAGGAACTCTGTGAGTTGATACAAAGAATGTGCTAAACATTTCCTACTTACATTTCCTCTCATATGGAAGGCCAATGCACTCATCTTTGATGTGGGAACAGAAAACAAAATGTGTGTGTCTGATGTACATTCTAAAAGAATGTCCTGGGGCTTCCCTGGTGGCGTAGTGGTTGAGAGTCCGCCTGCTGATGCAGGGGACACGGGTTCGTGCCCCGGTCCGGGAAGATCCCACATGCCGCGGAGCGGCTGGGCCCGTGAGCCACGGCCACTGAGCCTGCACGTCCAGAGCCTGTGCTCCACAACGGGAGAGGCCACAGCAGTGAGAGGCCCACGTACCACAAAGAAAAAGAAAAAAAAAAGTAAAAGAATGTCCTGCCCACGGTATGTGGCACCAAAGGGGATGGTACCAACACCTCCTTTGTCCCTCCAGTTATTCTTTATAATATGTATCATGGTTACACTGATGTTATCCTCAGAGTCCCAAGGATATTTACTTTTCCACTTCCCACATACTATGAGGACAAAAAAGGGGATGAACTACCTCAAAACAATTTCTTTAATACATCACCAAAATATTCTCTTTGTTTTTTAGAGTAATGGTTCTCAAAATTGAGTGTGCATTAATCACCTAGAGGTCTTGTTAAAATAATGCTGGGGCCTGAGAATTTGCATTTTTAACAGATTCACTTGTGATGCCTGTGCTGTTGGTTGTGGGATTGCACTTTGAGAAACACAGGTGTAGAGATTCATGCAAATAGCCAAGGAGTTTCCAAACTTTTCTGCACTTTGGAATCATCTAGAAATCTTTAAAACTGATGCCTGACACCATGCCCAGAAATTCTGATTTCATTAGTATAGGGTGTGACCTGAGCACTGGGATTTTACATAGCTCCCCACATATTCTAAAAGGCAGCAAAGTTTGGGAACTGGTATTTTAGGCCATGCCTCTCTCTACCTCTCCTTGTAACTCACATCTAGCAAAAGTCTGATGAAACTTTTTAATGTCTTGTTCTCTCATTCTTTTGCTTCACTGGCATTTAGCTGGCAAAAATCCCAAGCCTAGATCAGTGCATTAGTTGCATTCTTCACTTTTTATCCATGTTGTTGTGCACTACCAGAGAAAGTAATGTAATCACATATACTGATGCCTTGGTTCACTACAAATTCACTGTCTTATAGATTAGCAGGGCCCTCAAATGTTTCTAATTGTCATTACACAGTACTTAATTCAGTACATCTATTGTCACACTTTCTCTCTCATATATGGGCTCTCTTGCACTCTCATTTCTCATAATACTTTTTTAAACCTTCTCAACATCTTAAAATCTATCTTAGTGGTGCTCAATTTGGGGCAATTTTGCACCCCAGGGAACATTTGGCAATGTCTGGAGACAATTTTGTTGTCAAACTGCAGAGCAGAAGACTGTGCAACCGGCATCTGTTGGGTAGAGGCCAGGGATGCTGATAAACATCATACAATGCATAGCACAGACCCCACAACAAGGAAATATTCAACTCAAAATGTCAATAGTGCTGTGGATGAGAAACATGAGTATCTTCATACCACTTCCTCTAACTCTCAGCAGACACTTGAATTTCACAAAGAAAAGAGAGTCAATGCCCCCTTCACCTTCACATTCACCTACCCAAACATTTTCTTATCTGTTTGGTTTAATTTCGGTAGACAAGTGAGTCCTCTACAGCTAACAGTTACAAAGGTATTCCTCCTTCAACTCTTAATCTGTCTGATCATTTCTGGAAGCTAAAAAATTTTTAAATGAGTACTCATTTGTCATTGATTTATCATTTCATCACTTGGAAAATATTTATTATCTACTATGTTTCAGGTATTGTGCAAAGTGCTAGGAATAAAATGCTGAGCCAGCCAGACATAGTCTCTGTCTGAATTGATTTTAATGTCCAGTGGAGGAGACACACATTAATTAAATAATCCCCTAAACAAATATCAGTTACAAAAAGTGATCAATGCTAAACAAGCCTCTCACTGATGAACTTGACCTACAATGAGGGTCAGAGGAAGCTTCTCAAGATAGTGTTGGCTGCTGCTTGAGTTTGGTTAGTGGGGAGCACGGGTGGAAATGGGGAGGAGGACAGACTCCAGGCAAGGGAGCTGCATACATGGAGGTCCTGGGGTCTGATTCTAAAGCATGTCTCATGGCATGACGTGAAAGAAGGTCAGTGCTGCTGGAGAACAAACAAGAGGGAAGGAATGCACAGATGAAACTGGAGAGCCAGCCGGGGGCCAGTTCTTTAATTTCTTTTATTCATTCAGCAATAAGTATTGAGTATTTCCTGTGAGCCAGGCCCTGCTCTAGGCATAGGAAATTTAATAGTAGAGCTTATATTATTGTAGGTGATACAAAAGGTAAATAAAAGAAATAAGAAAAATATGTTGTGTGTTAGATAGTAATCACTACTGAAGAGACAAGTAAATTGGAGAAGGGGAACAGGGAAATGATGAGAGTAGTAAGTTTCTATTTGGGCACACCTTAGAAGAATAAGGGAGCAGGCCATGTGAGAGGAAACACCTTTCCTGGCAGAGGGACCAGCAAAAGCCAAAGCCCTGAGAGGAAGTATGCTTATTCTGTTTAGGAAAAGCAGCAAGGCCTGTGTGTCTGAGACAGAACAAATGAAAGGGATAACAAAAGGAGGAAAAAGATAAGGGAAAAAAGAGATTGGCAGAGGAGGTTAACAACATGACCCAACAATGTGCTGTCTATTAAAAAAATCAAATATAATGATACAGGAAGGTTACTAAAATGATAGAAAAAGATATATGAGGCAAATGTTAATTAAAGGAAAGCAGGGGTGGCTATATTAGTATCGGATAAAGCAGAATTTAGAACAAAGGAAATTAGTAGAGACAGAAGGGGACATTATATAATGATAAAAGGGACAATCCACCAAGAATACATATGCAACAAACTGCAGAGCTTCAAAATGTATGATGAACTAAAAGGATAGATAGACACATCCACAACTGTAGGTGGAGGCTTCAACACCCCTGTCTCAGTAATTGATAGAACAACTAGGCAGAACATCAGTCAGCATATAAAAGAACTCAACATAATCAACCAAGATCTTACTGAAAATACAAGATCTTATTGACAATACAAGATCTTATTGATAGCACACTCTATCTTAAAATAGAATCCACATTCTTTTCAAGTGCTCATAGAATATAAATCCATACCAACAATATCCTGTGCCATGAAACAAACTTCAACACATTTAGAATATTTGAAATCATACAGTGTGTTCTCTGGCCAAAATGGGATTAAACTATAAATCAATACAAGAAAAATAAAAGAAAAATTTCCAAACACTTGGAAACTAAAAAACTTACTACAAAATAATCCATAGGTCAAAGAAAAAATCTGAAGGGAAATTTTTAAAAATGCATGGAACTAAATGAGCATGAAAATATGAGACATCACAATTTGTGGGACACAGCTAAAGCACTTCTGAAAGAAAAATTTATGTGTATATATATATATATATATATATATATATATATATATATATATATAAAATAAGAAAAGTCTCAAATATATAATATAAATTCTATTTCAAGACCTAGAAAAAAGTGCAAAATAAACCCCAAATAAGCAGAAGGAAGGAAATAATAGAAATAAGAGCAGAAATCAATAAAAGAAAAAACAGAACAATAGAGAAAATAAATGAAACAGAGTTGGTTCTTTGAAAAGATCAATAAAATCAACAAACTTCAACAAGATGAACAAAGAAAAAAGACAAAATTTAGCAATATCAGGAATGAAACAGGGAATTTTCCTGCAGATCCTGCATATATGTAAAGGATAGTAAGGGAATACTATGAACAACTCTACATGCATAGATTTGACAACTTAGAGGCAATAAAATAATTCCTCAAAAACACAAACTAGTACAATTCATCCAATATGAAATAGATAATTTGTAACCATTATGGATATTGAATTCATAACTTTAAAACTTCCATAAAAGAAATTTCTAGGCACAGATAGTTTCACTGGAGAATTTCCCCAAACCTTTACAAAGTAACTAACACCAGTTCTACACAATCTCTTCCAGGTAACATAAGAGGAAGTACTTCCCAATTCATTTTATGAAGCTATTATTACCCTGAAACCAAAACTGGATAAAGACATAATCTCTTCCCCTGCAAAATGCAAGAAAGAATGAAAGAAAACCACAGACCAGTATCATGCATGTATATGGACGTTGAAATCCTTAACAAAATATTAGCAAACAGAATTTACTGATATATATTTAAAATATATATGTATGTCATTGCTAAGTGCTGTTTATTCCAGGGATACAAGCTGGTTCAGTATTTGAAAATCAACCAATGTAATCCAGCATATTAACAGGCCAAAGAATATGACCATATCAATCAATGCATAAAAAAGCACTTGACAATATTTAATATTCATGATGAAAACTCTCAGAAAAGTAGAAAAGAGAAAATTTCATCAACTTAATCAAGAACAAATACAAAAATCCTACACTCCTATAATCCAACATTATACTTAATGGTGCAAAATTGAATCTTTTTCCTCCTAAGATCACAAACAAAGGAAGGATATAACTCTCATCACTCTTATTTAACATTACACTGAAAGTTCTAGCCAGGAGATTAAGGCAATAAAATGAAACAAAAGACATACTAATCAAAAAGGAAGAAATGGTGGATGATGCCATTGTCTCCCTAAAAAATCTCAGGAAATCTACCAAAAACTCCAAGAACTAAGTGAGTTCAGTAAAGTCACAGTATAGAAGATCCATATACAAAAATCAAATGTATTTCTATATACTAGCAATACATACATTGACACCAATATAAAAAATGCATAACAACAAAAAAAGAGGGCTTCCCTGGTGGCGCAGTGGTTGAGAGTCTGCCTGCCAATGCAGGGGACATGCGTTCGTGCCCCGGTCCGGTAAGATCCCACATGCCGCGGAGCAGCTGGGCCCATGAGCCATGGCCACTGAGCCTGCGTGTCCAGAGCCTGTGCTCTGCAACGGGAGAGGCCACAACAGTGAGAGGCCTGCATACTGCAAAAAAAAAAAAAAAAGCATAACATTTTCAACTGCTCAAAAATTAAATACTTCAGTGTGTATCTAATAAGGTATGTACAGGACTTTTATACTGAAAACTACAAAGCACTGATGAAAGAAATTAAAGAAGATCTAAATAAATGTAAAGAAATACAGTGTCAAAGGATTGGAAGCCTCAACATAGTAAAGCTGTCAGTTGTCCCCAAATGGCATACAGATTTAACACATTTCCTATCAAAATCCTAGCAAGATTTTCTGTAGATATACAAGAGTATTTTAAAATTTATATGGTAACCCGAAGGAACTAGAATAGTTTAAACAATTTTGATAAGAAGAAAATAGGATGATTTACCCTATTTCAAGAGTTATTATATAGCTAGAGTAATCATGATATTGGCATGAAAGATAGACATAGATCAAAGCAGCAGAACAGGGGACCCAGAAACAGATCCACTCAAATGTCTCCAAGTGATTTTTGACAAATGTGCAAAAGCAATTAACTGGAGGAAAGATAGTTTTTTCGACAAATGATGCTTGAGCAATTGGACTTCCAAAAGAAAAAGAAATTTGACCTAAGTATGTAAAAATAATTAACTCAAAATGAATCACAGACTTAAATGCAAAATGTAAAACTATAAAACTTTTGGAAGAACACATAGGAGATCTTTGAAATCTAGGGCTAATCAAACAGTTTTTAAACTCGACATCAAAAGCATGACCCATAAAAGAAAAATTAAACTTCATAAAATTAAAAATTTTTGCTCTGTGAAAGACCCTGTTAACAGTATGAGAAGACAGGTACAGAGAAAATATTTGCAAACCACTTATCTGATAAAGGACTCTCATCTAGAATATATAAAGAAAATTCTAAACTCAATAGCATAAAAACAAACAATCCAATTTGAAAAGGGACAGAAGTAATAAAAAGACATTTCATCAGAGAGGATATACAGATGGCAAATAAGCACATGAAAATATCTTTAGCCATCAAATCAAAATCACAATAAAATATCAATACACACTTATCAGAATGGCTGAAATAAAACACTAGTGGCAACACTAAAAGCTGGTGAGGATGCAGAGACCCTGGATCACTCATACATTGATGGTGTAAATGTAATTAGCACAGGCACTCTGGAAAACAGTTTGGAATTTCTCAAAAAACTAAACCTGCAACTTCCATATGACCCAGCAATTTCACTCCCAGGCATTTATCCCAGAGAAATAAAGATTTGTGTTCACACAAAAAAACCGTGAATGAATTTTATAGCAGCTTTACTAATAATAGCGCCAAACTGGAAACATCCCATATGTCCTTAAATGGGTAATTCATTAAACAAGTGGTGGAATACTACTCACCAATAGCACACACATAACCTGGATGGATCTCCAGAGAATTACATTCTCAGTGAAAAAAGCCAACGTCAAAAGACCACATGCTATATAATTCCATTTAGATAACAGTCCTGAAATGATAAAATATAGGTATGGAGAACAAGTTAGTGACTGCGAGAGCTAAGGAGATGGTGGGGGTGGGAGGGCAGTGAGTGTGACAAAAAAAGAACAAAATGAAGAATCCTTATGGTGGTGTAAATGTTCTGTATCTTGACTGTATCAATGTCAACATCCTGGCTGTGATACTGTACTATAGTTGTGCAAGATGTTACCTCTGTGGAAACCAGCTAAAGGATACCTGGGGTCTCTCTGAATTTGTTTTTACAACTGCATGTCAATCTACAGTGATTGCAAAATAAAAATTTTAATTTAAAAAGTACTGATCTTCATATTAACATTTGGGTATGTTGGGATGCCTTCTGTATGGCACAGTGATTAGGTAAAAAGTGCCTTGCCACACAACCTCCTGCCACCTCCACCCCCCGACCCTACTACTTTTCCCTCCATCTGGCAAAAATAGAGAATGGCAACTTCAATTAATTTTTTTTCTTTTATTATTTTTTAAAAATTGAAGTCTAGTTGATTTACAGTATTATATTAGTTTCAGGTATACAGCATAGTGCTTCAGTATTTCTACAGATTATACTCCATTATAACTTATTACAAGATAATGGGTATACTTCTCTGTGCTATACAGTATATCAATAGATGAATGGATAAAAAAGATGTGGTGTATATATATATATATGTATATATATATATACACACAATGTAATATTATTCAGCAATAAAAAGAGTGCATTTCTGCCATTTGCAGCAACATGGATGGACCTAGAGATTACTATACTTAGTGAAATGTCAAAGATAAACAGACACTGTGTTATACCACTTATATGTGGAAATTTTAAAAACAATACAAATGAATGCATACGCAAAACAGATTCAGTTTACTTTGAGATGCTTCTCCACTGTGGTTCCTCCCCAACTACCTAATGCCTTCAACTTAAAAGGCCATATCAGCCATTGTGAGATGAAATTTTGCAGTACAGCATTATGATAACTTTACTAAAAACTGAGGGAAAATTTTGAAACAATTGTTTTATTTAGGAATTCTTGACCTAATTTTTGTCTTCTCATTTTCAGTATTGTACTGTGAGAAAATTGTCAGATATGCTGAAAGAATGATAAATAATTATGATATGATACTTAAATTAAAAAAACAAATTACTCACTAGAGCCAGAGCATAATCTGTGCTTTTAAAGAAAATGAGTAGAGTGGTGTTTTGCTAATAGTTGTATTTTTGGAAAGACTGAGGTTGTCCAGATGATGGTGCTAGAAGAGTGTTCTTAAGTCATGTGAGAACTGGAAACTCATTCTGGGTCATTCAATGTCATTGATGGATCCTTATTAAACACATTTTTAAATGGTTTTTCCAGGCCAATCATCATTGCCATCATTTTCATCATCAAATACATATGGAAAAGCTCACAGTTTTAGTGGCTTTCACAGCAATGCCAGAAATCTTTAAAAGGCCAAGCAACCCGGTTCACATAAGGAATTGTTAAATTAATTTCATTCATTCATGAAGTACCTGTTTAACTTATTAAAGGGACATACTCCAAAATAGATCTTATTAAGAATGCCAGAGAGACGGACGCGAGCCACGGCTAAAGGCACGGACCCCAGAGATGGGAGGGAGACGCTAAGGCTGCTGCTGCCGCCACCAAGAAGCACGGACCCCAGAGATGGGAGGGAGACGCTAAGGCTGCTGCTGCCGCCACCAAGAAGCCTGTGTGTGAGCACAGGTCACTGTTCACACCCCTCTTCCGGAAAGCCTGTGCAGCCCGCCACTGCCAGGTTCCCGGGATCCAGGGACAACTTCCCCGGGAGAACGCACGGCGGGCCTCAGGCTGGTGCAACGACACGCTGGCCTCTGCCGCCGCAGGCTCGTCCCGCACTCCGCGCCCCTCCCTCCCCCCAGCCTGAGTGAGTCAGAGCCCCCTAATCAGCGGCTCCTTTAACCCCGTCCTGTCTGAGCAAAACACAGACGCCCTCCAGCGACCTACATGCAGAGGCGGGGCCAAATCCAAAGCTGAGCCCCTGTGAGCTGTGAGAACAAAGAA
The DNA here is from genome assembly GCF_003676395.1 of Aethalodelphis obliquidens. Classification (NCBI taxonomy): domain Eukaryota; kingdom Metazoa; phylum Chordata; class Mammalia; order Artiodactyla; family Delphinidae; genus Aethalodelphis; species Aethalodelphis obliquidens. The sequence goes on along the minus strand of NW_020838037.1, from coordinate 3,970,994 downwards.
GAGAAAGGGAAATCTCTCCCAGCAGCCTCAGAAGCAGCGGATAAAAGCTCCACAATCAACTTGATGTGCCCTGCATCTGTGGAATACATGAATAGAAAACGAATCATCCCAAATTGAGGAGGTGGACTTCGAGAGCAAGATTTATGACTTTTTCCCCCTTTTCCTCTTTTTGTGAGTGTGTATGTGTACGCTTCTGTATGAGATTTTGCCTGTACAGCTTTGCTTCCACCATTTGTCCTAGGGTTCTATCCATCTGTTTTTCTTTTTTCTTAATAATTAATTTTACTTTTAATAACTTTATTATACTTTACCTTCTTTCTTTTTTCTTTCTTTCTTTGTTTGTTTCCTTCCATCCCTCCTTTAGACAACGAATCATCCCAAATAGAGGAGGTGCACTTTGAGAGCAAGATTTATGATTTTTTCCCCTTTACCTCCTTTTGTGAGGGTGTATGTGTATGCTTCTATGTAAGATTTTGTCTGTATAGCTTTGCTTAAACCATTTGTCCTAAGGTTCTATCTGTCCCTTTTTTTTTTCTAAATAATTATTTTTTAACTTAATAACTTTATTATACTTTACTTTATTTTATTTTACTGTATCTTCTTTCTTTCTTTCTTTTTTCCTTCCTTCCCTCCTTCCTTTCTTCCTTCCTCCCTCCCTCCTTTCTTTCCTTCTCTCCTTCTTTTCTTTTCTTCTTTGTTTGTTTGTTTCTTTCTTTCTTCCTTCCTTCCCTTCTTTCTTTCTTTCTTCTTTCCTTTCTTTCTTTCTTCCTACTTCTACTAATTCTTTCTCTCTACATTTTCTCCTTTTATTCTGAGCCATGTGGATGAAAGGCTCTTGGTGCTACAGCCAGGAGTCAGTGCTGTGCCTCTGAGGTGGGAGAGCCAACCTCAGGACACTGGTCAGCAAGAGACCTCCCAGCTCCACATAATATCAAATGGCGAAAATCTCCAAGAGATCTCCATCTCAACACCAGCACCCAGCTTCACTCAATGATCAGCAAGCTACAGTGCTGGACAACCTATGCCAAACAACTAGCAAAACAGGAACACAACACCACCCATTAGCAGAGAGGTTGCCTAAAATCACAATAAGTCCACAGACACCCCAAAACACACCACCAGACATGGACCAGCCACTAGAGAGACAAGATCCAGCTTCATCCACCAGAACACAGGCACTAGTCCCCTCCACCAGGAAGCCTACACAACCCACTGAACCAACCTTAGCCACTGGGGACAGACATCAAAAACAATGGGAACTACGAACCTGCAGCCTGCAAAAAGGAAATCCCAAACACAGTAAGATAAGCAAAATGAGAAGACAGAAAATCACAGAGCAGATGAAGGAGCAAGATAAAAACCCACCAGACCTAACAAATGAAGAGGAAATAGGCAGTCTACCTGAAAAAGAATTCAGAATAATGATAGTAAAGATGATCCAAAATCTTGGAAATAGAATGGACAAAATGCAAGAAACATTTAACAAGGACCTAGAAGAACTAAAGATGAAACAAACAATGATGAACAACACAATAAATGAAATGAAACAGACTCTAGATGGGATCAATAGCAGAATAACTGAGGCAGAGGAACGGATAAGTGACCTGGAAGATATAATAGCGGAAATAATTACTGCAGAGCAGAATAAAGAAAAAAGAATGAAAAGAACTAAGGACAGTCTCAGAGACCTCTGGGACAACATTAAATGCACCAACATTCGAATTATAGGGGTTCCAGAAGAAGAAGAGAAAGAGAAAGGGACTGAGAAAATGTTTGAAGAGATTATAGTTGAAAACTTCCCTAATATGGGAAAGGAAATAGTTAATCAAGTCCAGGAAGCACAGAGAGTCTCACACAGGATAAATCCAATGAGAAACACGCCAAGACACATATTAATCAAACTGTCAAAGATTAAATACAAAGAAAGCATATTAAAAGCAGCAAGGGAAAAACAACAAATAACACACAAGGGAATCCCCATAAGGTTAACAGCTGATCTTTCAGCAGAAACTCTGCAAGCCAGAAGGGACCGGCAAGACATATTTAAAGTGATGAAGCAGAAGAAGCTGCAACCAAGATTACTCTACCCAGCAAGGATCTCATTCAGATTTGATGGAGAAATTAAAACCTTTACAGACAAGCAAAAGCTGAGAGAGGTCAGCACCACCAAACCAGCTTTACAACAAATGCTAAAGGAACTTCTCTAGGCAAGAAACACAAGAGAAGGAAAAGACCTACAATAACGAACCCAAAACAATTTAGAAAATAGGAATAGGAACATACATATCAATAATTACCTTAAATGTAAATGGACTAAATGCTCCCACCAAAAGACACAGATTGGCTGAATGGATACAAAAACAAGACCCATATATATGCTGTCTACAAGAGACCCACTTCAGACCTAGAGACACATACAGACTGAAAGTAAGGAGATGGAAATAGATATTCCATGCAAATGGAAACCAAAAGAAAGCTGGAGTAGCAATTCTCATATCAGACAAATTAGACTTTAAAATAAAGACTATTAGAAGAGACAAAGAAGGACACTACATAATGATTAAGGGATCAATCCAAGAAGAAGATATAACAATTGGAAATATTTATGCACCCAAAATAGGAGCACCTCAATACATAAGGTAAATACTAACAGCCATAAAAGGGGAAATTGACAGTAACACATTCATAGTAGGGGACTTTAACACCCCACTTTCACCCATGGATAGATCATCCAAAATGAAAATAAATAAGGAAACACAAGCTTTAAATGATACATTAAACAAGATGGACTTAATTGATATTTATAGGACACTCCATCCAAAAACAACAGAATACACATTTTTCTCAAGTGCTCATGGAACATTCTCCAGGATAGATCATACCTTGGGTCACAAATCAAGCCTTGGTAAATTTAAGAAAATGGAAATGGTATCGAGTATCTTTTCCGACCATAACACTATAAGACTAGATATCAATTACAGGAAAAGATCTGTAAAAAATACAAACACATGGAGGCTAAACAATACACTACTTAATAATGAAGTGATCACTGAAGAAATCAAAGAGGAAATTTAAAAAATACCTAGAAACAAATGACAATGGAGACACAATGACCCAAAACCTATGGGATGCAGCAAAAGCAGTTCTAAGAGGGAAGTTTATAGCAATACAAGCCCACCTTAAGAAGTAGGAAACATCTCAAATAAACAACCTAACCTTGTACCTAAAGCAAATAGAGAAAGAAGAATAAAAAAACTACAAAGGTAGCAGAAGGAAAGAAAACATAAAAATCAGATGAGAAATAAATGAAAAAGAAATGAAGGAAACAATAGCAAAGATCAATAAAACTAAAAGCTGGTTCTTTGAGAAGATAAACAAAATAGATAAACCATTAGCCCAACTCATCAAGAAACAAAGGGAGAAGACTCAAATCAATAGAATTAGAAGTGAAAAAGGAGAAGTAACAACTGACACGGCAGAAATAAAAAAGATCATGAGAGATTACTAAAAGCAACTCTATGCCAATAAAATGGACAACCTGGAAGAAATGGACAAATTCTTAGAAATGCACAACTGCCAAGACTGAATCAGGAAGAAATAGAAAATATGAACAGACCAATCACAAGCACTGAAATTGAAACTGTGATTAAAAATCTTCCAACAAACAAAAGCCCAGGACCAGATGGCTTCACAGGCGAATTCTATCACACATTTAGTGAAGAGATAACACCTATCCTTCTCAAACTCTTCCAAAATATAGCAGAGGGAGGAACACTCCCAAATTCCTTCTACGAGGCCACCATCACCTTGATACCAAAACCAGACAAGGATGTCAAAAAGAAAGAAAACTACAGGCCAATATCACGGATGAACATAGATGCAAAAATCCTCAACAAAATACTAGCAAACAGAATCCAACAGCACATTAAAAGGATCATACACCATGATCAAGTGGGGTTTACTCCAGGAATGCAAGGATTCTTCAAAATATGCAAATCTATCAATGTGATAAACCATATTAACAAATTGAAGGAGAAAAACCATTTGATCATCTCAATAGATGCAGAGAAAGCTTCTGACAAAATTCAACACCCATTTATGATAAAATCTTTGCAGAAAGTAGGCATAGAGGGAACTTTCCTCAACATAATAAAGGCCATACATGACAAGCCCACAGCTAACGTCATCCTCAATGGTGAAAAACTGAAAGCATTTCCACTAAGATTAGGAACAAGACAAGATTGCCCACTCTCACCACTCTTATTCAACATACTTTTGGAAGTTTTAGCCACAGCAATCAGATAAGAATAGGAAATAAAAGGAATCCAAATTGGAAAAGAAGAAGTAAAGCTGTCACTGTTTGCAGATGACATGATACTATACATAGAGAATCCTAAAGATGTTACCAGAAAACTACTAGACCTAATCAATGAATTTGGTAAAGTTGCAGGATACAAAATTAATGCACAGAAATCTCATGCATTCCTATACACTAATGATGAAAAATCTGAAAGTGAAATCAAGAAAACTCTCCCATTTAGCATTGCAACAATAAGAATAAAATACCTAGGCATAAACCTACCTAAGGAGACAAAAGACCTGTATGCAGAAAATTATAAGACACTGATGAAAGAAATTAAAGATGATACAAATAGATGGAGAGATATATCATGTTCTTGGATTGGAAGAATCAACATTGTGAAAATGACTCTACTACCCAAAGCAATCTATAGATTCAATGCAATCCCTATCAAACTACCACTGGCATTTTTCACAGAACTAGAACAAAAAATTTCACAATTTGTATGGAAACACAAAAGACCCCGAATAGCCAAAGCAATCTTGAGAACGAAAAACGGAGCTGGAGGAATCAGGCTCCCTGACTTCAGACTATATTACAAAGCTACAGTAATCAAGACAGTATGGTACTGTCACAAAAACAGAAAGATAGATCAATGGGACAGGATAGAAAGCCCAGAGAAAAACCCATGTACATATGGTCACCTTATCTTTGATACAGGAGGCAGGAATGTACAGTGGAGAAAAGACAGCCTCTTCACTAAGTGCTGCTGGGAAAACTGGACAGGTACATGTAAAAGTATGAGATTAGATCACTCCCTAACACCATACACAAAAATATGCTCAAAATGGATTAAAGACCTAAGTGTAAGGCCAGAAACTATCAAACTCTTAGAGGAAAACATAGGAAGAACACTCTATGACATAAATCACAGCAATATCCTTTTTGACCCACCTCCTAGAGAAATGGATATAAAAACAAAAATGAACAAATGGGACCTAATGAAACTTCAAAGCTTTTGCACAGCAAAGGAAACCATAAACAAGATCAAAAGACAACCCTCAGAATGGGAGAAAATATTTGCAAATGAAGCAACTGACAAAGGATTAACTTCCAAAATTTACAAGCAGCTCATGCAGCTCAATAACAAAAAAACAAACAATCCAATCTAAAAATGGGCAGAAGACCTAAATATACATTTCTCCAAAGAAGATATACAGACTGCCAACAAACACATGAAAGAATGCTCAACATCATTAATCATTAGAGAAATGCAAATCAAAACTACAATGTGATATCATCTCACACCAGTCAGAATGGCCATCATCAAAACTAGAAACAATAAATGCTGAAGAGGGTGTGGAGAAAAGGGAACACTCTTGCACTGCTGGTGGGAATGTGAATTGGTTCAGCCACTATGGAGAACAGTATGGAGGTTCCTTAAAAAACTACAAATAGAATTACCATATGACCCAGCAATCCCACTACTGGGCATATACCTTGAGAAAACCAAGATTCAAAAAGAGTCATGTACCAAAATGTTCATTGCAGCTCTATTTACAGTAGCCCAGAGATGGAAACAACCTAAGTGCCCATCATCAGATGAATGGATAAAGAAGATGTGGCACATATAGGCAATGGAATGTTACTCAGCCATAAAAAGAAATGAAATTGAGCTATTTGTAATGAGGTGGATAGAACTAGAGTTTGTCATACAGAGTGAAGTAAGTCAGAAAGAGAAAGACAAATACCGTATGCTAACACATATATATGGAATTTAAGGGAAAAAAAATGTCATGAAGAACCTAGGGGTAAGACAGCAATGAAGACACAGACCTACTGGAGAACGGACTTGAGGATATGGGGAGGGGGAAGGGTGAGCTGTGACAAAGCGAGAGAGAGGCATGGGCATATACACACTAACAAACGTAAGGTAGATAGCAAGTGGGAAGCAGCCGCATGGCACAGGGATATTGACTCGGTGCTTTGTGACAGCCTGGAGGGGTGGGATAGGGAGAGTGGGAGGGAGGGAGACAGAAGAGGGAAGAGATATGGGAACATATGTATGTGTATGACTGATTCACTTTGTTATAAAGCAGAAACTGACACACCATTGTGAAGCAATTATACCCCAATAAAGATGTTTAAAAAAAAAAAAAAAGAATGCCAGCTAGGCCCCTCCACTACAATGTAAGTATCTTTTAACAAGCTTATCAGATAGGTGCACAGTCAAGAGATTTTTCATATTTTGCATGTAGAAAAGAAGTATTTTTAAAGTTATAATCATTAACTTGGTGATTAAATTAAATGAATTAAAAGGAAGTTGATTTTTAGATATAATAAAAGAAACATCTTACTAGTAGTAAAAGGAAATAAATGATACACAAGTTTTATATAAACATAGTGAAAAATAACATGCTCAGACATCTGACTAGCACTGAATGTAGCCATGATTCCACTCTGGTTTATGAAAGAAAGTTCACCTTGAGACTTTCAGAATTGGAAAAAATAAAGCCACGAAGAACAGAGAACAAATAATAGGAATAAAATCTTTTTTCTTGAGTTTCTTTTGTTTGTAAAGTGTACTGTATCATTTCTCACCCGAGTATTAAGTCTTATGTCAAGCTGAAGAGCTATCAGAAGAAAGCAAAGAAACAGAGCAAGTTTATTGCTCAAAAAGTGCAAGTTTATTGTGTACATCTGAATACTATCTTGTAGGTGCCAAATTACAACGACCACAGCATATAAAAGTAACCCTTCACAGAACATGAACTTTTCTCAACCCTCAGAACTAAAGGAAAATTGATGCGTTTTCACTCTGAGAACTGAAAAATAAATTTTCATTCTCTCTTTGTCTCTGTCACACTCTTATACACACACACACAAACACACACATGCCATTGTGAAAAGTTTACTCTCCTTGTATTTATCATTGCATCCTATAATGTTTCCTACTTGCCCATGATCCAGAACAGAACTATAATTATCACTTTACATTTACAGAGCATTTAATATATTTTGAAGTCTTCATAAATGTATTTTATTGTTTGCTTATAGCACACGTCTTAAATAGAGCTGAAAATGCTGATCATCTAGTTCATGGATGTTAGCAAAAGAGAAGTGAAGTAAATTGTGCCTCTCACAAAGTATAAGGTCCTACAAAGAGGAAAATCCATAGTTGCAGGCATCATTTCTATAAAGATGACTCTCAGGTTTCTACCCTAACCTGCCTTCCTGAGCTCCAGGAGAGGTCCAGCTTTACAAATGTGTGCCGAGTAGTTCCATCTGCATGTTCCATTTGCATTTGACCTATGACCTAAGCCTAAGTTAATATCTCTTCCCCTGTGGTTTCCATATTGTGTTAATTTGTGACATCTTTCTCCCTAGAACCCAGGTAGGAATCTCAGACCTTTCTTGGACTCTGTGAGTTCCTTTTCACATTTCATCCAGTCAGTTGCCTAATCCTGCAGATTATATTCTTTCTCTACAAAATATCTTGACTTGCTTTCCTCATTGTCATTCCAATGTTACCTGCTTTCATCCAGGCCTTTGTCATTTCTCATGTAGGTTGTGGTAATCAGTCTCCTCTGCCTCTTCTCTCCTATTTCAGGACATCCACATCCTGTTGGCCACTCTCCTAACCAATACCCTCAGCATCTCTCCATCAACTACTGAGCCCTAACTCGTCATCCTCATGTTCACTGTCCTGCTTATCTTTTCTTCAGACTGACTTACATGTATCTTAGCCTTGTAGTCTTAGTTTTTCTGAAAACACAGTCAATTGTTTTGCTGGCTTCTGCTCTATTTGTGGATTTATCTACCAAACCCCACTGCCCAATGCCTACTGAAATGCATTCCAGCCTTGGAGACCAGTTTCAAATGCCACACCCTCCATGAAACCTCTTCCTACCCTCCTTTTCTCAAACATCCAGGTCTAAGAATTCAATATAATGGGAAGTATATATTTACTTAACAGAAGTAAAATGAATTTAAATAAAGGTATAATTGAACATTTTTATTTTTAATTTTATCTAATGAAGTCACTTTTCCCATGTTCAACTTTCAAAAACTACATCAAAAAGTGCTGCCTAACTGGTACAAAAACATATTTTAGTTTCCATGGAAGATTATTATGTATGAGTATATGTATAAAAAGTTGGCTAAACCTCAGATATCTGTAATGTCAATAAAGGACAGGAAAACATTACAAATGTAAATGCTACTTTGTATCAACAACAAATACTCATTTGTTAACAGCATTAATACAAGGAGAGTATCCAATGTAAACCAATAATTGGTTTGGGACTAGAATGACGAGTAGAAATAAAATGAAAGCAACTGTCAAGTTTTTTTCTATTACTCTGCTACAATTTTAGTTTTTGCCTGTGGTAACAATTTCTACCCTTAATGCTAGAGAACAATTTCACAACTGTTTACCTATCATTCACTTATTCATTCTTCCTGTTATTTAACAAATATTTATTGGTCAATTGGGCATAAGGGATCAAAATTATCTCCATTCTTGCTCCTAACTCTACTACAGTTTGATGGAAATATAGACTGAAGCTCACCATAATCCATGTTAAATTCTCCATGGGCGTAAAAGTGCTCAAAGGACTGTAGTTTTAGGGGGAAGGAGAGTATGGGTTTCCGTAGGAAAGTCAGAAAATCTTTAAGAAATACTGAAACACTTTAGTGTGGAATTGAAGTTTTTCTAGTTTGCCACCCAGACAAGGGAGGTAACAACATTCTATAGAGAAGTAGATGCATGTGAACAGGAATAGGGTGGTGAGGTGCCATGTCAAGCTTAGAGACTGCGGCTCTGCATAGCTGGGACAGAAGAAAGACGAGCAGGAGTTGTATGTCAACGAGCTGACTGAGCCAGCTTGAGGAAGGCCTCATACAACCTGCCAAGACATTGGGATTTTATGAGCCCTTGAGATATGGGAAGATCCTAAGCAAGGGGATGCTTCAGATTTTATTGTAGAAACAGCTCTTGATGACATTTGAGTAACAGGGCAGAAGGATGTGAATGGACAAGCCCACAGCTTAGTGGTCAATCAATGGAAAGTTCATTCCCACTAATTGTGGGCCAGTAAAATCAACAGATAACTCTTTACTCAAGACGTAAGAAGGATTTCCATCCAGACCAAAGCTTTAAGACAGAAGAGAGTAAGTTATATCAAAGTGACATTCAATAATATTTACAGTCTGAAAATATTCAAAGACTTGTCCCCTCTGGGCTACAGAGAATTCATCCCAGATGGGTAAATGCCTGTCTGGGTCCCAGATGAGGTTAGGGGAGGAAATGCCACAACCACTCAGGCTTGCAATGTTACACAGGCCTTAGTCTGGAAGTCCCTTTGGTCTAACCTAAATTTATTTTCCTGTAGTTTAAGCTCATTTCCTCTTTTCCATCCTTAGGGGTGGTAAAGAACAGATGGTCATAAACCACCAGATAATGACCATTTATAGACTGGAGACACATACTAAATCATCTCTCAGCCCTCACTTTCCTGAGTTAAACAATAGGAACTCTCTATCAGTTTTATTCTTAGATTTGCTATCTTAAATCTGTATCTTTGTTTTCTAATAGTGACTGTCCAGCTCTTTCTCATATCACTTAGATGTTCATCTACAAAGAGAACAAGAGTCTTCAACAAATATATCATTATTTCCAAGTACATTGGAAGCATTTATTCTGGGATCTTTGATCCTGTAATAATCGGGTGTCATGTTACATTAAAAGAACAAAACAAAACAAAACAGCCCCAGCATGTTACTGACTGACACACTAGGATTTCTGCATACTTTTGGTAAACTTGCATTGAGCTAATCTTCCCATCTAATGTTTGTAAACTCTAACCTGTTTTGTTGTTTTTTAAATTGCAGTAGTAATTTGTTTCACTTTTTTGAACCCCTCTACTCTTTGCCATTGAAATTGAACTTTTTTTTTCATTTCTGACATTTTTCTCCTTCTTTGGCATTGCTTGACAATTATTATTTATTTTACCTCACGTTATAGTCAGAAATAGCTCAGATTTTCTGCAAATCTGCACTTCTTACAACTCCTTGCCCTTTTGAAAGTATCACAACTTTCCATTTGTACCAGGCTTCTCCAAGCAGGCAGGGGACTTTGGTGTGTGCTATTCCCTGCCCACCCCAGACACTCACTAAAAGAAACACTGGAGATGGAGTAATGACATTTATTGAGCACTCACTTTGGGCCAGACTTCTGGAATGGGCCAAGGGACAACTGAATCATCCCATCATGCTCTCCGGGAGCTCTGGACCCTGGGCTGGAGGGGCTCATCTAGCACATTCTTCACAGGGATTGGATGCAGCAGAATATTTCAGCAGCTTGGACTCTAGATGATTATGTAAGATCCGGTATTATTCCTGAAATAATCTGCAGAGCAAGAAAGTGTTAGATTTCCACCTATGTTTCCCTCCCAAAAGTTTAAATGTATGCTTCCTTACTAGTCTGTTAATCATAATTTAATAATAAGTTAAACTTTCTAATCTTCTCATAAGATCAGTGTTTAATAAAGTATATTAAATGAGAGGCCAATTCTGGCATGAATAGTTAACATATGTTAAGAATAAATCCTAGAGCTTCTACATGACTATTAACCAAGTACTGCAAAAGAAGAACCGAATGCAAACTTTTCTTTTGTCCCCTCAATCCTCACAATCTCTCTGGATCCTCAGTTCAGACATCTGAGAAGAGCCTTGGAAGAACTCTCAGAAGAGGGTATTTTCCCTGGTCTTTCATTCACATGACCCACATTTCCAGGCGGACAATGAGATCCACAGCTTCTTTTTCCTGAGAGCTTCTTACAGTGACACAGGCAGGCACTGTGACTTTGCATCTACAGCCAAGGTTCATGCCCAATGGATGTCCAATTACATGAAGGGCTGAGGAGTTTCTTAGTCAAGAACTCACTCTAAGGGAAGATGGAGTCCGACTTGAGTTTTGATCTGGTAGCCAAGTATCAGGGCTGAAGGGGGCAGTAATTAAAACACAAATGGACTGTCTTTGATCTGAAGCTATTTCTAGTCTTATATGGTGGTGTCATATCTACATTCTAGGAAAAGAGAGATCAGTATATATAACCCTAAATGGTTAAAGCTGTAGAAAAACCTCTAAGAATTTAAATGTAAGCAGTCCCGAGTATCCCCCTAATGAAGTATAACACAGAGGGCTAAAAAGAGGCAATAAGGGACTTCCCTGGTGACTCAGTGGTTCAGAATCTATCTGCCAATGCAGGGGACACGGGTTTGAGCCCTGGTCCAGGAACATCACATATGCCACAGAGCAACCGGGCCCATGCGTCACAACTACTGAGCCCACATACCATAGCTGCTGAGACCTATGCGCCTAGAGCCAGTGCTCTGCAACAAGAGAAGCCACTGCAACGAGAAGGCCGCGCAATGCAATGAAGAGTGGCCCCCGCTCGCCACAACTAGAGGAAGCCTGCATGCAGCAACGAAGACTCAATGCAGCCAAAAATTTAAAAAATAAATTAAAAAAAATAAGAGGCAATAAAACTGCTATTGTAATCTCATCTGGACCAGAAGTTAGTGAGCCCCAGAGAAACTGTAGTACTACATAATCACGTCGCTGAGCTGTACCACAGAATGTGAAGCAGGGATAATGAATCCTATTTTACAGATGAGGGTTGGTGAGTGATTATTAACATATTGTATCACTCTGTGGACACCTTTCATTGTATTCTATGAGAATGGCGCCCCCCAAGAGCACAGCTGGGAGATCTAGGCTTGGATTCCAAGATTACCCTGTGAAGTGACCAAGGTCTGTCTGGACTTAAGCCACCTCATTCTTCTGGAGCTAACAGACCCAGAGAGCTGACCAGGATTTCACAATCAGTGGGTTTATAGGGTATTTGTTGAGTCACTGCTAGTAAGGAAGTTCTCTATTTCCCCTGGTCTCTGTGAGGAGATTTTTATTTTCCCCTAGAACTGACTTTGGTGCTGGGCTTTTGTTTTGGGAGATCTTAGCTTTGAGCTTTGTTTTCTTGTTTACTTCCTTTCCTGCATCCTTGTTTAGGTTCCCAGCCATATTTTTTTCCCCTCTGCTTATTTGTTTGAGAGCAACTGCCTGTGTCATTTCCTTCATTTCTGGCATGTCCTTTGCTTTTTTATGGTCTGGGGCGCTATAAGGGCCTGTGACGAGGAGATGTGCAGGCCAGTGATCAGAGGGCTGGGGACCCTGGGGAGTACAGCAGGCTGACAACAGCAGGGCACCAGCTCAGTTCAGGAAGGCGGCAGGAGCTCAGCTCCTAAATAAAAATAGGCCTGAGTTCCTGCTACAGCTGGCCAAGATACTGCCCATCTCAGTGAAAGGAAGCAAACGTTCACACGTGCCAACACGCTGTGTTTCTGTATTTGGTGTCCTCACTACCTCAAGTGCACGTTCCCACTGGGTCACTTTGCACCCACATTGTTGTTACCTCTGTTTGTTTTTTAAGGTCACATTTTATTAAGACAAGAATAACTAGGTTTTTTAAACTCTTAGCTCACCTATTCTTCTAGTGTTTTGGGGGTTCAGCTTAGTATCATCTAAACATGAATTTTAAAATGATTATTTTCTTAACATCAAAATGTTCATTATAGAAATTTTGAAAGACTAAGAGTATAAAGAAAAAAATCACCTCTAATTCCACCACCCAAGTATAATAACTACCATATATATTTATATACTTCTAATTTGTTTTTAAGGCACAGACACATACATTTGTAAAAATGAAATAATGTTTCCATGGTTTTGTTTCAATAGTTTACCTGTTTTAAACAGTTAACATTTTAGGTACTTAGAAAAAACATTTTATAGAAAACTTTATACAAAGTTTCAGTCTGTAGTTTTTATTGAAGTAGTATTTTCATACAATAAAATGTACTAATTTCCATTGTTCAAATGCATTCACTTGTGTAACCATCACAACTAAGATGAAAAGCATTCCCATCACTTCAACAAGGTGCCTGTGTCCCCATCCCTTCAGTCCATCTCCGTCTCTGCTCCCTGCTGCAGGCAGCCAGTCATCTGCTTTACATCACCATCAACTAGATTTGTCATTTCTAGAGTTTTATATAAATGGAATCACACAGTATGTACTCCTTTGTTCCTAACTTCTTTCCCTCAGCATATTTCTCACACATGTTAATAATCACAGATGATTATACTCACATATACTTTAAAATCTGCTTTTCTTCATTTTATAGTATATCATGAGCATTTTCCACATCACTAATTATTCTCTTAAAATTTAATTTCCAATGACTACACATTATTTTGTTTTAGGGGTATACCATAATTTATCTCATAACTAAGATCTTGTTGTTAATAGTTTTGTTGTTTTAACAGTTTTCTTTTATAATCAAGAATGATTATTCTTGGGCTTCCCTGGTGGCACAGTGGTTGAGAGCCCGCCTGCCGATGCAGGGGACACGGGTTCGTGCCCCGGCCCGGGAAGATCCCACATGTCGCAGAGCGGCTAGGCCCGTGAGCCATGGCCGCGGAGCCTGCGTGTCCGGAGGCTGTGCTCCGCAATGGGAGAGGCCACAACGGTGAGAGGCCTGCGTACCACAAAAAAAAAGAAAAAAAAAGAATGATTATTCTTGAATACATATATTTGTATACATGACCCAATTTCTGAGGGATAAATTTCTATAAAAGGACTTATTAAGTTAGAGGACAGGCAAATTCATAAGGTTTTTTAAATATATTGTGCTAATTTAATCTCTTACAAGCAATATATACAAATACGTGAGGAAAAATAGTATTTTTAAGTTGAAAGGGAACCTGTAAAAAAATCTGGTTCAGGTCCTTAACCAATGGGTAGACACACCTATGGAGTTCTTTTAATATGCATATGCATTTTATCTAACTTGTTATGTATTTATGAGGCTCGGGTAGCTGCTGTTTTTGGTTTTAAGTTCTTCAGATGATTCTGTTGCACACTCCATGTTAAGAATCACCTTATTTTTACAGGTGAAGAAAATGAATCCAGGAGAGGCTAATTAAAGCCTCCTTCCCCTATACTCTTTTCATTTCACTGGGTGAACGTCCCTTTACATTGAATACCTATTACCTGGAGAGCAATAACAATAACAACCACCACCACGACTCTCTACCCACTCAGAAGCCACAATTAAGCAGCTAGGTCTCTCTGTGGTGGACCTGTACCTTAAAAGAACTCCTTAAGGTGGCGAAGTTGATAAAAGTGCCAGGACTACCTCAGAGGACTCCCCAATTGAAAGAATCCCAAACAAGATGTAACTCAAAAATTTACTTGGATGCATTGCCCAAATCTGAAGTAAACCTTCCTTGACTTTGTCCCCACTCCTCACTCCCTGACTCCATTTCTTCACATTCCACTCAGAGGAGACAGAGAAGCAAAGAACTGTCTCACTTAAGCTCAGGAATAAGTCCTTTTACCCACCACACCTACCACACTGGGCCCTGTTGCTCATTTTCCTCTCCTGCATTCCAGCTCCCAGAGTGCTGGCTACAGCTTCTGCCATCTTCTACCACAACCAAAGAGAAGCTGCTGAAGCAAGATACAGTTTCTCGTCTCCAGACACAGACTTCCCCAGGTTGCTACCCAGGCTACCATGTCCATTGCTTAGCTTCTCTGGGTTCCAACAGTCACCTTGTGGTTGGGCAAGTGTCTTTCACCCAATTGTCATTACAGAGGCCACAAAGCATAGCCTCATTGAGTTGTCAATGTCTGACAGAGATTTTAGTGAGTTGATTCTTTGAGGTTTTATCCACTATTGACTGCAGTCCCTCAACCTGAGACTAGATAAGTCTGTAGGGCAACCTTGTGAATCTGAATCTGGACTCTTTTCCTGTTTTTCTTGGCCACATCACCACATGGCTTGTGGGATTTTAGCTTCCTGATCAAGGACTGAACCTGTGCCACAACAGTGAAAGTACTGATGAACTCTTTTCCTTTAGAGTGAGTTCTTTCTCAGGAGCCCCTGATGTAGATAACTCCTTATGTAAACAGATGGTTGGTCTATCAATCTCAAGAGTTCTCCAGGCATGCCTGCCTCCTGGAGAACACTCAGCGTGATATCAGGGTGGGATTCCTATTTACACCTACCTGGGCATTCCTAGACACATTTTTCAGCATAACATCATTTCCCATAACTGCAGCATTTCATGTGCAAGGAATCAGGATTTCAGTTATGAATTATTATAAAGCTCCTCTAAAAAATACTCCTAGAGAGGGATTTTAAGCTTTAGCAAATAAAAACTTACAAAAAGAAGTTTAAGTCAAATTGTGCAAGGCTCCTAAAGCACTTTTCAGCACCTAAAATGCAGAGAGATTGATTTTTCTCACTAATTTTCTCACTAACTAATTTTTCTCAGAAATTAGTTTGTTTAAATGAAACATCTTCATAAATCATGGAAGGAAGAACTGTTTACAACAACACCTTAGAAAACAATTCTCCTTTGGAGAGTTCATTTGCCTCTTCTTCCAGCAACACTTTCATTACTGGTGACCCCAAATCTCCAAGTATTGATATCTAACCCCCTGTGTAAATTCATATAGGAGAGACCTTGGTAATCAATCACTAGTCCTCCCTGATTGACAAATTAATTCCATAGTAATAGAAACTCTTGTTATCTAGTTAACTCAAGATCCTGTTTATAGAATGAAACACATATCACTGCAGTAAAAAAATTGAGGACATCAGAAAAGAGATGGAAAACATTTTTGGCTATGAATGTCCATGAAATCACATATGGCCCCCAACTGACTTTTGAAAGTAAGTTTAGCTGATGCAACTCCCTCAAGTCACAAATTCTAGTGTGCAAAAATTGTGGCTTTCTCTGTTTTCCTAAATTGGACTTAATTTCTACCTTGAACCCTATTTCTGTAGGTTTCTCCAGGGTGACTCAAGTCACTCAGTGATTTCTCCACCATTTAATGTGCAAGTTCAGCCAAATTTAGGATCTCTACCTTGTCCCAGCAGCAGGCGCAAACTAAAATATTACAACACTGGTGAGAAGAGGAAATAACCAGTTTATCAAATATTTTATTCTAAAATATTTATATCTCTCGCTTAGATCAAAGCATTTAAGCTTCAAATTAAGAATACAAATTTTGGGGTTTCAGTTCCCCCTCCCTCTACCATTGGACAACATCAGCCTCATGTCTCCCGGCTAAGGAAAAACAAGCAGGGAGAGGAGAATGTTGTATCATTAAGGCAAATGCAAGAGAAATTCCACATTTTTGTGGTATTTATGTTATGTATTACCTCATCATATAAGCCTGGTCAAGCCTTATGAAATTGACATGAAAATGAGTAAGCAAGGCCATTTTATTATTATATTAGAGGTGGCCATGGCCTTTCCTGCAGCTTCCCCTAGGTCTCCCCATTCTCCTCTGATTCCTTGGGGAAGAGTCTAAGGCTTCTGTTGCCTCTACCAGAGGTTTCTATGGATGGGAGAATCTGTGTTCTTTTGTCACCAGCTTCCTCCAGGAATTTGAAGCCTGCTTTGTCTTGCATAGACCAGAAGACAAGTTCCCTCCATAGCTCCTCCCCACCTGTACATTCATTGGCCAGGTCCGTTTGCCTCATTGCCTCTACCCTTTGTCCAACTCTTTGCTCCACCTCCTTTGCATCAAGATTACCATATATAAATTCTGTACTTTCTAAACATTATTATTATATAATAATTTTTTAATATGAATACCTGATTCACTTTGCCACAAAACAGAAACCAACACACGATTGTAAAGCAAATACACTCCAATAAAGATGTTAAAAAAACAAAAAAATAAAATAAAATAAAATGTTGCCATTTCCTCCAAACTCTCAGTATTCACGTCTCATTATCAATTCACCACTCTATTATTAGGGGTTACCACTGAACCAGTGATGACTCCAGAACTTCTGTAGGAGGGGTTTGGGGCAGATGAGCAATTCATTCTGGGAAAGAGAGTCTAAAACCAAGTGAATGGCCCTTTACATTAACATGGGAAAACTTCTCCCACCCCACCTTGTCTCAACAGAGCCATTAATCTAGAAAAAACTACAGTGTCACTTTTCAGAGGTCTTCCCTGTGTGCACACATGGAGAAGACACTTAGAATGTTAAAGTCAGCATGTTAAGTAATTTTCTTGAAATACTGTAACTAGCACCCAGTTTACTTTCTTCACAGTCCTTTTCATAATCTATTTAATTTTAGTTCTTTTTAATTGTCTGGTACACTTTTAACACCTAAACTCCAAGAGAGAAGGAGCTTCATCTTATTTCCAGTGCCTAGCACATAATGGTTTCTAAATGGAACTGATTCCAAGATTGGCCTCATTTCGGAATGGATCTGTTGTTATAATCAGGTTTCTGAAATCTTTAGTATCAATATGGAATCCTTTCCTCTCACATTTCACAGGAAGCTAGACTTCTTAAAGCCCAAACATGGATATGTCTGAAGTTTCCTTGACTGATTTAAATTGAATTAAAATAATTATTTTGTACAGGAAAAACTTTCAAAATTTTTACATTTTTTGGAACATAACCACCTTTTCTTTCTCTACTTTCTTCCCTTCAAAACAAACTTTGCAACATTGGGGTGAGTTAAATAATCAGAAATCTAGCCCCAAATTAAGCTCTCAATGACATGAAACACATTTTTTGCTCCTTTTTAATAAAAATCCTATATGCAGTACATTAATGTTTTCTTTTAGAAATTACGTTGACAACTTAATCCCTAATTCAAGGCATCCATATAATTGGTATACAGAAAGGTTCTTCGGCAAAATATTTAACACAAGATATATATGAGATGCTGAGATCTGGGTAATATATCTTACTTGAAAGGCATGAATAGTTTTTAAATACTGTAGCATAATCACACTTAAGGCCATAGTTACTTTGTTCCCAAATCCCTGCAATTTTATTTGAGGGGAGTTCTAAAAGACCTGTGTCTTCTCCTGTGTCCACAACTGTAGACGTACACTGATGGCCCTCAATCCTGCTCTCCAAACTTCAAATAAGGGGCCAGAGACAAGGCTTGGGACTTGGAAAAGTCCTAGAAATACCCTGCCTCAAAAGCAGTTTCAGAGTTTCACATTTTCCTAAGGATGACAGAGCTGAGTAGACATGCCAAAGTCTTCCAAATCCTGCTGGTTGTTTTGAATTATGGCTACACTGGGTGTGTAGCCCTTGAGTTTTTATCTCCACATACTTGAATTAAATCCTGTAGTTCCTCTTCGGTTCTAGCATCTGTGACCTCTTCACAGGGTCTATATGCCACAGCTATTTTACCACTTTCTAAAACCACAATCAGCAATTTCTGGAATTCATCTGTCATAGCCTTCTGAATAGCAAGCTTCTGCGTTACCTTCCTTTTCATAAGGAATGATAATGACCCTTCTTCCAACTTATCCTAAGGTTTCTCAGCCATGCCAACTCCGGGACTCCTGCACTCGTGGGAGGGCAACACCACCTCTTGATGATCCTTTTTGAGCACCCACTGAAACCAGAGTAGTAATTTGCCAATTCTTGGCATCTGGAGCTGTTTAGGGCAAGCGTATTATGTTAAACCACCTTATGTCTGGTGCCAAGATGAACCTTCACTGGAGATGTCTGAAAAAACTGCTTCCGGTCGCATGCCTTTTGGGCTCTGTGGGCATCCCTTGCTGAATAAAACTTGATGATGGAATAGAACCCAGGACCGGCAGTTTGGGAAGACTGCGTTTGGGAAGACTCGGACTGAATACAGAAGGCCAAACTGGGAGAATATTTCAAGGCTTCGGCCGTGGGTCCAGAGCTCAGCTCCCACACCAGCAAGGTTTTGTCACCCCCGATGGGAAACGCAAAAGGTACCAACTCCACCATCCTACCGTCACTGCGCGTGCGCAGCTCAGGGCGCAAGTGGACTGCGCCTATATAATAGATTTTTATCCTGTAACCCTTCTTATCTAACTTTTGGGTATATTGCCATGTTTCCCACATTATTTCTTCTGGTTATGACACCTCCAACAAAAAATATGACTTTGGAATGCATACTGAAATTAGCTGTTGATGCATCTTTCTCTTCCACTAGATGGTGAGTGTCTTAAAGGTAGGAACCGTATCTGATTCATCATTGAAATTCAACACCTTGTGTAGAGCCTAACACATAGTAGGTATTCAATGCATATTTAGTGAATACGTAATGAACGTATCATTTTGCTAATAAAGGATGTCCGATTTCCTTTTTAAAGACTCTTCTGCTTATAGTACATATACTCAAGAAGAAAGCAAAAGGCAATCTGCAGTCATTTAAATAATTTATCATTACTTACTGATTTACCATAAAATGAGGTGCTGTTTAATCTTCTTCCAAGCAAGGATTCAAGCTACTGATTTATTAATATCACAACAGCCACACAACAATACTCTTTCCTAAGTTACCCTCCAGGTTTTTCCCCTATCATCTGGAATGCATAACAGGTATTATAAACTAAATTTACTGTTTGCTGTTCATCCATTACCATACTACACAGATATCAAAATGAGAAATCAAATGGATAAAATATCAGAATGTCACAATCCTCTACCTAATATTTGCATTGTGATTTGGTTAAAGGAATTCTAAGCACTCTGTATGTTTATAGATTCCTTTCAAATTCTTTGAGTCATATATTAACTTCAACTTAGAGTTGAATAAACTAACACCTGTTTCATGAGAAATTTGTCCAGTGTTACGTACATAGGTACTAGAGAAAGAAAAAGCATATGAATTCTAAAAATCTAAAAGTTTGCAACCTAGAACACTCTTTGTCTGATTATGTTGCACCAATAATAACTTATTTAACAGTACTTATCAGAAGAGATTAAAAATGGGCTAAGCCAAGGTTCTAAATACAGTTCATTTTAGAAGACAGAACAACTAAACTCTCACCAGCTCCAAAATTATAACAACTGTGAAAGCTGTTGCAAATACTTAGAAGTCATGTTTTACATTGTGTTTTTATTTTCGTATTTAAATATTCACTGAACACTGCTGATTCACTCATTCTGACTCCCTGAAATAACAAAAAGATGTGATTCAATGCCAAACCAAAACTAAAGTCAATTTAGCTGATGAAGTCTTAACTAAATAAGGCTGGTGAAATATTATTCATATTCAAAATGGCCTTTACTAGGTTGAAGTTAGAGATAATAATGTTACATATTAATGATTTTCTTCCACTAATGAATAGAACCTATTTTTTACCAACAAAATAACATTACTAAGAGCTGGAACTTTAGTTGCAGTGTTTAATAATTTCTCAGACTATGGTAACAAAACAATCAGAAACGGTTGATATTTGTGTGGCTATCAATGACTTGGAAGTTTTCCCAATAGTCAAGCCCCCAAAATGCAGTTCCACTATTCACTTTACTGTTAGGACTTGTCTAATTTGATCATGCCAGTTTACGGGAATATTCAGCCTCCTCTCCCAGAGCATCACAAGACTGATGGATGTAGCTGAGCTCAGTGGTTTAGAGCTTGGGCTTTAATCCTAGCTCATGATTTTATTGGCTATGTGGTTGTAAGCAAGTTGCTTAATTTCTTTGAAAACTAATTTCCTAACCTGTAAAAAGAATCTTTGTTCTTCTCTGAGAATTAAGTAAACTAATATAAATGAGCTGCTTAGCATGGGGACAATTAGTACTCAATAAATGATATTTAGTAAGCAACTTTTTATCTCATGCCGTTCATTCCACATCACCAGAGACAAACATGGCAGTGTTTGGTGTCAGCATGCGAAGCCAAGTGTAGGGTAAATGATTCAATTAATGAGTTGAGAATAGCCATGTTAAGTAGACAAGATCAATATCTGAAAGTAAATAACAGGCATAGAAAGGGGGAAATGGAAAGCATTTTGTAAATATACAAGAAGATTTTAATCTAAAAATCTTTATGGAGGACCGTCTCATTGTACAAGAAGAACAAGTATTTATTGGTACCCTCTATGTGCAAGGCTAGTTGCTGTAAGACACATAAAGAAATTCATTCAGTAAATATTTATGTTTTGTTTACTATCTGCCAGGGTGTGCTCTATAAACTGAAGTAAGAACAGTGAATAACAGAGTCAGATTCTCTGCTCCCATGGAGCTTACATTCTAGTGTAAGAAACATGCAAATACTATTCCTTTCTTCAAGGCATTTACTATTTGTTTAAGGAAACGTGAATTTTTATGTTAAAAACGTATAAAAGTAATAACAACAATAACTGCAACAAAGAATACAAGAAATGTTACAAGGAGACTGTGGAGCACTGGAAGGAACTCATGGTGTCCAAGAAACCTGAATTTAGTCCAGGTTGTGATAACACCTTTAGACTTTGGGACAATCAGCATTTAATTAGAGTCGCATATTCTCATCTATAAAATAAGTCTAAAATAGTTACTTTATACTGTTCTGAGGACTAAATGAGATTACATGTGTAAAATCCCATCATAGAGCTACATGAATACGCACACACACCTTCATTGAGGAGGAGGCTTGCCTCAAAAGGACAAGTAGTAGTGGGCCAGACAGAGAAGAAGAGAAAGTGCACTCTAGGCCAAGGAAAGGGCTTGATGAAAGACATGAATTTGGAAAAGTACAAAGCGTACTTAGAAGAAAGTGAGTTGAACAATTTGGCTACAGCAGAATTCATGCAGATAAGCAGGTAGAGAAACAACTAGTGACAGCTGGGCCTTGGATGACTCACAGAGGAATTTCTGAGAGTTAGAATAGCTCTCGTACATATGTAGACATTGAAACACAGTATGATTAAGTGAATTACACAAGGTTATATCATTAACAGTGGAAGTAGAATCCCAACATCCATCTGGCGCGCTGTCTCCTTGATGGCCTGGCCAGTGGTTAAGACAATATCTTATCATCTACCTCGTCAATTCATAGCTGAAAACTCACAGTCTGTTAGACATTTTTCATAATACACAGCAGATATCTTACCCGACCCTCCAGTTTGTGTTGCATTTATGGCAAAAGAAAGCAATTTTAAAACTACCAAGTGGAATGAAAAACAAGGGGCTATTTCTCAAAAATGAGACGGTGCTCTGCAAAAATGAACCGACTTTATGATGCCATCTGGAAAATGCTTTTGTATTCCCGATACAGTGCACTAAGCATAACTTAAAGTTGACTAACCAGCTCTGAAATGCTCTCTTCTGCTTCTTCACATATGGATGTGAAGCCTACAGGAACAAATGTTATTAGTCCTTGGACAGGACATCTGGTGTGACTCCTCAGCAACAAGGTGTGCAATTCTTGGGTGAATTTCAACAGAGCACATCAGCCTAAGTTTGGAAACTTTTCAGAGTTGAGCTAGTCCCTGGTGATTGAACTTGTTCAGAAACTAGTGCTTCCAAACCAAACTCCTATCAAGGAGATTGTTTTTCCTCCCTTCTCCCTGCCTCCTTCCCTCTTTCCTTCCCAGCTTGCCTCTCTTCCTCCCTCCCTCTCTTTCTTTCTTTCCCTTTTTTCTTCCTCCCTTCTGACATTTAAAGGTTGTCTGTGATGGGTAATGCCCTGTGGTATACTCAGACAAAATTATAGTCAGACCTGTCACCTCTTAGTGTTGGCAGATGTTCCTCACAGTTTCTTCCAAAGTAACAACAATCCTTTCACATAATTTATTGAATTGGATATTGGAATTATGGACAGAGAAATTCTCCTCCTTTCTCAAATTTAGTAATAGAATCTAATTTTAGCACCAGTAGAAAAGATTTAGAATCTCATAAATGAAAGAAACCTTCATTAATTTGGATAGAAATTAAGCAGAAGCTAACTTTGTTTCAAAAAATTTGCCAATAAAATAGTCTAACACTTGCATAGGGGAACATTTAATTTGCTGAAGAGAACAAATTGCTTTAAAACAATTAAAAACACCAATTTACAGATGAACAACAAATATGTTAAGTACAAATCATTCTTCTCTATTTATTGAAGTAGCTTCCCAACTCCTTTTCTTGACAATACTTAATTAACCTAACTTGAATTGCTTTATTTACTTGAAATTAATAGAAAATGTTTCATTTTAAAATTACTATTTTATTGAGACTGAGTCCCATATTTGGTATATACATAGTGAAAATTAATAAATCTGCTTTTAAAACCATTATTTTTTTAATTAACAGTAATGGTCAACATATTGACATATGAATAGATAAAGAAGATGTGGTACATATATACAATGCAATATTACTCAGCCATGAAAAAAGAATGAAATAATGCCATTTGCAGCAACATGGATGGGCCTAGAGATTGTCATACTGAGTGAAGTAAATCAGACAGAGAAAGAGAAATACTGTATGATATAGCTTATATGCAGAATCTAGAAAGAAATGATATAAATGAATGTATTTACAAAACAGAAATGGACTCACAGACTTAGAGAATGAACTTATGGTTACCAGTGGGGGGTGCGGAAAGGTGGAGGGAAGGGATAGTTAGGGAGTTTGGGATTGACATGTGCACACTGCTATATTTTAAAAAGATAGCCAACAGGGACCTACTGTATAGCACAGGGAATTCTGCTCAATGTTATGTGGCAGCCTGGATGGGAGGGGAGTCTGGGGGAGAATGGATACATATATATGTATGGCTGAGTCGCTTTGCTGGGCACCTGACACTATCACAACATTGTTAATCGGCTATGCTCCAGTATAAAATAAAAAGTTTTAAAAAATCAATGCCATTTGCAGCAACATGGATAGACCTAGAGATTATCATACTAGATGAAGTCAAAGACAAATATCATATGATGTCACTTATATGTGGAATCTAAAAAAAAAAATGATACAAATGAACTTATTTACAAAACAGAAACAGACTCACAGGCTTCGAAAACAAACATGGTTACAAAAGGGGACACATGAGGGGAGGGATAAATTAGGAGTTTGGGATTACCATATACACAGTACTATATATAAAATAATCAGCAAGGACCTATTGTATAGCACAGGGAATTCTACCCAATATTCTGTAATAACCTATATGGGAAAATAATCTGAAAAAGAATGGATATATGTATAAGTGTAACTGACACAACATTGTAAATCAACCATACTCCAATGTAAAATAAAAAAAATATATTTAGAAGAAAAAGGGGGTGGGGGTTAAAATCAGTGGTATTGTTTTGGAGACCATGGTTGTCCCCAGATGGGAAAATTTTTAAATGGACATAACCATTGAGACATGAAATTATAGATTTGTTTTGGCCAGAAAAGATGCAGAGGAGGTATCTCATTTAGAACAATTTGTGGTATGAAAGTGGGTTCTTTATATCTCAACAAATACCAAATAAATTTAAATGATTGAGGTAAAATTTTTCCTAAGGAAAGTGATTTATTGTTTTGACATAAAGTGAACAGGGTCAATATCATCAAAACGCTCTTAACCCCAGAAAAACTGTGCCAACTCCAAACATACCCAACGTCTACTAAGTGCACTCATTTTTTCTTTGTGCGTGTGTGGTATGCGGGCCTCTCACTGTTGTGGCCTCTCCCATTGCAGAACAGAGGCTCCGGACGCGTAGGCTCAGCGGCCATGGCTTACGGGCCCAGCCGCTCCACGGTATGTGGGATCTTCCCGGACCGGGACACGAACCCATGTCCCCTGCATCGGCAGGAGGACTCTCAACCACTGCGCCACCAGGGAAGCCCAGCACCCATTATTTATACAAGAATCAATAAGTTTCAGTGAAATCTGTAATCCTACAATAATTTCTCCAGGAACAAAAGCAAACAGCGTCAGGATTGTCAATTAGCTTACTGCCTATGGAAGAAAAATACTGCCAAAAAGAAAATTTAATCATTAATATCTTTAGTATTTTAAATAGCCAGAACTAATGAAAGACAACACTAATGTGGACAAATGTAAAATATGCAAGCAAGTATGTAAAAATATAGAAGAAGTATTTATACAAAGGTACATGCAGAGGAGTTATTGCAATTTGTTTCACTTTATAAAGACTTCAGCAGGTTGAGAGAAGTTTGGGCAAAGGAGAGGTCAGGCAGAGATAAAACCCAAGATACTCAGTAGGAAAGCTAAACCCATACATCATTGTCTAAATCAGTGACTTCTAAACTTTTTAATCCCATGCACCTATGAATAAAACATTTAAGTATATACCTTTAAAAAAATAATGGTCGGACTTCCCTGGTGGCGCAGTGGTTGGGGGTCCGCCTGCCGGTGCGGGGCGCGTGGGTTCGTGCCCCGGTCCGGGATGGTCCCGCGTGCCGCGGAGCGGGTGGGCCCGTGGGCCATGGCTGCTGGGCCTGCGCATCTGGAGCCTGTGCTCCGGTGGGAGGCCCATGTACCATAAAAAACAAACAAACAAACAAAATAATAATGGTCAACACATTATATACTTATATGAGGGCTGATTATTTGGTTGGCTAGTTGTATGAGCATTTTTGCCTCATTCCAACTCTGAACTAACCTTTTTTCTGAGGGGAAAATAGTATACTTAGTCACTCCATAGACAAGACAGAAAGTAAAGTGAGTTTTGTTAACATTCAGTGTCTCATAAAAAGATTTGGTTGTGGGGAATGAAGGTTGAAATGATACCTGAAATGAAATATTTCAGTTTTCCACACTGTGGCACCATGGATGATAAAAATAATGACTTGGTCATAAGTCAGTTTATTATTATTTTAAAGGTCCTAAATTAAAGGAATGTAGAAAAACTATACCCTTTGGGATCAAACAGAATTGTTTCAATCTTGGCTCCACCATTTTCTAACTCTGTGATGTTCCAAGATTCAGACATGTCTGAGCCTCACTTAATTGTAAAAGGTAGATAATAGTTGCTATTAACCAGTTGCTACATCACATTTATTGGGTGCTTAATACACAACAGGCACTGTTCTAGGGGTTTTATACATATTCATCCATTTAATCCAACCATAAATCCTATGATGTAGATATATTTATAAATTCATTTTACAGGTGAGGAAACTGAGTTACAGAGAGGCTAGTTGACTTGCCCAACGTCACACAGCTGGCCAGTGGAGGAGCTTGGACAGACTTCACTTTCTAACTAGTTCTGGAAGTTTAAGATTAAAGTGGTTAACCTACGTAAAAGTTTCATTTATATGTGGAATTTAAAAAAAAATGATCAAACCAACCCAAATGAAAACAAACGCTGAGATACAGAGAACAGAGGAGTGTTTACCAGAGGAGAAGGGAACTGGGGAGGAGGGAGACATGGGTAAAGGGATCAATTGTATGCTGACTGATAGAAACTAAACTTTTGACAGTAAACAAGCTATAGTGTACACAGAAGTCGAAATATAGTGTTGTACACATGAAATTTATGTAATGTTACCTTAATACATTAAAAAAAAATTAATTAGCACATAAGGGCCTATTAAATATAGTTCCCTTACATTTCTGACCACTTCTCAGGCTCCTTTTCCTTTTCTTGGCTTCAAGACATTAGAGTGTCTCAAAGGTCTCTCCTGGCTCCTCATCTTTTCTCTGTCCACACTCTCCCCTTGTGACCTCCTCCACTCCCGAGCCTGTAAATGCCACCTCTGTGCTGATGGTTCTTGTAAAAAAACAAATAAACAAAAAACAATTAAAAAAAACACATTCCTCCTCTGTTTTTCCTCAACTCACACACTCATGATACTTCTGACACCAGATACGTGGGTTTTCCGCTCATCAAGCAATTCTCTGACACCAGCTGGATGTCCTACAATTTGACTCAATTCTGACACTATCTACCTGGAGACAGCATCATTACCCATAGGTTAAGGGCTCAGTCTCACAAGACTGCCTCTCCCCTCTCCACCACTTCAGATGCCAATAGCAAGTCCCAGGTTGTCACCTGTACTTCTGACCCAGAGGATATAAACTGGGATTCCCATGACCTCATCCTTGGGTTTGATCATTTGCTAGAGCAGCTCACATAACTCAGAGGAACACTTACTTATATTTAACAACCTATTTTATAATGAAGGATATGATAAAGGATACAGATGAACATCCAGATGAAGAGATACATAGGGTGAGATCTGGGAAGGTCCTGTGCACAGGAGCTTCTTACCCCATGGAGTTGGGGTACACCACCCTCCTAGCATGTAGATGTGTTCATCAACCCATAAGTTCTCAGGATCCTGTAATTTTGGGATGTTTATGGAGACCTCATCACCTGGGCATGATTGATCATTAACTCAATTTCTAGCTCCTCTCCCCTTCCAGAAGGATGGGCGATGCTGCTGAAAGTTCCAAGCATCTAATAATGGCTTGGTCTTTCTGATCATCTGTTCCCATCTGGAGGCTAACCAGACTACCAAGGGTCACCTCATTAAAACAAAAAACACTATCACCGGGGAAATTCCAAGGGATTTAGGAGCTCTATGTCAGGAACCGGGTCAAAGACTAACATATAGTTTCTCTCTTATTGCACAGCTCCCAATGCTTCATCTTCACCCCTTACATCTCCCAGCCCTTCAGATTCATATACACCCTGCCTACTCTTCATAGTTACATCATGTTTAACAGGCAACTCAAACCTATACAGCCAGAAAAGCACACTTGATTTTTCTCCTTCAGACTTGCTTTTCCCTTCAGTTTTTCCCATCCTCAGAAGATGACACCATCCTCAGTCCTTTTGCTCCAGATAACAATCTAAGATTTATGATCCCATATCAAATCCTTCCATAAGTCCTGCAGATTCTACCTCCACTTTTCTCCATTTATGTTTACATAGCCTAGTCCAAAGCACCATCCCTCTTGCTTGACTATCCAATAGCCTCCTAAGGAATCTCAGCTGCCTCTCAGGACTTTCATGTACATCCACAGTCTGCCCAGAGGTGCTGTGCTTGTTTTGAAATATAACACAGTCAAGTTACTGCCCTCCTTAAAATCCTCAAATGCCTTCCAATTGTATTTAAATTAAACTCAAACTCTATCATGATTCATAAAGTCACACAAGATCCAGCCTCTGACAAAGTTGCCAACCTCATTCTAATCACTTCTTTCCTGTCCACTATCTCCAGCCACTCTGATCTGAATCACAGATCCTCAGGCTCATTCCTGTTTCTGAACCCTTGCCTAGTTTTTCCCCCTTCTGGAAATATGTTCTCTTTGGTCATCCAATGGTTGGCTTCTTTATGTTACTTCAAACGTCACCTTCACAGGGAGAATTCATAACCACCCAGTTTGAAGTAGCTTTTTAAACTCTCTACACTATGTTATTTATAACCCAATACAGGTTTTGATTGTCCCTCTTTTCAATAACAACAACATACACATGCATGTGTGCATGCTTGCCTAAAAATATAAGCTCTGTGAGAGTGAGAGTCCTGTCTTTTTTGCTGTTGTTGTTCTGATTCCAACATCTAGCATGTCGTAGCCAATAAAAGATAATCATTGAATTAATGAATGTTTTAGATTGTAGTTGCCGTTATTAATGGTCCTTCTTAAGGTCAAGGACAACTTGCATCTCCTACCCCTCTTATTGATACATTCCAAGACAGAACTGGGCTTGGCCTAGTTAACTATATCAGGTAGACAGAAAGATGTAAAAGGAAAAACAACCTATTTGTGGAAGCTGAGCAACCACCTAGAACACTACACAGAATTCAGCATCTGGTGACAGCAGCTCTAAATCACAAGTGATACTTGGTAAACAATTAGCATCTATATTCCAGCTTGAAGCAATGGTACCCTCCAAACCAGTGGCAGAGTTTAGTTATTGGAGAATTAGCACCAAGTGACATTGGGAAGTGCAGGCAGGCAGGCATGACAGTCTTTGAGCAGGAGCCCTGCCACCTGGGGTTCAGAGGTCAGCTTTCAAGCCCTGGCAGGAAACAGAAATGACAGAAACCAAGGGCAAAGCCACATTTCTAAAAGAAATGGACATTTAATTTGTTGACAAACTTGAGACATCCAAGCCCAAAGAACAAAGTAGGGTTCCATGTATTAGCATAAAGCACAAAAGAGGGTTGTTACTCCTCAGTCAGAAGTCCACTCTCAGGGCTGGGGAGGGGGCAGGTGACTTGATGCAGAGTTTCAGGCTAAAAGTGGACCAGAGAGTGAGGAGATCATAATGTGAGGCTGTGTTCAAAGCAGTGGGCAGTCCAGTTAGATGGGAGGGCTCCATTGATTGCCGTCCACTGCATAACGCTGTCAGACATGAGACCCAAAAGCCCGTCTTCCTGCAGGCTGCTCTCGATCAATATGATAGATCTTCCCCTCAGAGGCCTGTCTGAATCCTATTACTCTGCCTACACCATGTGGAGCTAAATTAATGATGATGACTCATGGGCTTCCAAGCATCTGTAAACTGTTATTATCACCATCCACACCAGCACTTTATTGATCTCTTCTATTAGATCTCTTCTGACTCAGTTTATGACCATCTTTTTTAGGAAGCCAAAAGGTTAACCTTTTCTTTCCTTTCTACCAATAGTAAAGTAAATGTAGAACCAGCCTGGGGGCCGGGTGTGGGGGGTCTGTCTCTGCCCAAGGCTAGACTAGTGACAATGATTATTAGAGCCATGTGGATTTAGGTGTAGCGATTACAACCTAAACCTACCTGATAGTCTTCCCTCAATGTTCGGGGCAAAAAGGAGTTTGCTGGAGATAACTTCATCACACTGACATATAAACTGAGCTTATCAAACAGTTAAATAAAACATTACAACTAATAATGAATATATAAGAACAAATTTAGTTTTGACCACTGATCACACTTGGTGCATAGACTGTTTAGCATTCTGTAATCAAGGATGATTAGAAAATTATTGATACTTTTGTCCTACTATCCTGATCTGCTGTAACCTTTTTTTTTCATGTTTTCCTGTGGGGTTGACTGGGGGCTTACTGACTTCATCTAGTAACTCAGTGCTTAGTTATTATAATTTCAATCAGGGTTTGGGTGCCCCCTCTGCAGTCTTGCATGTCCCCTTGCTCACAATGGGCCTCAATCAGCATCTGGCACAAAAGGATCACTCAAGAAATAATACTGAAGGAGTAAATGAATGCTCTTTCCTTGGGAGCGTTAACACTCTACTAACTGTACATGGGACTTCCATAATTATAGTCTTGGCCGAAGGTTTTCTGAGCATTGTAGAAATGGAGAAGTCCTGGTTGCTGCAGTGCCAGGAAATTTTGCCAAGCAAATCTATAATAACCATCGAATAAAACATGAGTTCATTAATCCTGTGAGACACATATAGAGACACACGTATTATAAATGCACAGATAGACATACAAGCATGGAGATTTAGTGAATGTATGTGTGCATGTCCAGTGTATACACTTCATGGCTCATCTAACTAGAGGGCTAGGACAGTGTGACATTCATTCTTGTTATGACCTCTCCTCTGCCCAGCAGAGTCGTAGGTTGTAATCTAGTTCACATGCAGTGCTCTAGGGAAGGCAAAATAATTTTAAGCTTGTTCTTGTTTTTACCTATATCTTTACTTCTTCACTTTTTCGAACACAGGAACTCTAATCTATTCTCAAAATTCAACTCGTTTTGGAAGAGAAGCAACTAGTATTACAGTGCATCTGGTTGTGAGAAAAAAATCTAGGGCACTTCCCCATGAGTCAACAGGATTTGAAATGGATGAGATGCTTTTTTTGTGTGTTTGTGGAAATGGCAGGGTGAATGCAATGCCATCAGCAAATAAAAGCATCTAAATAGGGGAAGATGTAAAAGTGGCTTTCAAACTAAGCCAGATGTATAGGCTTCATCTAGCCAATGTCCTACTTTATTAAAACATCACCTTTTATTTAACAGATCATTTAAACATTTCCACTTTTTAAGGAAGCTCCAGAGTTTATGATAGACACAGAGATTATAGCATTACAAAAATGTATTTTTCCCTCGAGACTTCATATGTTGTTAAATTTGCATTGTGAATGATAAGTAGGGAGCTTCAGATGCTACATTCTTAAGCATCTGTGCAGCCAATATGTGATTACATGTTATAATCTGCTTCAATCGCATTTGCTTCACCATTAATCAAAAACCAAAAGTTCTGCCTTGCACAATAGCTTTTTCAGGGTTTCCATAGTTTTAATCTGAAAAAGTATACTTAATTATTGGGTGATAATTCCTTATGAAAGTTTCTCCTGTGGAATCTCCATATTATGGATTAAAAGATATTAATCGTTACAAAAAATAATTTGAAAAACTGCAGAAACTGGAAACTGATATAATAATTATTCTGATATATAATTATTCTTTCCCTTTAACTTGTTCAATATATTAAAAATGAAATTCTAAGTTGCGAGATAAGGACTACTGGATAAAAATAAGCAGAATACATTGACTATCACTTTTCTTCTAATTTTTTTCTCATATTAGATTGCAAGTATTTTCTTTAAATATATATACTTTTAAAGTTTTTGTTTTTATACTGTATTGTTTTGAAGAAAGTAAATTGTCAGTTTTCTTAATCTTTAGAATTTGCATCCTTGTTTACTAGTCAATATTGATATCAATGGGGTCTCACAGATAAATCCAAATGAAAGCCTTCTACATCAACAGCCATCAGCCCTTTATCAATCATCAATTTTGAGATTTAGCAAATCAGGTGTTTTTTTTTTTTTTCCTATTACTTGGGCTTACTTCTTTGGTCAATTTCTACAGAAATACTTAGAACTCCTGTTACTCTCTACATAGATTTTTCTACTTTCTTCTTGGAGAACAGGAGAATAATTTTATGTTGAAATTCTCTGAGCACTTATAGGAAGTGTGACAGCAAAATGGAAGTGACAGGAGCCTGTTCCAGCGAGAGATACCTGTATGCAGATGGTTGACTCTGATGCGGAAAGTGAATCAAAGTTCTTTAACAAAAGAAGCCCAAGAGAAACTGACAACTGAAAATAAACCTAAACATAGCATTTTATCAAACTTGCATTAAAGAAAAGTGTTTGTGTATCTCTTTGAAACACATTTTTAGAGCCAAAGAAATGATAGATTTTATTTCTCTTGAAGATGACTGAGGATTTGGGGCAAATCATCTTCAGACTGAATCCTTTCTGTTCTTTCCTACCTGTGAAAAAAAAATAATACTCATGCATCAGGAAGGGTCTTAACTCTTACTGAGCCCTGTAAAGTTTCCTCAGGTAGAAGTCAAATTATCCAGCATTTATTTTTAGGCAAGGAACACTTTTTTTCTCATTTAAAGAATCATTTTCTCATAAGTGGAGAATAAATTGCATGTAACATTAATAAATACAGTTTCTCTCCCAAACACCTTCTTGCCTAAAGAACTGTATAGTTTCTCAAGCATGGTGTGGATTACTAATTCTCACTACCACCAAGGGGAATAAACAAGGAAAACTTATGTACACACACAGATTATACACACATGTAAACACACACATCCCTTGTACACAAATAACAATGAATCAAGGATATTTTGGTGTGCACGTATAACCCATTTATTGGATCACCAAAACTTGCTCAGATGCAAGCACAGAGTTTTATTACTTTTCAAACGTTTTGTTTTAAACCCCCTCTGCAGGCTCTTTCCTCTCTTTATCTGGATAAAATCTTAGACAGTTCCCATAACACTGTCAGTCATGTTTGGGTATTTACCAATCATGTAAAAACCTTAATCATTCTAATATCTATCATCAAAGTCACATGGATTTAAAACTCCCTGCCTGCAGCTGGATCCTGACCTGGTGAAGAAGGAGGGTGTGACAATCTCTCTTTCCTCAGACTTGCTCTCCCATGGCTCCCTGTCCATTCACCAGCTGCCTCTGACGCTACAGAGTTGGAGGAGAGAGGGAGAGGGTGGGGAGGATTGTATCTCACTGGAACAGCTCTGTATCTGACTCTAGAGCCCTCTGCACACAACAGAAGTCCAAATACTAACACTTACTCTTGGATAGGTGGATTTTTAGAGCGGTGACAATTGAAGATCTTGTACCTAAAATTCTCTGAGGATGGTGCCTTGGTACTTCTTCAGCTGGTTTCTTATGGCTTCCCCCTCAGCCTCCAGCTTCAGCCAGTCTACCCCACACAGAATCCCTCTGTTGGAAGCATCTTTTCCCTTTTGGGTAATGTCTCCTTTGAGTCCAACCAAGTCCAGTTTTGGGGAGTCCAGTTTTTTGCCTTTGGGAGTATAACTCACCCCCTCTGAATCATCTTCTTCCCCTCTGGGCCAACTCTAGGTAGCCTCTTAGTTTTAGGCATTTCTGAGCATGATCTTCCATCCCTAAACTCCAGGAAGCACAGCAGAATGTGTCTTTGGCCACCTGATTTGAAAGTCCTATATGTAGTGAGAAGAAAATAAGGAACAGGTCTCCAATTCCTTCTCTCCACTTGTGGTGGGATTGATGAGATGCCTCCAAGAAAGAAAGAAGGTAACCTAGTTGACAGAACTCTTGGAAAACTAAATATTTACTTGCAGGAGAGTCTTTATCAAAGGAAGACTTCTAGCAAAATATATCTGATGTCTCTAGGATTATTTATGGAAAACAAACCTAGAATACATGAATTTATCAGGTATAATTCCTTGGAAATGTCATTTGCTTTAAATACCTTTCTGAATATAAAATGGAGATGTTTCATGACTGAAATAACACCTTTCTCTGTAAGTAATCTCTCTGCATACACAACTCAGAGACCTCCTACGGTAATCTGAACCAAAGCACCTCTTCATGCAGTAAGAAAGGGCCTGGGGGCCTGCAGCTCGTGGTCCTGAACCACTCTCTGCTTTGGCTCTGCTTTGTGGTTACTTATATCCCTAAAATTATTATCAAAGCTTGAATCTGCATGGGATGTCAAATTCACAAGAGTCTGACCTGACAAACCATCTTTTGTGTTATCTCAGACAGCCTAACCCCTTACATTGAAAGGTAGTGTTACTTTAAATCTATTTTCTCAGGTTTTGTGCTTAAAAACTTTTTTTCTCTGCTATATATGTTTACTTCGTAAGTAATAACAGGGTAAAGAAAATTAACTTTCTTCGGTTTTTTTCGGAGGCTCAAATCTGACAGGCGCTTCTTGGATGTAAGGGTTTTCCTGATCTAATATGCAATATAGTACATCTTGAAGGTGGTTTCTTCAACTGATCTCCACTAGATGACAAATTCCTAAAGGGTAAAAATCATGTATAATTCACCTGAGGATCAGTGGTGCCCAGCACAAAGTAGACGCTCAAATAGTGAATGGTGCTGATTTAAGTTTTACGCCTTGTCTTTTGCTGGAGTTTATGAATGAGAGATGGGCCTGAGGTAATATTTACTTTTGTCTTAGGACTTTATTTTAGGCTGAAGGAGAAGATTGTGGCACAAGCTCAGAAGAAGAGAAGACAGAAGGCACCAGAGAATAGCTGGTATATATATATATTCCCTTGTCAAACTTCATGCATAAATTTCATGCTTTTACAGAGAAGGGAGCTGTTTTCAGGAGGTTATGGTAAGACATGGGGCTTAAGTCATTTCGCTTTGGTCACACATCATGTCACAGATTAAAGGAGAAAAACATTCTCTCATTTATTCTTGGAGCAGTTATTGTTCCAACAGTGTGATAATTAAAGGGATTATAGCACTTTGAGAACTGGCTACTTTGGAAGCCCATGGAAACCCTAGACTTAGCAAGAATCAGTGCTCACATGTAGAAAGCAGTGGTCGTATGGAAGATGTTATCCTCAAGTGACAAGGAAGACAGATGTTGATAAAAACAACATATTGGGAGAACACAAGAGGACTGTTCACCACCAGGTAGAAGAAAAGCCTGAGGATTCAAAATACAAAGAAACAGACTAGAGGAAGTATTAATGGGGGGGGGGTGCAGGGGGTGTAAGGTCCTGCATTAAACAGGTTGAAGTAATGAAATAGTGAAATTTACATATTCATATCCAAGTGTTGTTTGCTGTACCCAGAAGCTACTGGGTTCTGGGAAAATATTGATTACAAATATTGACTGAATGAATAGAAAGATTCAATTGTTTATTTTTCTAAGTCCAATACAATAAAATATGTTTCAGACCAGCCATTAAGGCGGGCATTGTACAAGGAAAAATTAAAAATGGGTGTAAGGTGGTGAAAGAGGTCATAAATTTCAGTGGATATGTTACAATAGTTAGGTTGCAGACAATAGTTGGTGCAAAATAGATTATTATGATGTATTGGGTGACTTACAAAATCATTGGAAAGATTATAGAAGCTGGCTGTATTTTGAACTTCCAGGAACGTCTACCAGTGATAGGGAAGCTTCCACTTGAGCTGTAGCAAGCCCTCAAATTAGGAAGCTGCTAACCACAGTTTTATGCTGCAATTCACAGTTTATATCAGCAAAACAAATGCCTCTTAACTCCCCACTTAACAGAGTTTCAAATTCAATCTCATATGATTTTACCAGGTTGGTAGAACCTAAATTACATCTATAACTCCAGTTGCAAGGAAATCTGGGAAATGCAGTTTTTAGCTTTCCAGCTTCTAAATTTTGTGAAGACACAGAAGAATGAGATTGGAATGGATGCCAAATGATCCAGTGCACAGAATCCACCATAGTTGGGGTTTAGAAAACCCACTACTCCATCCTCTACTTTACATTGTCTATTTATTCAACTATATTTATTGAATGGCTGTTACGTTTTAGACACCATTCTTTGTTTCCAAAAATGAACAAGATAAAAAGGTAGAGAAAACAACTTGGGTTCTTTTTCTCTTTTTTCATTTCTTTTGTTATCTTTATTCTACTTTGGAAGCAGGATTTGGAGTAGTATAATTTGGGGCTGAGTGTGCCTTCTGTAGGAAATGCCTTCATCTCTAGAGAAGGAAGACAGGCCAGGCAGTGGTCCAGGGGAACAAGAGGCTGGGAGCTGGCTGCTTAGAATTTGCTGCATTCTCAGGCTCAAGGGGGAGGATGACAGGGCTCCTGAGGCTGCTGTATTTTCCAGCTCTGTGCACCAGGGTAAAGAGGAGAGAGGGATTTGGACACAAACCCTGCTCAGGACAGAATATTTTTGGCTACAATGTCCCTTTCATTCTACCTCAGACACTGTCTGACCATAGCAACTAAAGGGAAGAAACAGGAACACTCAGTTGAAAAGAAATGCAAACACGAAACCTGAAGCAAATGTAGAACTGTACAGAGGGAAATTGACTCCAGGCTGGGTAGTTTAGAATGGCTGTGAGAGGCAATGAGGAAAATCATGGGGTGCAGGTAATTCACTGACATGTTCAAATATACACAGACCTTCAAAAGGTAAAAGAAAACCAACTATTACACGGGAAGATTTTTCCCCCAAATATTTCCTTTTTATAGTTTCTGGCTTAGACTGGAAATACTATGATGAAATATGGGGTACTATATCCATAAAAAATATGAGAAAAATTACCAAAGCAACAGTCAAATTTGGTAGTATTTTAAGGTTTGGGTGAAATGAATGATTATTTAAAGAAGACCAGCTTATTCATTTACATCTAACTTGATGTTTTCTGGGGGGAGTGGGGAGGTGAGGGCAAGATTCTTAAAAAACTCTGTTAAATGGAGTTGTCCAAAATGTCACCAAAGTGCTCAAGCTCATTTATACCTCCCCAGCCTTTTTGTAAGATAAATAGAGGAGTTTTTTTTTTTTTAAGTTCTCATTTTATAAATTAGAAAACTGTAGAGATAGAGATTCAGTGATGGGTCTAATGTCACACAATGATAATTGTTACCTTTTATTGAGGTTGTTTCATAGGATAGGTGTTGAAAGCCCTTTACTTTCATTATAGTTAATCTTCATAACACTCATGGTAGACATGTTTGTCCCCCTTTTACAAATTGGAAAAGTAAGACCAAGAGATGCTAGAGCAATTACTAGCAGTCACAAAGCCAACAAATACTAGAGCCAGCACTTAAACCTAGACTCATGTGATTTCAAAGCCCATGTTTTTTCAGTACCCCACACAGCTGTCATTAGTCTACCACCCTGCTAGCACTAGAACCACTAATAGGATCAAAGTCTTGATATTCAGGTCAGCACTTTACTGAATAATAAATAATAAATAAGTACATAAGCATACATTTTGGCCCTCCTAGACACCACTTATAGCTTGCGTTCTTCTCTCCTTGGAGTTTCTTCCCTTTTCACATTCTTTTTCCTGTTTTCTTAAATCACAAAATCAGCTGCAAGGCAGTTCCTTGCCTTAGAAAAATATACTCAGCTATTTGGATGGTGGATATGATTGTTCTCTCAGAATACTAAACTGTCCCATTGCCCATTAATGTTTACACAGTATCTGGATGCATACAGCCTCTGCTGATCAAGAGTCGTCATAGGCTGTGAACTCCAACATTCTAGAAAAATGCAGGGTAGGTCGAATGACCTAATAAGCAAAAACAACAGTCTACTTATTGCCACAGGCTACTTCCCTAGGCCCACAAGTCTAGACACACAAGACTGGTTAAATTGTATGGTAGGAATTCAGAAACCATTACTTTGTCCCGTAGTTATATTCAAATGTTGTCAATGGCAAACAGCAGGAATGGAAGAGAACAGCTCTTGGCAGTGCAGAGGAATCCTCCAGGAATCTCCCTACCCTGTGGTGGGGCCCAGTGTTCCTTTGATGGGTCTTCCTTTCAAGGGACTAGTGCTATGGGAGCAACAACCTAATCCATCCTTTGAATTTTTCTTTAGCTGGTTCTGCAAATAACAGCTTTGTGGACAAAAAAAAGCCTTTTATTTGAATTAAGACACCAAAAAGTACACTATTAAAGATCATTTTTAGTTATGTCAAGAGCTCTTAACCTAGGGTCCATAAATTGACTTTCAAAGGTCCATTAGTCCACTGAATTGAAGGGGAGATAGATAGCATGATTTGTAGAGACATGCACTTTTGGGTGGGTGAGGAAGACAATCCACAAGAAATGTCTGAAATAAAAGAAAGAATACAGAGCTTAAAAATACAATCCTGTGGTAAATCAAAACAAATATGAACTCTGCAAAAACAATTTTTGCTTTAGAGAAAAACAAAAACAACTAAATTATGGGATAGCAATAGTATTGAAGATGGGAGGAGGATGATAGGACTTAAAGCAATCTAAAGTCCTTTTAGTTTCCTGAAAAAGGACAAAAATATTAACTTTAGATCTCATAGTGTTAAATGAGCACCAAAATGTTTTAGGATAAACACTTGAAGAGAAATAGTGTTTAATATTCAAATTGTAAGGAATTGAGGGAGAAAAGCAAACAATCAATCCAAAAGAAGCAAGAATGGAAAAAGAAAATTAAAATTATGAAAAGTAGTTTAATAGACACAAATAAGATTACATCAATGAATTCAAATAATTACAATAAATAAAACAGAATAACTGTCTCAGTAAAAGACAAAACTTGTCAATCTGGACAAAAAGATACAAAGTCTCACTATGTGCTCTTTCTAAGAGGTACATCTAAATCAGAACAGAGAAAAGTTGAAAGAATGAAAAATGATACACCACAAAAATGCTAAAATAAAGAAATTGGTGCAGGTGGTCATAGACTTTAAGGCAAAAATAATTGCTAGAAAAGAGAGTGAGCCCATAATGATAAAAAGTGCAGTTTTCCAGGAAGATGAAATAATTTCAGTGTTAGAGCTTATGGATACCTAAAATTTTTCTTTAAAATATATAAAGTAAAAATTGACAGGCTACAATGAAAATCTGGTAAATTCACTATCATGGTAAGAAAGTTCAACCTATCTATATCAGTTATCAATACATGAAGCAGATCAAAACTCAGCAAAGCTACAGAAAATATAAAAAAACACAAGTAACACAAGTGATCTAATGGACATATAAAAAACATCATATCTATTTATTGGACAATTCTTTCTGGTCCACAACAAACTTCTGCCCAAATTTATCACATATTAAACAAAAACAGTTTTTAAATATTCCAATCAGTATCCAATAGCACATTCTTTGACTATAAGAAAATTAATTTAGCTATAAAAGGAAAACTAAGAAAATTCCATATCCTTGA
The DNA here is from genome assembly GCF_003676395.1 of Aethalodelphis obliquidens. Taxonomy (NCBI): domain Eukaryota; kingdom Metazoa; phylum Chordata; class Mammalia; order Artiodactyla; family Delphinidae; genus Aethalodelphis; species Aethalodelphis obliquidens. The sequence goes on along the minus strand of NW_020838037.1, from coordinate 3,931,738 downwards.
AAGTTTAAAAGAAAACTTCTAAAATCTCCAAATCAAAGAATAAATTATAATGGAGAAGAGAAAATAATTAGAACTAAATGATAATGAGAGTAAAATATAAGATGGACTACAGTTAGAGTAACAGAAAATGTCAGTGGTCCTATGACTATTAAGACATGGAATCATAGTTTAAAAGCCTCCTATAAATAAAACACCAGATACAATTGCACAGAAAAATCTATCAATTATTTATTAAACAGCTAGTACCAATTGTATAGAAACTTTTTCAGTAAATAGAAAAAATAAGGTATTTTCTTCAATTATTTTATTCCTTCTGGGTCACCAATCACATACATGTTACATGTTTTCACTATGTCTTACATGTCTTTACTGCTCTTTTGTATTATTATTTTTTTTCTTTGTGCTTCAGTTTGAATATTTTCTACTGGGAGAGGAAACCTGGAAGCCTGTGCCTGGCTTCTCCTGGACCTTGCCCCATGTGCCTTTTCTGTTATCTGATTTTGATCTGTGTTCTTTTGCTGTAATACACCATGAGTACAATAGCTTCTAAGCATTTTAAGTTCTTCAAGCATGAGGGAGGTCTTGAAGACTCCCAGCACAGACACCATTAACACAAACAACAAAGCTAACAAATCAAAGAATAAATCTAACATGTACAATACATCTACACAGAAAATTATAAAACTTTAAAGAAAAACATTGAACAATATTTAATAAATTTAAAGATGTTTCACATTCATGGATAAGAAAATTCCATCTTAAGGATGTCAAATTTTGAAGAGCTATTGATAGTCATGGTGAAATTCTGATCAAAATTCCAATAGATTTTTAAAGAAAATTCATAAGATGATTTAGAGTTTTATATGGAAGAGCAAAGGGCTGAGAATATCCAAAAGGATGAATACACTGGGGGAATTTAGCACACCAAAAATCAAGAGTTATTAACTTATATCAGTTAAGACTGGTGGGTAGGATATCCTTTGATGCAAGGATAGTAAAATTGACCACAGGAGCAAGAATAGAAAACTCACATATGAAGTTAGGTCTCATTTGACTACTGATTCAAATACAAAAGTCAAAACTTCCAAATTTTTTGAAGAAAACATTGGAGAATATTTTTCTAGGTTTTTCAAGAAAGCATTTCTAAATAAAAATCGAAAAACATAATTCATAAAGGAGAGTAATGATAGGTCTACTTCATGACAATGAAGAGCTTCTGTTCATCAAAACATATTATAGAGGAAGTGAAAATGTAAGCCATATTACCAAACATGTAATCAATAAAGTACTAGTGTCTAGAATGCACAAACAACTACTAGAACTATTAGAAATTAATAAGAGGACTGCACCAAGATGGTGATATAGGAGGCTTCTGACTTTCCTTCCTCCCACAAATGCATCAAATATACAGCTATACATAGATCAATTCCTTCTGAGAGAAATCCAGAAACTACTTGAGTTACTTCTACACATCAGGCAACTGAGAAAATACCCACGTTGAAATGGGTAAGAAAGGCTAGAACATACTCTTGCCATAAACCCACTCCCAGCACAGAGCCTTACAACTGGGAGGGGACTCCCAACACCTAGTTTCTCTCTGAGGAGTGAAGAGACTGGAATACACATCTAGTGCCCCATCATTTAAGGGTGCCATCGTAGGGATGAACCTTCAAATCACATAGCCCTGACTACAGGGCTATAGTGAACAAAGAATCAGTTGTTAAATGGGTGCACGAAAACTCCATGAGGCTATCCTCCCTGGCTCAGTGCAGAGGGAGAAGACAAAATTACCTATCCTGCCTACTTTTCCCTAGAACAGGTTTGACTACATATTTACTCAGCTACTGTCCGAGGGTTTGGCTTCTAATCAGACTGCAACTAGGTGTTGATTGAAACCAAAAAAACTCAGTGGGCACTTCCCCCACCTTCTTTCTCCTTCTGGCTTGCTCCAGCAATAAAACCAAGTTGCCATCTTCTACCTAGAAGGAGCTTGTTCACACATCTAAATTCTATGGCTGCCACCCAAGGGACAGGACCCCAAATTATCTAGCTCTGATGGGAAATGGAGTTCAGCATTTACAAGCACCACATAATCATATTAAACAAGCAAATAAAACAAAAAAGAAAAAACGTTTTCAGATGAGCACACAAGCACATACTCAAGCTATCCCCGAAGGACTCAGCACAGAGGGAGCAGGCAAAATGTCCACCTTTGTTTCCCAATTTCTCCCTGGAAGGACTATAACTCTGTACTCTTCCAGCTACTGCTTGAGTTTCCAGCTCCTAATCAACTTGCATTTGGGAGCTGACTGGGATTCTCCCAAGAGCCTGAAGGAGCTGGTGAGCATGTCCCCCACTAACTCTCCTTCACTCACTCCAACAGTAAAAGCACACCTCCAGCTTCTCCATGGAAAGAGCTTGTCCAAACATCTCACATCCCAACTGTTACAGTTGCTACCTGAGGGACTGGTTCCCAATTCACCTACCTATGGGAGATGATGAGGCTAGACATTCCATGAGTCCCCCAAGACCACATAAAGCAAAGGCGTGGTTCTATTTGGGCATGCAAGCAATTCCAGTGACCATTCCCCCTGGCTTAACACAGAGTAAGGAGGCAAAAACAACCAGCACCTAGTATTTTCCTGATAGGGACTACACTGCATATCTAACCCATCACTTTCCCATCTCCTGACTTAAGTCAATCTTCAAATTTGCTTTCAGTGGGGAGCGGAAGGGCCAGGCAATCAATAATCCTCCAGGAGCCTGAATAGTCATATGGACATTTTCCCATGCCTTTGGGACACTGAAGGGTTTTGACCCATCCTGATCTACTGGGAGCCACTAAGAACAAAGATGGTGGCATGGACAATCACAAAGGTTTGAGGGACACCCATGAGCTCAGGTTGGGTTGACTGAAGAGGTCCATCTCTTATATGAGGCCAGTCTATCAAGCCAAAGAGAGGTGGATGCTTTATCTAAGGAACAAATATCAAAAGAGAGACAAGGGCTTCCCTGGTGGCACAGTGGTTGAGAGTCCGCCTGCCAATGCAGGGGACGCGGGTTCATGCCCTGGTCCAGGAGGATCCCACATGCCGTGGAGAGGCTGGGCCCGTGAGCCATGGCCGCTGATCCTGCATGTCTGGAGCCTGTGCTCCACAACAGGAGAGGCCACAACAGTGAGAGGCCCGTGTATGGTAAAAAAAAAAAAAAAGAAGAAGAAGAAAGAAAAAATATCTCAAGTAAAGAACTTAACTTTATATCTCAAGGAACTAGAAAATGAAGAAGAAACTAAGCCCAAAGTTAGTTGAAGGAAGAAAATAAGAAAGATCAGAGCAGAAATAAATGAAATAGAGACTAGAAAGACAGTAGAAAGATCCATAAAGCTAAAAGCCAATATTTTGGGGAAAATAATTTGCCAGACTTTAGCTAGAATAACTTTAAAAACAAGGAGAGAAGACTCAAATAAATGAAATTTAAAAATGCAAGAAATAAAAAAAAAATACACAGAAATAGTAAGGGTTATAAAAAACTACTGTGAACAAAAAATTACATAACCTAGAAAACTGGACAAATTTCTAGAAACATGTAACCTAACACAGTTGAATCATGAAGAAATAGAAAACCTGAACAGACCAATTATTAGTGAGGAGATTGAGTCAGTATTCAAAAACTTCCCAACAAAGAAAAGTCCAGAACCAGGTGGTTTCACTAGTGAACTCTATCAAACATTTAAAGAAGAATTAATACCAATCCTTCTCAAACTCCTCCCAAAAATAGAAGAGGAAGGAACACATCCAAACTCATTTTAGGAAGCCAACATTACCTTGATACCAAAGCCAGATAAAAATACCAGAAGAAAAGAAAATTACAGGCCAGTATCCCTGATGAATATTGATGCAAAAATCCTGAAAAAAATACTAACAAACTGAACTCAACCGTACATTAAAAGGATCATACACCATGATCAAGTGGGATTTATTTCTGGGATGCAAGGATAGTTCAACATATACAAATCAATCCATGTGACACACTACATTAAAAAAATGAAGGATGAAAAATCATGTAATCATCTCAACAGATGCAAAAATAATTGACAAAATTAAATATCATTGCATGACAAAAATTCTCAACAAAGTGGGCATTGAGGGAATGTACCTCAACATAATAAAGGCCGTATATGACAAGCTCACAGGAAACATCATACTCAAAGGTGAAAAGCTGAAAGCTTTTCCTCTATGACAGGAAGAAATCAAGGTTGCCCACTGTTGCCATTTTTTCAACATAGTACTGGAAATTCTAGTCAGAGCAATTAGGAAAGAAAAAGGAATAAATGAGATCCAAATCAGAAAGGGAGAAGCAAAATGGATTCTGTTTGTAGATAACATAATCTTAAATGTAGAAACCCCTAAAAATTCCACCAAAAAACTGTTAGTACTAATGAATAACTTCGATAATTGCAGGAAACAATATCAATATACAAAAATCAGTTGTGACTCTCCCTTTTGGGAGAGCAACAGAATCACAACTGCTGAACAATCATTGACAGGAAGACACTGGAACTCACCAAAAAAGATACCCCATATCCAAAGACAAAGGAGAAACCACAATGAGACAGTAGGAGGGGTGCAATCACAATAAAATCAAATCCCATTACTGCTGCGTTGGTGACTCACAAACTGGAGAACAACTATACCACAGAAGTCCACCCACTGGAGTGAAGGTTCTGAGCCCCACGTCAGGCATCCCAACCTGGGGATCTGGCAATGAGAGGAGGAAATCCCACAGAATCAGACTTTGAAAGAAAATGTGCTTTGATAGCAGGACTTTGACAGGACTGGGGGAAACAGAGACTCCACTCTTGGGGGACACATACAAAATAGTGTATGCATCAGGACACAGGGGAAGGAGCAGTAACCCCATAGGAGTCTGAACCAGACCTACCTGCTGGTTTTGGAGGGTCTCCTGCAGAGGCGGGGGGGGGGGTTGACTGTGGCTCACTGTGGGGACAAGGACACTGGTAGCAGAAGTTATGGGAAGTACCCCTTGGTATGAACCCTCCTGGAGTCTTCCATTAACCCCACCAAACAGCCTATAGCCTCCTGTGCTGGGTCACCTCAGGCCAAACACCCAACAGTGAGGGAACTCAGCCCCACTCATCAGCAGACAAGCAGATTAAAGTTTTACTGAGCTCTGCCCAACAGAGCAACATCCAGTTCTACCCACCACCAGTCCATCCCATCAGGAAGCTTGCACAAGCCTCTTAGATAGCTTCATCCACCAGAGGGCAGACAGTAGAAGGAAGAAGAACTACAATCCTGCATCCTGTGGAATGAAAACCACATTCACAGAAAGATAGACAAAGTGAACAGGCAGAGAACTATGTTCCAGATGAAGGAAGAAGATGAAACCCAAAAAAACAACTAAAGGAAGAGGAGATAGGCAGCTTTCCAGAAAAAATATCCAGAATAATGATAGTGAAGATGATCCAGGACCTCAGAAAAAGAATGGGGGAAAAGATCAAGAAGATGCAAGAAGTGTTTAACTAAGACCTAGAAAAGGTAAAGAACAAATACGCAGAGGAATTAAAGAACAAACAAACAGAGATGAACAATACAATAACTGAAATGAAAAATAAGCTAGAAGGAATCAACAGCAGAATAACTGAGGCAGAAGATGAACAATACAATAACTGAAATGAAAAATAAACTAGAAGAAATCAATAGCAGAATAACTGAGGCAGAAGAACGGATAAGTGACCTGGAAGACAGAATGGTGGAATACACTGCTGTTGAACAGAATAAAGAAAAAAGAATGAAAAGAAATAAAGACAGCCTAAGAGACCTCTAGGACAACATTAAATGCATCAACATTTGCATTATAAGGGTTGAAGGAGAAGAGAGAGAGAAAGGACCCGAGAAGATATTTGAACAGATTATAGTCGAAAACTTCCTTAACATGGGAATGGAAATAGCCACCCAAGTCCAGGAAGCACAGAGAGTCCCGGGAAGGATAAATCAAAAGAGAAACACGTTGAGAAACATAACAATCAAACTGACAAAAATTAAAGACAAAGAAAAATTATTAAAGGCAACAAGGGAAAACTGACAAATAACATACAAGGGAACTCCATTAAGGTAAACAGCTGATTTCTCAGCAGAAACGCTATAAGCCAGAAGGGAGTGGAATGATAGATTTAAAGTGATGAAAGGGAAGAACCTCCAACCAATATTACTCTACCGAGCAAGCACCTCATTCAGGTTCAAGGGAGAAATCAAAAGCTTTACAGACAATCAAAAGCTAAGAAAATTCAGCACCACCAAACCAACTTTACAACAAATGTTAAAGGAACTTCTCTGAGTGGGAAACACAAGAGAAGAAAAGGACCTACAAAACCAACCCCAAAACAATTAAGCAAATGGTAATAGGAACATACATATCGATAATTACCTTAAACATGGATGAATTAAATGCTCCAACAAAAAGACAGGCTTACTGAATCGATACAAAAACAAGACCCATATATATGGTGTCTACAAGAGGCCCACTTCAGACCTAGGGACACATACGGACTGAAAGTGAGGGGATGGAAAAAGATATTCCATGCAAATGGAAATCAAAAGAAAGCTGGAGTAGCAATACTCATATCAGATAAAATAGAATTTAAAATAAAGAATGTTAAAAGAGACAAGGAAGGACACTACATAATGATCAAGGGATAAATCCAAGAAGAAGATATAACAATTATAAATATATATGCACCCAACATAGGAGCACCACAATACATAAGGCAACTGCTAACAGCTATAAAAGAGGAAATCGACAGTAACAATACTACTGGGGGACTTCATAACACTTCACTTACACCAATGGACAGATCATCCAAAATGAAAATAAATTAGGAAACAGAAGCTTTAAATGACACAATAGACCATATAGATTTAATTGATATTTATAGGCCATTCCATCCAAAAACAGCAGATTACACTTTCTTCTGAAGTGCACACGGAACATTCTCCAGCATAGATCACATGTCGGGTCACAAATCAAGCCTCAGTAAATTTCAGAAAATTGAAATCATATCAAGCATCTTTTCTGGCCACAACACTCTGAGATTAGAAATCAATTACAGGGAAAAAAACGTAAAAAACACAAACACATGGAGGCTAAACAATATGTTATTAAATAACCAAGAGATCTCTGAAGAAATCAAAGAGGAAATCAAAAAACACCTAGAGACAAATGACAATGAAAACACGATGATCCAAAACTTATGGGATGCAGCAAAAGCAGTTCTAAGAGGGAAGTTTATAGCTATATAAGTGTACCTCAAGAAACAAGAAACATCTCAAATAAACAATCTAACCTTACACCTAAAGAAACTAGAGAAAGAAGAACAAACAAAACCCAAAGTTAGCAGAAGGAAAGAAATCATAAATATCAGAGCAGACATAAATGAAATAGAAACAAAGAAAACAATAGCAAAGATCAATAAAACTGAAAGCTGGTTCTTTGAGAAGATAAACAAAATTGATAAACCATTAGTCAGACTCATCAAGAAAAAGAGGGAGAGGACTCAAATCAATAAATTAGAAATGAAAAACAGGGAAGTTACAACAGACACCACAGAAATACAGAACATCCTAAGAGACTACTACAAGCAACTCTATGGCAATAAACTGGACAACCTGGAAGAAATGGACAAATTCTTAGAAAGGTATAACCTTCCAAGACTGAACCAGGGAGAAACAGAAAATATGAACAGACCAATCACAAGTAATGAAATTGAAACTGTAATTAAAATCTTCCAACAAACAAAAGTCCAGGACCAGATGGCTTCACAGGTGAATTCTATCAAACATTTAGAGAAGAGCTAACACCCATCTTTCTGAAACTCTTCCAAAAAATTGCATAGAAAGGAACACTTCCAAACACATGTTATGAGACCACAATCACCCTGATACCAAAAACAAAGATACTACAAAAAGAAAGAAAATTACAGACCAATATCACTGATGAATATAGACGCAAAAATCCTCAACAAAATACTAGTAAACAGAATCCAACAAAAGATTAAAAGGATCATACATCATAATCAAGTGGGATTTATCCCAGGGATGCAAGGATTCTTCAAAATACGCAAATCAATAAATGTGATACACCATATTAACAAAGTGAAGAATAAAAACCATATGACCATCTAAATAGATGCAGAAAAAGCTTTTTGACAAAATTCAACACGCTTTAATGATAAAAACTCTCCAGAAAGTGGGCATAGAGGGAACCTACCTCAACATAATAAAGACCATATACAACGAACCCACAGCAAACATCATTCTCAATGGTGAAAAACTGAAAGCATTTCTTCTAAGATCAGGAATGAGACAAGGATTTCCACTCTCACCACTATTATTCAACATAGTTTTGGAAGTCCTTGCCACAGGAATCAGAGAAGAGAAAGAAATAAAAGGAATCCAAATTGGAAAAGAAGAAGTAAAGCTGTCACTGTTTGCAGATGACATGACACTATACATAGAGAATCCTAAAGATGCCACCAAAAAACTACTAGAGTTAATCAATGAATTTGGTAGAGTTGCATGATAAAAAATTAATGCACAGAAATCTCTTCATTCCTATACACTAATGGTGAAAAATCTGAAAGAAAAATTAAGGAAAAACTCCCATTTACCACTGCAACAAAATGAATAAAATATCTAGGAATAAACCTACCTAAGGAGACAAAAGATCTGTATGCAAAAAGCTATAAGACACTGATGAAAGAACTTAAAGATGATACCAACAGATGGAGAGATATACCATATTCTTGGATTGTAAGAATCAATATTGTGAAAATGACCATACTACCCAAAGCAATCTGCAGATTCAATGCAATCCCTATCAATTTACCAGTGGCATTGTTTATGGAACTAGAACAAAAAAATCTTAAAATTTGTATGGAGACAAAAAAGACACAGAATAGCCAAAGCACTCTTGAGGGAAAAAAAACAGAGCTGGAGGAATCAGACACCCTGACTTCAGACTGTATTACAAAGCTACAGTAATCAACACAATATGGTACTGGAACAAAAACAGAAACACAGATTAATGGAACAAGATAGAAAGCCCAGAGATAAACCCACACACCTATGGCCAACTAATATATGACAAAGAAGGCAAGGATATACAATGGAGTAAAGACAGTCTCTTCAATAAGTGCTGCTGGGAAAACTGGACAGCTACATGTAAAATAATTAAATTAGAACACTCCCTAACACCACACACAAAAATAAACTCAAAATGGATTAGAGAACTAAATGTAAGACTGGACACTATAAACCTCTTAGAGGAAAACATAGGAAGAACACTCTTTGACATAAATCACAGCAAGATCTTTTTTTATCCACCTCCTAGAAAAAGGGAAATGAACAGAAATAAACAAATGGGACCTAATGAAACTTAAAAGCTTTTGCACAGCAAAGGAAACCATAAACAAGATGAAAAGACAACCCTCATAATGGGAGAAAATATTTGCAAATGAATCAACGACAAAGGATTAATCTCCAAAATATATAAATAGCTCATGCAGCTCAATATTAAAAAAAATAAACAACCAAATCCAAAAATGGGCAGAAGACCTAAATAGACATTTCTCTAAAGAAGACATATAGATGGCCAAAGAGCACATGAAAAGCTGTTCAACATCACTAATTGTTAGAGAAATGCAAATCAAAACTACAATGAGGTATCACCTCACACAACTTAGAATGGGCATCATCAGAAAATCTACAAACAACAAACACTGGAGAGGGTGTGGAGAAAAGGGAACCCTTTTGCACTGTTGGTGGGAGTGTAAATTGATACAGCCACTGTGGAGAACAGTAAGGAGGTTCCTTAAGAAACTAAAAATAGAATTACCATATGATCAAGCAATCCCACTGCTGGGCATATACCATGAGAAAACCGTAATTCAAAAAGATGCAGGCACCCCAATATTCATTGCAGCACTATTTACAATAGTGAGGTCATGGAAGCAACCTAAATGCCCATTGACAGATGAATGGATAAAGAAGTTGTGGTACATATATACAATAGAATATTACTCAGCCATAAAAAGGAACAAAATTGGTTAATTTGTAGAGACATGGGTGGATCTAGAGACTGTCATACAGAGTGAATTAAATCAGAAAGAGAAAAAGAAATATCATATATTAACACATGTATGTGGAACCTAGAAAAATGGTACAGATGAAGCATTTTGCAGGGCAGAAGTTGAGATACGGATGTAGAGATCAAACGTATGGATACCAAGGAGGGAAAGCCATGGGGGTATGGGGATGGTGGTGTGAATAATTGGTTGATTGGGATTGACATGTATACACTGATGTTTATAAAATTGATGACTAATAAGAGCCTGCTGTATAAAAAAATACATAAAATTCAATTAAAAAAAAAAGTTCAGAAAGAGAAATCAAGGAAACAATCCCATTCACCATTGCAACAAAGAGAATAAAATACTGAGGAATAAACCTACCTAAGGTGGTCAAAGACCTGTACTCAGAAAACTATAAGACATTGATGAAAGAAATCAAAAATGACAGAAACAGATGGAGAGATATACCATGTTCGTGGATGGAAGAATCAACATTGTGAAAATGACTATACTACGTAAAGCAATCCACAGATTCAATGTAATCCCTATCAAATAACCAATGGCATGCTTTACAGAGGTAGAACAAAAAAATCTTAAAATTTGTATGGAGACACAAAAGACCCCGAATAGTCAAAGCAATCTTGATGGCAAAAAACGGAGGAATCAGATTCCCTGACTTCAGACTATAGTACAAAGTTACAGTAATCAAGACAATATGGTACTGGCACATAAACAGAAATATATAGCAGTGGAACAGGATAGAAAGCTCAGAGATAAACCCACCCACCTATTGTCAACTAACCTATGACAAAGGAGGCAAGGATATACGATGGAGAAAACATAGTCTCTTCAGTAAGTGGTGCTGGGAAAACAGGATGGTTACATGTAAAAGAATGAAATTAGAACACTCCCTAATACCATACATAAAAATAAACTCAAAATGGATTAAAGACCTAAATGTAAGACTGGACACTATAAAACTCATAGACAAAAACATAGGAAGAACACTCTAAGACATAAATCACAGCAAGATCTTTTTTTATATATACAGTAGGTTCGTATTAATCTATTTTATACATATTAGTGTAATATGTCAATCCCAATCTCCCAGTTCATCCCACCACAAACACCCCCCTGCCTTGCTTTCCCCTTTTGGTGTCCATACCATGTTCTCTACATCTGTGTCTCTATTTCTGCCTACAGCAAGATCTTTTTTGACCCACCTCCTAGAGGAATGGAAATACAAACAAAAATAAACAAATGGGACCTACTGAAACTTTAAAACTTTTGCACAGCAGAAGAGACTATAAACTAGACGAAAAGACAATCCTCCGAATGGGAGAAAATATTTGCAAGCAAATCAACAGACAAAGGATTAATCTCCAAAATATATAAACAGGTCATGTAGCTGAATATTAAAAAAGCAAGCAACCCAATCCAAATATGGGCAAAAGACCTCAGTAGACATTTCTCCAAAGAAGACATACAGATTGCCAACAAACACATGGAAGAATGCTCAACATCATTTATCATTAGAGAAATGCAAGTCAAAACTACAATGAGGTATCACCTCACACCAGTTAGAATGGGCATCATCAGAAACTCTACAAACAACAAATGCTGGAGAGGATGTGGAGAAAAGGGAACCATCTTGCACTGCTGATGGGAATGTAAATTGATACTGCCACCATGGAGAACAGTATGGAGTTTCCCTAAAGAACTAAAAATAGAATACCATATGATCCAGCAACCCCACCACTGGTCATATACCCTGAGAAAACCATAATTTAAAAAGACACATGCACCCTAATGTTCTTTGCAGCACCATTTACAATAGCCAGGTCATAGAAGCAACATAAATGCCCATCGACAGATGAATGGATAAAGAAGATGTGGTATATATACACAATGGAATATTATTCAGCCATAAAAAGGAAGGAAATTGGGTTATTTGTAGAGATGAGGATGGACCTAGACTGTCATACAGAGTGAAGTGAGTCAGAAAGAGAAAAACAAATATCGTATGTTAACACATATATGTGGGGTCTAGAAAAATGGTACAGATGAAGCGGTTTGCAAGGCAGAAATAGAGACACAGATGTAGAGAACAAACGTATGGACACAAAGGGGGGAAGTGGAGGTGGGGGGTGGTGGTGGGATGAATTGGAAGATTGGGATTGACATATATGCACTAATAATTATTAAATAGGTAACAAATAAGAACCTGCTGTATAAAAAAATAAATAAAATAAAATTCAAAACAGAAAGAACCTGCTGTATAAAAAAAATTAAATTAAATTAAAAAGAAAGAGGGCAAGCTCAGTAAAAACAAAAATCATTTGCATTTCTATACGCTAATAATGAATTGTTACAGACGTTAAGAAAACAATCCTATTTACAGTAGCATCAAAAACAATAGTATGTTTAGAAATAAATTTAACCAATGAGATGAAGTATCTGTCATGAAAACTATAAAAACTGATAAAAGAAATTGAAAAAGACACAAATACATGAAAGATCATCCATATTCATGGATTGAAAGAATTAATATTAAAAATATGCATACTACCCAAAGCACATTCAACGCAATCCCTACCAAAATTCCAATGGCAATTTTCTTTCAGAAATAGAAAAAATGATCCTAAAATTTTCATGAAACCACGAAGGACCCTGAACAGCCAAAGCAATCTTGAGAAAGACGAACAAAGATGGAGGCATCACACTTCCTGATTTCAAACTACATAACAAAGTAATAATAATCACAATGGTATGGTATTGTCATAAAAACATATATATAGATCAATAGAGGAGAATAGAGAGCCCAGAAATAAACCCATGCATATATGGTTAATTAATTTTCTACAAATGTGCCAAGAATATACAATGGGGAATAACAGCATCTTCACTGAATGGTATGAGGAAAACTGGACAACCACATACAGAAGAATGAAACTGGACACCTGTCTTACACCATACACAAAAATCAGCTCAAAATGTATTAATGACTTGAATGTAAGGCCTGAAACCATAAAACTCCTGGAAGAAAACACAGGGGGTAATCTCCTTGACGTTGGTCTCAGCAATAGTTTTTGGATTTGACACCAAAAGCCTAGGTAAAAGCAACAATTAGCAGAGGGACTACATCAAATTAAAAAGCTTCAGTACAGCAAATGAATATATCAACAAAATGAAAAGGCAACATATGGAATGGGAGGAAATATTTGCATTCCACATATCCAATGAGGTGATTACCCAAAATATACAAGATACTAATACAACTCAAAAGCAAAAAATTAATAACACAATTAAAAAATGGGCAAAGACCTGAATAGACATTTTTTCCATAGAAGACATACAAATGGCCAACAGGTATATGCAAAAGTGGTCAACATCACTAATGATCAGGGAAATGCAAATCAAAACCAAAATGAGATATCACTTCACACCTGTTAGGATGGCTATCATCAAAAACACAAGAGATAAATGCTGTCAAGAATGTGGAGAAAAGGGAATCCTTATGCACTGTTTTAGTGGGAATGTAAACTGGTACAGTCACTTTGGAAAATAGAATGTAGGTTCATAAAGAAATTAAAAATAGAACTACCATATGAGCCAGCAATGTCACTTTTGAGCATATACTCAAAAGAAGCAAAATCATTATCTTGAAGAGATTTTTGTACTCACATGTTCACTGAAGCAATATTTATGGTAACCATGATATGGAAACAACATAAGTGTCCATTAACAGATGAACAGATAAAGAAGATATGACATATATATGTATGAATATTATTCAGCCTTATAAAAAGAAGGAAATCCTGTCATTTGTTTGAACCTGAATGAACCTGGAGAGCATTATGCTAAGTGAAATAAGCCAGCCACAGAAACACAAATATTGCATGGTATCAGTTATATGTGGAATCTTAAAAAAAAAAGTCAAACTCATAGAAACAATAGAATGGTGGTGACCAGGGGCTTGGGGTCACAGAGGGGTAGAAATGGGGAGAGGTTGGTAAAAGGGTAAAAACTGTCAGTCAAAAGATGAGTAAGTTCTGAGAATCCAATGTGGTTCATGGTGATGTTAGTTTATAATCCTGTATCGTATAATTGAAATTTGCTAAGAGAGTAGATCTTGAGCATTCCTACAAAATAAATAAATATGTGAGGGTATGAATGTGTATTGATCTGCCTGTGGGAATCCTTTTACAATGTGTACATATATCAAATCATAACACTGTATACTTTAAATATGTTATAATTTTATTTGTCAATTATACCTCAATATAGCCAAAAAATCAATAAAAAGTAGATAACATCCTACTAGATATCAACAACAGAACAGATATTTCACAATGAACATATGAATATATGATCAATCTCATTATTAACCAAAGTAACTCATAAGATAATGAGATACCATTTCATACCAAAGAGATTGGCAAAAAATTAAATTGTCTAAAATATTAAGTTCCATAAAAGATACAGATCAATGGGACTGGATTTTTGGTGGAGCAGTAGGTAAGTTGGAATAGCCACTTTGGAGAACAGTCTCACAACAACATGTGAAATTGAACTTTTGTATACTCTGTGACTCCACCATTCCACGATAGGTATATACTCTAGAGAAAATTTTGTGGATTAGGAATCATATATGAGAGGCTTTATTGCTGTACAGTTCATAATAGCAAAAACTAGAATCAATGCAAATATCTACCTATTAGAAAGTAGATATATAAATGGATTTCTTATTTGCAATATCACACAATAGAATGTTACACAGCTAAACCCACCAACATGTATGATTCTTAGAAAGCTAATTTTTTGTGAACAAAAAAAAAAATCAAGTCCCTGAAGACTACAGATATAAAGCTTAAAACAAGCAAAACTAAACTGCCTATTGTTTAGACATAAATACACAAATGGTTAAACATTTTTTTAAAGGAAGGAATTGATGTACACACAAAATACTGGATTGTTAGCTGGGGGAGGGAATAGAATTATCTGGCACAAGATATAGCAAGGTAACAGCTAATATTCTTCTCTTTATGGTGGTTGGTGAGTACATAAGTGTTTTAATGTGATTCTCTGAACTGTACATGCGTTTATATTTACTTACTTTAGTAGGATATATTTCAAAATAAATAAAGTATTCTCATAACAATGATTAAAAAGATTAAATGTGGCTAATTTTCACAGTAATGAATAAATCTCCAGAACAAAGAAATATATTATAAATTAGGGAAATTTCTGTCAATGTTTCTATTGTCTCATTTATTTTGTACCAATAAGATATTCTGACACAATTTTTTGAAGATTTTGTTTTAAATTTTTCTTTCTTTTATTTGTTTATTTTTTTTTACATCTTTATTGGAGTATAATTGCTTTACAATGGTGTGTTAGTTTCTGCTTTATAACAAAGTGAATCAGTTATACATATACATATGTTCCCATATCTCCTCCCTCTTGCATCTCCCTACCTCCCGCCATGTCTATCCCACCCATCCAGGTGGTCTCAAAGGACCAAGCTGATCTACCTGTGCTATGCAGCTGCTTCCCACTAGCTATCTATTTTACGTCTGGTAGTGTATATATGTCCATGCCACTCTCTCACTTTGTCACAGCTTACACTTCCCCCTCCCCATATCCTCAAGTCCATGCTCTAGTAGGTCTGTGTCTTTATTCCCGTCTTACCCCAAGGTTCTTCATGACATTTTTTTCTTAGATTCCATATATATGTGTTAGAATATGGTATTTGTCTTTCTCTTTATGACTTACTTCACTCTGTATGAAAGACTCTAGGTCCATCCACCTCACTACAAATAACTCAATTACGTTTCTTGTTATGGCTGAGTAATATTCCATTGTATATATGTGCCATATCTTCTTTATCCATTCATCCATTGATGGGCGCTTAGGTTGTTTCCATCTCCTGGCTATTGTACATAGAGCTGCAATAAACATTTTGGTACATGACTCTTTTTGAATTATGGTTTTCTCAGGGTATATGCCCAGTAGTGGGATTGCTGGGTCATATGGTAGTTCTATTTGTAGTTTTTGAAGGAACGTCCATACTGTTCTCCAGAGTGGCTGTACCAGTTCACATTCCCACCAGCAGTGCAAGAGTGTTCCCTTTTCTCCACACCCTCTCCAGCATTTATTGTTTCTACATTTTTTGATGATGGCCATCTGACTGGTGTGAGATGATATCTCATTGTAGTTTTGACTTGCATTTCTCTAATGATAAATGATGTTGAGCATTCTTCCATGTGTTTGTTGGCAATCTGTATATCTTTTTTGGAGAAATGTCTATTTAGGTCTTCTGCCCATTTTTGGATTGGGTTGTTTGTTTTTTTGTTATTTACCTGCAATGAGCTTCTTGTAAATTTTGGAGATTAATCCTTTGTCAGTTGCTTCATTTGCAAATACTTTCTCCCATTCTGAGGGTTGTCATTGCTGTGCAAAGGCTTTGAAGTTTCATTAGGTCCCATTTGTTTATTTCTGTCTTCATTTCCATTTCTCTAGGAGGTGGGGCTAAAAGGATCTTGCTGTGTCATTTATGTCATAGAGTGTTCTGCCTATGTTTTCCTCTAAGAGTTTGATAGTTTCTGGCCTTACATTTAGGTCTTTAATCCATTTTGAGCTTATTTTTGTGTATGGTGTTAGGGAGTGATCTAATCTCATACTTTTACATGTACCTGTCCAGTTTTCCCAGAAGCACTTATTGAAGAGGCTGTCCTTTCTCCACTGTACATTCCTGCCTCCTGTATCAAAGATAAGGTGACCATATGTGCGTGGGTTTATCTCTGGGCCTTCTATCCTGTTCCATTGATCTATCTTTCTGTTTTTGTGCCAGTACCATACTGCCTTGATTACTGTAGCTTTGTAGTATAGTCTGAAGTCAGGGATCCTGATTCCTCCAGCTCTGTTTTTTGTTCCCAAGATTGCTTTGGTTATTGGGGTTCTTTTGTGTTCCATACAAATTGTGAAAATTTTCTAGTTCTGTGAAAAATGCAAGTAGTAGTTTGATAGGAATTGAATTGAATCTGTAGATTGCTTTGGGCAGTACAGTCATTTTCACAATGTTGATTCTTCCAATCCAAGAACATGATATGTCTCTCCATCTATTTGTGTCATCTTTAATTTCTTTCATCAGTGTCTTTTAATTTTCTGCATACAGGTCTTTTGTCTCCTTAGGTAGGTTTATTCCTAGGTATTTTATTCTTATTGTTGCAATGCTAAATGGGAGCGTTTTCTTGATTTCACTTTCAGATTTTTCATCATTAGTGTATAGGAATGCATGAGATTTCTGTGCATTAATTTTCTATCCTGCAACTTTACCAAATTCATTGATTAGCTCTAGTAGTTTTCCGGTAGCATCTTTAGGATTCTCTATGTATAGTATCATGTCATCTGCAAACAGTGACAGCTTTGACAGCTTTACTTCTTCTTTGCCAATTTGGATTCCTTATATTTCCTTTTCTTCTCTGATTGCTGTGGCTAAAACTTCCAAAAGTATGTTGAATAAGAGTGGTGAGAATGGGCAACCTTGTCTTGTTCCTGATCTTAGTGGAAATGCTTTCAATTTTTCACCATTGAGGATGATGTTGGCTGTGGGTTTGTCATATATGGCCTTTACTGTGTTGAGAAAAGTTCCCTCTATGCCTACTTTCTGCAGGGATTTTATCATAAATGGGTGTTGAATTTTGTAGAAAGCTTTCTCTGCATCTATTGAGATGATCATATGGTTTTTCTCCTTCAATTTGTTAATATGGTTTATCCTGTTGATTGATTTGCATATATTGAAGAATCCTTGCATTCCTGGAATAAACCCCACTTGATCATGGTGTTTGATCCTCTTAATGTGCCGTTGGATTCTGTTTGCTCATATATTGTTGAGGAATTTGCATCCATATTTATCAGTGATATTGGCCTGTAGTTTTCTTTCTTTGTGACATTCTTGTCTGGTTTTGGTATCAAGGTGATGGTGGCCTCGTAGAATGAGTTTGGGAGTGTTCCTCCCTCCGCTATATTTTGGAAGAGTTTGAGAAGGGTAAGTGTTAGCTCATCTCTAAATGTTTGATAGAATTTGCCTGTGAAGCCATCTGGTCCTGGGCTTTTGTTTGATGGAAGATTTTTAATCACAGTTTCAATTTCAGTGCTTGTGATTGGTCTGTTCATATTCTCTATTTCTTCCTGATTCAATCTTGGCAGATTGTACATTTCTAAGAATTTGTCCATTTCTTCCAGGTTGTCCATTTTATTGGCATAGAGTGGCTTGTAGTAATCTCTCATGATATTTTGTATTTCTGCAGTGTCAGTTGTTACTTCTCCTTTTTCATTTCTAATTATATTGATTTGAGTCTTCTCCCTTTTTTTCTTGATGAGTCTGGCTAATGGTTTATCATTTTTTTTTTTATCTTCTCAAAGAACCAGCTTTTAGTTTTATTGATCTTTGCTATTGTTTCCTTCATTTGTTTTTCATTTATTTCTGATCTGATCTTTATGATTTCTTTCCTTCTGCTAACTTTGGGGTTTTTTTTGTTCTTCTTTCTCTAATTGCTTTAGGTACAAGGTTAGGTTGCTTATTCAAGATGTTTCCTGTTTCTTAAGGTAGGATTGTATTGCTATAAACTTCCCCCTTAGAACTGCTTTTACTGCATCCCATGTATTTTGGGTTGTCATGCTTCCATTGTCAATTATTTCCAAGTACTTTCTGATTTCCTCTTTGATTTCTTCAGTGATCACTTCATTATTAAGTAGTGTATTGTTTAGCCTCCATGTGTTTGTATTTTTTACAGATCTTTTCCTGTAATTGATATCTAGTCTCATAGCATTGTGGTCGGACAAGATACTTGATAAAATTTCAATTTTCTTAAATTTACCAAGGCTTGATTTGTGACCCAAGATATGATCTATGCTGGAGAATATTCCATGAGCACTTGAGAAAAATGTGTATTCTGTTGTTTTTGGATGGAATGTCCTATAAATATCAATTAAGTCCATCTTGTTTAATGTATCATTTAAAGCTTGTGTTTCCTTATTTATTTTCATTTTGGATGATCTGTCCATTGGTGAAAGTGGGGTATTAAAGTCCCCTACTATGATTGTGTTACTATCGATTTCCCCTTTTATGGCTGTTAGTATTTGTCTTATGTATTGAGGTGCTCCTATGTTGGGTGCATAAATATTTACAATTGTTATATCCTCTTCTTAGATCAATCTCTTGATCATTATGTAATGTCCTTCTTTGTCTCTTCTAATAGTCTTTATTTTTAAGTCTATTTTTTCTGATATGAGAATTGCTACTCCAGCTTTCTTTCGGTTTCCATTTGCATAAAATATCTTTTTCCATCCCCTTACTTTCAGTCTGTCTGTGTCTCTAGGTCTGAAGTGGGTCTCTTGTAGGCAGCATATATATGGGTCTTGTTTTTGTGTCCATTCAGCCAATCTGTGTCTTTTGGTGGGAGCATTTAGTCCATTTACATTTAAGGTAATTATCAATATGTATGTTCTTATTCCCATTTTCTTAATTGTTTTGGGTTCATTATTGTTGATCTTTTCCTTCTCTTGTGTTCCTTGCCTAGAGAAGTTCCTTTAGCATTTGTTTCAGAGCTGGTTTGGTGGTGCTGAACTCTCTCAGCTTTTGCTTGTCTGTAAAGGTTTTAATTTCTCCATCAAATCTGAATGAGATCCTTGCTGGGTAGAGTAATCTTGGTTGCAGGTTTTTCTCCTTCATCAATTTAAATATGTCCTGCCAGTCCCTTCTGGCTTGCAGAGTTTCTGCTGAAAGATCAGCTGTTAACCTTATGGGGATTCCCTTGTGTGTTATTTGTTGTTTTTCCCTTGCTGCTTTTAATATGTTTTCTTTGTATTTAATTTTTGACAGTTTGGTTAATATGTGTCTTGGCGTGCTTCTCCTTGGATTTATCCTGTTTGGGACTCTCTGTGCTTCCTGGACTTGATTAACTATTTCCTTTCCCATATTAGGGAAGTTTTCAACTATAATCTCTTCAAATATTTTCTCAGTCCCCTTCTTTTTCTCTTCTTCTTCTGGAACCCCTGTAATTCGAATGTTGGTGCGTTTAATGTTGTCCCAGAGGTCTCTGAGACTGTCCTCAGTTCTCTTCATTCTTTTTTCTTTATTCTGCTCTGCAACTCTGCAGTAATTATTTCCACTATTTTAACTTCCAGGTCACTTATCCGTTCTTCTGCCTCAGTTATTGTGTTATTGATCCCATCTATAGTATTTTTCATTTCATTTATTGTGTTGTTCATCATTGTTTGTTTCATCTTTAGTTCTTTTAGGTCCTTGTTAAATGTTTCTTGCATTTTGTCTATTCCATTTCCAAGATTTTGGATCATCTTTCCTATCATTATTCTGAAGTCTTTTTCAGGTAGACTGGCTCTTTCCCCTCCATTTGTTAGGTCTGGTGGGTTTTTATCTTACTCCTTCATCTTCTGTGTGTTTTTCTGTCTTCTCATTTTGCTTATCTTACTGTGTTTGGGGGTCATCTTTTTGCAGGCTGCATGTTCGTAGTTCCCGTTGTTTTTGGTGTCTGTCCCAGTGGCTAAGGTTGTTTCAGTGGGTTGTGTAGGCTTCCTAGTGGAGGGGACTAATGCCTGTGTTCTGGTGGATGAGGCTGAATCTTGTCTTTCTGATTGGCAGGTCCACGTCTGGTGGTGTGTTCTGGGGTGTCTGTGGACTTATGATTTTAGGCAGCCTCTCTGCTAATGGGTGGGGTTGTGTTCCTGTCTTGCTAGTTGTTTGGCATAGAGTGTCCAGCACTGTAGCTTGCTGGTCATTGAGTGATACTGGGTGCTGGTGTTGAGATGGAGATCTCTTGGAGATTTTCGCCATTTGATATTATGTGTAGCTGGGAGGTCTTTTGTGGACCAGTGTCCTGAAGTTGGCTCTCCCACCTCAGAGGCACAACACTGACTCCTGGCTGCAGCACAAAGAGCCTTTCATCCACATGGCTCAGAATAACAGGGAGAAAAAGTAGCAAGCAAGCAAGCAAGCAAGCAAGAAAGAAAGAAAGAAAGAAAGAAAGAAAGGAAGAAAGAAAGAAAAAGGAAGGAAGGAAGGAAGGAAGGAACAAAGGAAGGAAGGAAGGAAGGAAAGAAAGAAAGAAAGAAAAGAAAGAAAGAAAGAAAGAAAAGGATAAAATAAAGTAAGATAAAATAAAATAAAGTTATTAGAAAAAAAGTAATTATTAAGAAAAAAGAATTTTTAAGTTAAAAAAAAAAAAGAAAAAACGCATGGATAGATCCCTGGGACAAATGGTGAAAGGAAAGCTATACCGACAAAATCCCACACAGAAGCATACACATACACACTCACAAAAAGAAGAAAAGGGGAAAAATCATAAATCTTGCTCTCAAAGTCCACCTCCTCAATTTGGGATGATTCGTTGTCTATTCATGTATTCCACAGATGCAGTGTACATCAAGTTGATTGTGGAGCTTTAATCCGCTGCTCCTGAGGCTGCTGGGAGAGATTTGCCTTTCTCTTCTTTGTTCGCACAGCTCCCGGGGCTCAGCTTTGGATTTGGCCCCGCCTCTGCGTGTAGGTCACCGGAGGGCGTCTGGTCTTTGCTCAGAAAGGATGGGGTTAAAGGAGCCGCTGACTCAGGGGCTCTGGCTCACTCAGGCCGGGGGGAGGGAGGGGTGCGCGTGCCGGTGCAGGGCAAGCCTGCGGCAGCAGAGGCCGACACGACGTTGCATCAGCCTGCGGCGCGCCGTGCGTTCTCGTGGGGAAGTTGTCCCTGGATCCCAGG
This sequence comes from Aethalodelphis obliquidens, assembly GCF_003676395.1. Lineage (NCBI taxonomy): Eukaryota > Metazoa > Chordata > Mammalia > Artiodactyla > Delphinidae > Aethalodelphis > Aethalodelphis obliquidens. The sequence goes on along the minus strand of NW_020838037.1, from coordinate 3,909,814 downwards.
ACCCTGGCAGTGGTGGGCTGCACAGGCTCCCCAGAATGGAGGTGTGCATAGAGACCTGTGCTCACACACAGGCTTCTTGGTGGCGGCAGCAGCAGCCTTAGCCTCTCATGCCCGTCTCTGGGGTCCGCGCTGTTAGCTGCACCTCGCGCCCGTGTCTGGAGCTCCTTTAAGCAGTGCTCTTATTCCCCTCTTCTCGCACACCAGGAAACAAAGAGGGAAGAAAAAGTCTCTTGCCTTTTCGGCGGGTCCAGAGTTTTCCCCGGACTCCCTCCCAGCTAGCTGTGGTGCACTAACCCCCTGCAGGCTGTGTTCATGCCGCCAGCACCAGTCCTCTCCCTACGCTCCTACCGAAGTCCGAGACTCAGCTCCCAGCCCCGCCCGCCCTGGTGGGTGAGCAGACAAGCCTCTCGGGCTGGTGAGTGCTGGTCGGCACCGATCGTCTGTGCGGGAACATCTCCGCTTTGCCCCGCTCACCCCTTTTGCTGTGCTCTCCTCCGCAGCTCCAAAGCTTTCCCCCTATGCCACCTGCAGTGTCCGCCCACGAAGGGGCTTCTAGTGTGTGGAAACCTTTCCTCCTTCACAGCTCCCTCCCACTGGTGCAGGTCTGGTCCCTATTCTTTTGTCTCTGTTTATTCTTTTTTCTTTTGCCCTATCCTGGTACGTGGGGGAGTTTCTTGCCTTTTGGAAGGTCTGAGGTCTTCTGCCAGCGTTCAGTAGGTGTTCTGTAGGAGTTGTTCCACGTGTAGATGTATTTCTGATGTATCTGTGGGGAGGAAGGTGATCTCTGCGTCTTACTCTTCCGCCATCTTCTCCCTCTCCACCTATTTTTTTCTTTCTTAAATGCACTAATCCTTTCATAGTATGACACTTTTAATTATGGCCTAAGATGTATTTAGCTTTAAAATTACTATTCTTCCAAATATAAATATATGTGCAGAATGTCTTCCAAATTACTCTAAGGACATTTTCAACCATTTTTTCATTGATTATGAAGCTAGAATTATTTAAGTGCCTTAAATCAAAGGCAGTTATTTGGCAAAATTTTTCATAGCTAAAGATAGCTTTCATCAACAAGAAGAATTACAAAGGTCCCAAGGCTCAAAGATATAACTAAGTTTGTTGGATATCATTGCCCAGCGTCCTGAGTGACAAAGCACTTGAAAATGAGATAGTGGGTGGTCCTGAAGCACTATTTCCAAACTTTCTCCTCCGTGACAGCACTTAGTCCTTTGGTAATGAGGATTGTGGTGAAATGTTGAAGTCACATGGATGCACTTATTTTTTACTTTAAGATTCTTGAATAGAACACGTACACATATCTAGTTGACACAGTAGCTTTCCCTCACTGCTGCATAAGGCAGGAAAAAAGGTTCTTAATGTGATACTCACAACAAGATCTCATGAGGTTTCTAGAAGGATCAGGGGAAGGAAGCTGTTGCAAGAGGTTTTTTTTCTGAAGAGTGGTTACTGGGCCGCTCTGCAGCTCACCTGCCTCAGTGACACTGATTCAACTCACTTGCTGTATCTCCAATTGGGAAACAGAGGGTAAGATTGCAGGAGCCAAGCAGCAGATATATTCACTACTACTCTTAAGTTTTCTGAAAGAGACACTTGTCCTTCTTTGAATGACCGTCCTGTTCTCCATAATAGTTATTTAACAAAATCATCAGGGGATCATAACATCCTAATGCTCGGCTTTTCAGGGACATACATGGCAGTGTGCCAGGTAAACAAAAGTCACAGAATAAACACAGTACATCATTCAGGAATTTTAACTTCACCCAAAAACTTAGAGATGAAATTTTACATAATTTAATGTGGTATGAAAGTTAAATCAGTTTTACAGTGAATCAGATAAAGACATGTTATGGGAAAGTAGTCACAATTCACATGCTTTTTTAAAGGTAAATCTTCTGGTTTCAAAAAATTTCCCATTTTTATTGAATCCCTTTGGGGATTGTGCTCCCAGAGTGCCTTAAGCAATCTCCTGTGGCTATGCATGTACCTTCCTCTGCTTTGATGGAAAAAGTTTGAGACATACTGCCCTAAGTTATTCCAGGATTAGAAGAGACTAGATATTTTTTAAGGAAGAATCTGTGTTAGTGTGTAAATGGACAAGTCAGGGGACTCCAAAGTGTTGATCCTAATTGGACGTTGACTTACTACTGTAAAATAACTTTTTCTTTTTTCCTGCTTTAGGAATCATTGTGCTTCCAAAATTTTGTACATCTGGGCTGATGAATAATTAGCAGGAGGTGAGAGAAGATTTTTACCTCAACAGTAGACATAGAGAGAAGGAAGACTTTTTTTATTCATTGAAGTCAAGTCATAAGATCTCTTTTTCACAAATGAGCTAAGAGATAGTGGATAGTAGAGAGATGGTAGGCCTTTCAGGCAGGGCGAGGCAAGCCATGACATGTTCTCTGTGGATAGAACTCGGATGCCAGTGAGCCAGGCAGAGGAGGCCCTCACAGACCTGAGGCACCCACCCTGGGTGGCTGGGAGCATGGATCTCTGTGGACAACGTGGGCAGCGGGCATGTGGCCCTCTCTTCCTCTTGCTGCCACTCAACCTGGGGTCTTGTTGGAAAGACAGTGACAGAACTTTCTGCCCATCGGCTAGTTGATCCCACACTTCCTGAGCTGGGCACAGGGAGCCTGGGGCAGGAGGCGTGGAGTCTTGGGACCACGCTGAGCTTTCTGGCACCACCGTCGAGAATGTGGGAAACTTGAGTTCTTTTTGTTCCTTCCCAGAACGGACTCTAGTGGTTCCATCAGCCCCTCCCGCCCTGTGCACCCTGCTTGCCTTCCTTGGTGTCCTTGCCTCCCTGGGTGGCCCCACTGCTCCCAGTGGGGGAGGTGGCTTGGTCTGCCTTCCTCCAATTTCCACCCACTTGTCTGCCTAACCTGGTCTTAGGCTGAGCATTTATTTAAGAATAAAATCGTGGTGGTGGTCAAAAAAAAAAAAATTTTTTTTTTGCCTCAGTACAGTGGAGGCAAGAAAACTGACTATTTGGAAGAACCCAGGGTTGTGGCATGACAGGGCATGGCAAGATGTGGCCTGTCATTGGTCAGGGTCGGGAAAGAGATGACAAAGATGAGTCACGATGATCAACTTACAGAGAAGACTGACTTACTGAAAGAGAGGAACAAGTGAGAACAAGTGCCTGTTTGTTCAAACCAATTATTCAAGACAAATGACATGGTTTGGGGCAGAATATGAAGTAGTGGTACCTGAGTCTCAATTTCTTCATTTATAAGATGGGATAACACCACCTTTCAGGGCCTTGTGGTTTAAAGAGATAATTTAAATCATCTGGGATAGTGTCTGGTATTAAGCAGGCACTCCGTAAACGGAAGCTGCTGTTATTATCATTGATATTTACTTGTATGCAACCTATGTTGGCTTATATGTGGTAAAATAAACCCAAGGGTTTAATGGTACATGTAGAAAAAGTGTGAAAACTGTCCATAAGATACCAGCTATGAGCCACTAGGAGGGCTCTGTAAAATCCCATGCAATAGGGACTAGTCACTTGCCAAGTCCGGCGTAGCCTAGTCTGCAGCCACAAGTAAACCGGAAGATGTTTCCATCTCCTTTTTTCCTCTCAGATGCTCAGTCCTCAAGTGGCTTCCAACATTCACCTCCACTGAACCTCAGTGATAGAGATATTCTTCCTTAAAATTTCCAAAAATCTAAGAATAATTTTATCTACAAAGAAAGTCTCCCTTTTAATAAAGATACCTACCTATCAGGTTATATAACCCCTGTGAACTCCTTGCTGAGAAGGGGTATGAAATTTTTAATGGCTTACCTGTGCTTTGCATTTGCTTCCTGTTGCAGGTCATTATGACACTCTCTTGATATTTCCTCCTGGTCACAAAGATGGCCTTGAAAGCCCAGGCTTGTGGGCACAACATTCACAGACCAATACTTGTCAAAATTCCAGTGTATACATGGGCTCCAGTTAAAATGCAGACTGTGACTCAACATGTCTGGGGTAGGACCTGAGAGCCTAAAATTCTAACAAGCACCCAGGTTCTGCTGAAGCTGCTGGTCTGCAGAGTACACTTTGAAGAGCAAGGTGCTAGACCAGAAGGCAGGGTGAGCCATGTTTCTGGTTCGTTGGCTGCTTCCTCATTTTTTGAATTTTAGGTCATCTGTGAGCAGCTCAGCAAAGCCTCACCACCACCTTCCCGAGTCCTACCTAGCCCTACTGCTTAATCAGTATTTAAAGACCCAGCTTTAAATAAAAAAGGTGCAGCTAACTCATGCTGCAGGGATTTCTGGATGCACACTGGGTGGATTTTGCTAATTGGTAAGGTCTGCCCTTAACCTGTTTACTGGGAAAATGACATGCATATTTTATGAAAGCACATTGAATTATGTATCTGTGATTACAGAAGATTAAGAAGAAAGTCAGTTCTAAAGAAAATTCTGTTTGTTAGCTACCAAGAATTTAGCTGACTCACTTCTTCATTCTTTTTCTCTTTCTTTTGGAAAAACTTGCCCAGCCAAGCACAAAATGGCTCTGGGAGACTCAGGTCCCAGCAGGATAAGGAGACAAGTATTCTCCTTTTTACAAAAATGCCCTTTCTTTCAAAGGTATTTATTTGAAATCTCTCTTTGCTATTTTCACATCAACCCTGAAGTTATTTTCCAGCAGAGTGTATATACATTTTAATCAACATTATCTCAAGAGGAAATGCTATACTCTAATTAATGGCTCAAGGATTGTGCTAAGTATAACAATTGCCTGACAGTCATAGTTTTGTGTTAACTGTATGACTGCTGTTTGTGTTTCGTTTATTCAAAAGTCATGTTATTATCATCTCCAGGTAATCAACATTTACTTCCAGCATTCAGAGCATAAGCAAGATGGTGCCGTACTGGCCAGCAATTTTGTTTAACGTGCCTCATTGCAGCATCTCAGCCCTCAGTGCGAGGAGGTCGTGCCTACTTGGTATTACTCTGTGTGGTGGAGATTAAGATGATGACAGGTTGCATTTTGTGATGCTTTAGGAAAATGTAACAAATTAAAGGGAAATCATGAGGTGCTCAATATATTCTGTAAAACACAATTCTTACCCCTGTCTTTGTTCTTATTCTTCCTATATTTCAGCTTCACATGAGAGAAATCTCCTCTGGCTTGTAGTGAATACTACATGTAGAAAGAATATTGAAGCGTAAAACATCCAAAGGCAGCATTGTTTACTGGTGCTGTGTCGATCCACAGAGAAGCCCAAGGCAGGAGGAGAAGTCAATAATACTGATACTGTCTCTATTTAAAATGTTGGTATTTTATTCCCTGTTATAAGGGATTTTGTATTAATTTTAATTTTTAAAGCTATCATGTTAAAATATTATTTATCTTTATTAGTTTTTTTAACACCCCCTTAAATTTTGTGCCCAAGACTAGAACCTTACCTTAGTCTTGGCCCTGTCATTAGAGAGGTGATAATCTATTTAACATCTAAGAAAAGGAGACCACTTACAAAGAAAAGGCTGAGTTGATGTCACTGCATTTTGAGCAAAAGGAAAAAAAATGACAGGTTGGGTTTTCATGAATTGGAAATCAAAGCTAATAGGGTGCGGATGTTTAGCTGATTCTTGAAGCTGCAGGGAGCAGAGGAGATGCTGTGAGCTTTTTCAGAAGGCTCTTCTGTGTCAACTTAAAATCATCTCATAAAAGAGACGCCTTTGTTGCAGTTAGACTTTATTAGTTTATCTGGGTTTTCTTTGTTTTAATAGGTGCTTTATATAGTAATTCACAACTTGTATCAAAGCTGACTTTTAATGCACATGATTTAGAGGCTGAGAACCAATTGAGGTGGATGTAGGAGGTAGCCACTCTCCCAAATGCCAGGCAATAGGATTGCTGTGATCTTACTTTCAAACCAAAGACTTCATCCTAGCAGTTGTAGCCTCCTTTTTTATTTTCATCTTGAGATAGTCCTTGGCACAAGCTTAGTTAGGAAGCTGGCTTTGATGGATAAACTGAAGACTTCTGATGCACAGCTCATGTGATACTGGACAAATTAACCTCTAAGTTCACTATGTCTGTCTTCTCTTATGTTAAGAGGCATGAATAATGTGTGACTGACACACATACCTTATCAGGTTTTTTTCCAAAACAATTCATGTGAAGTCACTGAGATGTACATAGAAAACACTCATCCAGATTTATCCATAGGTAGTAAGTTGTAATTAAGGAACACATATAGTTGCAATAAATGTACAGAATTTTTAAATAAAATCTCTCACCACCTCCTCTCTCTATTTAGTCAGTAGATATACAGATGGGCCCAATCAAGTATAGTCAATCTATACCTAATCAGTTCAGTGACCAAGCCACCTCCACCCCACTACCCTTACGTGGATTATTGCAATGGCCTCCTACCTGGTCCCCATGGCTCTGCTGTTGATGTACACACCCTGTGTCCCTCACCCCAACCCCCACTCCTACTTACAATTTCTTCTCAGCTTAGCAGCCAGAAGAATGATTTTTAAATGTAAGTCAAAACGCATCATTCTTCTGCTCAAAACCTACCAATGGTTTACCAACTCATTGAGCATAAAAGCCACATTTCTTACAAGGCCTATAGGACTTTCCAGAATCTTGTCTCTCATCACTTCTCCACATTGATCTTCCATCATCTCCCACTTGTTTCCTACATTCCTGCCACATTGGCCTCCTCTCTGTTCTTTGTTTCCCTTGGGTCAATTCCCTAAGTTCTCAGTTCCTTGGTTTCCTCATCTTTAAAATGGGCATAATAATAGTAAGAACTTCAGAGGATCATTGTTAGGATTAAATTAGTTAAAATATTTAGAACAATGTTTATACACAGTATTTAAAATATTCAGTATTATATTATTATCATAATTTTCATTACCTTCATCTGATTTTTTCAGAGTCTATAATGATTTGACTCCAGAACTGACAATAACCTCCAAAAGGGTCATATTACCTTGTTGCTTATTTATATGTAGCATCTTTGAGTCCCCACTGCAGATAAATAAAACTCAGAAAATTCAAATACTATAAGGTTTTCCTGGCCCTTGCTGCTATCTTATGTGCTCACAGTTTTCCCTGGATTCTCCTTTCTTTATTCTTTGGGGAAAGTTAGGGCTTGTTTGTTTGTTTTCTATTTTCTCTTGTATTCTTTCTTTCCATTTCATTTTAATGCCATATTCCATTTTGCCTTCATATTTATAATCCAATTTCTCCCAAATTTCACATCCTGCCTTCCACTCTTAGTCTTCAATTCTTTCTACAAATTCACTCTGCCTTCTTACTCTCTCACATGGGAGCAAGAGTGCATTTATTTAAACTTTCTGGAAATCCTATATTTTGGTTGGAAAAGACTGGTTTTCTGTCAGTGGTAAAGATAGAGTAATTCCTTGAAGGAATGTGTGATGGTGCCAGATTGTAATCTGATAAATGGAACTTGAATACAAGGTAAAGATGTGGTCACAAGGAAAACAAAGACTCACTCACTGGTCCAGGGTAATGGGTCAGAATAAGTCCAGCATCTAGGCTGACTTGATTATAAGTTTCAAACCACAGCTCCATTGGTCCTTATGTTTTCTCTGCCTGGGAGGGAGACTGGAGTTAGGTAGGGACTAAGCCTACAGGTAGCATTAAAGCATCCCAAAGTGTGGGATAATTAGGACTGGGGAAGGTAGTGAGTGCTAAGAAGGACAAGGTGGTGAAACTGAACAGGACCCTGTGGGACCTGCCCAGGGACAGATCCCCCTATGTTCCCCACCCTCTATTTGTAAAAAAGCTTCAGCTTCTTGGCCTTCCAAAGGGCAGATTTAATCAGAGAAGTGAAATAATACAGAAACAAAAGAAAAAAGTCAAGAAAGACAAAATAATAATAGTTAAACCACAAAACAAATTCAAAGACATAAGTTCATCCTCAAAGGCTATAGATAATATCCTGATCCATATCCTTAATTTTTTTTGCAGATGCTAAAACCCCTGCCTGGTGGAAGAAGCTAATGGCATAATGACCATGAGCACAGAGCACTCAGACCACCTGGATCCTGAGGACTGAATATGCTGACCCCAGTAACATCAACCCATTACCTCACCACCAGCCAATCAGAGACTTGTGCATGAACTGATCAGGCCACCTGCAACCCACACCCCTGAACTTGCCTTTAAAATTCCTTCTCTGAAAGCATAAGGGAGTTTGGGCATTTTGAGCATAAGCTGCCCATTCTCCTTGTTCGGTGCCTTGCAATAAGTGCTATACTTTCCTTCAGCACAACCTGGTGTCAGCAGATTGGCTTTGCTGCACGTTGGGCAAATGGACCTGAGTTTGGTTCAATAACAGTGGAAGCGGTAGTCCAATACGTTCACTCATTAGCCTTTTCTTGTTTTAATAGGAAGGACAGAGCTATCTTATTCAATTTATATTTTGTGAAAGAGTTTAAGCTTAATAATTTTAATAGATAAGTCTGCATTCACTTTTTAAAAGCACAGTTAAATGGAAAATAGCCTCCCCAGTGGTTCATATCTATAAGAAGCCAAATGGTTTGGATCAAAGTACTTTTACCAAAGCACCAGCAACAACCTGTATGAATAAAATTATAAGGACAGAAAGAGCAATTCAGAGGAAAGAGCATAGCTTGGGGATAAGTCTTAGAAATTCAAATAAAGTGAGAGGGAAAATTGTGGTATTTAAGGAACCAATATTCTTCTTCTGTTCACTGAGCCAGCCTCCAGTTTTCTTGTTCCAACAATGGACATAGTAATTACCTCAAGAAATGCTATAGGAATTAGAGGAGATAATATAGGGAATATATTCACTGTAATGTCCAGCACATGGATGAGTGCCTATATTAGTTTTCTATTGATATGTAACAAATTACCAAAAACTTAGTGGCTTAAAATCAAACATTTATTATCTCACAATTCTGTCAATCAGAAGCCCAGGCACCGCATCGCTGATTTCTCTGCTCAGGATCTCATGAAGTTAAAAATCAAGGTGTTGGCTAAGCTGCATTGCCCTCTAGAGACCTGACTAGAAAAGAATTCCTTTTCAAGCTCATTCAAGTTGTTTGCAGAATTCGGATCCTAGCTAGCTTCATCTGGAGATTTTTCTCAGACCTAGAGGTCACTCTTAAGGATGAGGATCACATAGCCACTTTCATATTCAAAGCCCAAAACAGCGAGGGCTTCCCTGGTGGCGCAGTGGTTAAGAGTCCACCTGCCGATGCAGGGGACACGGGTTCGTGCCCCGGTCCGGGAAGATCCCACATGCAGCGGAGCAGCTGGGCCCGTGAGCCATGGCCGCTGAGCCTGCGCATCCGGAGCCTGTGCTCCACAACGGGAGAGGCCACAACAGTGAGAGGCCCGCGTACCGCAAAAAAAAAAAAAAAAAAAAAAAAAAAAGCCCCAAACAGAGAATATTCCTCACATCGAATCTCTCTCATACTTTCAAGCTCTGTGACTTCAGAGAGAGCTTCACCTGATTAGGTCAGTACCTCTAAAATAATCTCCACTTTGGTTACCTCAAAGCCAACTGAGTAGTAACCTAATCACGGGAGTAATACCCCATCATAGTCACAGATCCACCCACACTCAAGGGAAAGAGATTATACAGACAGGTATGAGGGAGGGGGTGAGAGTAGGCAGCCATCTTAGGATTCTGCCTACAGCAGTGCCCATTAAATGATTGTTATTGTTTTTTGTTACTGAGGTATAAATTAAGTAGACTCCCTAGGTGGGAACAATACTTCTAGCCAATAAGAATTCCATATGGTATGGTGAGGTATTCCATAGAGGTAAAACATGTGTATGACAGATTCTCATAGGTAAGGATGCCTGGAAATTTTAAGGGAATTAGCACTTCTTAACTTAGAGGTCTGAGAGGTGACTTAATGCTGACCCAACAACCAACCATATGTGAAATCATATTTGGCTTCAAATCCACTGAGGGCAGGAAAGGAGAAAACATAAACTAGAGCACACAGTTATTATCTGGAGCACACTGGAGGGGAAGATAAAGCTAGGTGTAAAGATTGTAAAACTAAATTTAGTTGGCAAGGGGGCTGTTCAGTCTCTGTGTCTGGAAATCTTCTAAACTAGGGCAAGTGATCCTATATTTGAGATGCTTTAGGTAAGGTGCTCCCTGAAACCAAGAGGCAGGCTAAGTGTTGTATTCATTCCTTCCAGCCCTAGGGCTCTGTACCTAAGGGGGCAACACTCCTATTGAACCAGTGCTCTCCCCAGGATCCATCCCCACATTGAATTGTGTCTGTGAGAAAGAATGCTGTTAAGTCAGGATTCCTTGATTAAAACTAGTTAATGTAAACACTGAAAAGTCCAAGTACTATTAATACAGCTTTTGGCAGCAATAACTGAAAGAAGAAAGAGCTGTAATAGAATAACAAGAAAAATAAATCCTGATCCTCCTTTCCTCATCCACCCCTCTTACCACATTTTGTGATATAAGGGTCAGAACTGAGCAGGACTTGGATGTTTTGCTCTCACATGTCATTGTTGTGCTGAGCCCTTCCAGGCATGTGCAGAGCTCATGCTCAGGAGATTAACTTTCCAAAGTCAAAATGCTTGACCAGCTTGAAATCTATTTGTGGAATTTATTGTTATTATCATCAATGAACCATGAAAAGTAAATGCCACAAATAGATTTCTAATACCCTCTCCCATCAGGAAATATCTCTAACTTCTTAAAGTGTCCAAGAGTTAAAGAGAGCTGGGAGACATATCATTACGTTAGTCTATTTACATATATTCTTTTTCTTTTTTATACCTGGGATTTTCTACATCTGGGATTTTTTACTTGAGAAAGAGGAATTGTTGTTCTGATTACTGTCAATGTCTCTGGATAATGTGGTTTTATCACCAGGAGCCTTGAACACTTTTCTTTTTAACTTGATAGCAAAGAGAAATATAGTTTCCTTTGACATAACTTGGACAAAAAAAAAATCCATAAACTAGTAGAACAAGAAGACACTGGATAAAATGAACAATTATGTTTTAAGTGTTCTTTTTTTTTCTTTTTTCAGGAAGACAAAAAATCTAATTTGTTCCCCCTGAGAACTTTTAATATTTGGAAAATGAATGGCAACTCTTGATGAACATTGAGAATCATCTTGAAAGGGAAATTTTTATAGTCATTTCATAAATAAGGTGATTGCAGAAGACAAAAGCATATATATATATTTTTAATTGAAGTATAATTGACATATTAGTTTCAGGAATACAACATAATGATTCAATATTTGCATATACTGCATAACAATCACCAAAATAAGTGTAGTTAACACCCATCACCATACACAGCTACAAAATTTTTTATCTTGTGGTGAGAACTTTTATGAGTAAATATCTTAGCAACTTTCAAATATGCAATACAGTATTATTAACTATAGTCACCATACTGTACTTATTTATTTTGCAACTGGAAGCTTGAACCTTTTGACCCCTTTCACCTACTTCGCTCATACCCCAACCCCCTGCCTCTGGCAGCCACCAATCTGTTTTCTGTGTCTATGAGCTTGTTTGTTTGTTTTTACATTCCATATATAAGTGAGATTTTGTTTTTCTATGTTCTTGATTTTAATGAGGTACATGATTTTCTCCTACCATTGAAAATTCAAGTGTCTGGTCTTGAATTTCAACAAGCATTTATAACTTGTTGATCTACTTATGTTGCTAAAATAATATTCTAACAAACATTGTCCCTGCCTTTAAGTAACTCATTAAAGAGTTGAAGAAAATGGAACATTAATGTGAACATGATAGTAAGAATTTGTGAACACTGAGGAAAAGGCTCTAGATAAATGATCCAATAACAAAAGAAGGATTATGAATATACCTCAGACTAATGATTGACTGGGTATTCTGGGAATACATTTTGAGGGACAGTGGGTTCCAAAGGAAAACTAACACTGGTTAAACATCTACAGTCTGTAAAATCTCTTTTACTTAGACCATCTCACTTAATGGAAAGATGGTGGAGAGAAGGAATGTTTATTGAGAGTCAGTGATGTACAGACACATTGAGAGGTACTGTCCAGGTACCATCTCAGGTGTCACCAATTTCTCACAATGATCCTGTAAGTAACATTGGTTTTACAGATAATCTCCCAGAGCCTCAAAGTCTTTGACTTATTGGCTCTGATTACTATTGCTGTATAAGAATTTGACCAAATTTAGGAGTTTAAAACAACTTTTCTCTCTCTCTCCAGATTTGTTGGTCAGGAATTTGGAAAGAAATTGGCTGACCAATTCTCACTTAGTCTCTCAGGTGGTAGCAGCCAGAAGGCAGTGGGCTTCAGTCCTTTGGCTTCAGTCCTGGACTTCCCAGGTGGCTCACCTGTATGACTGGCAGAGGCTACTGGCTATCAGCTGGGAGCTCAAAGAGGACCGTTGACAAGAACACCTATATATAGCTTCTCTAAGCATGGTGGTCTCAATATAACTAGATTTCTTCCATGATGACTGGCTTCCCCCAAAATAAATGTTCCACAGGACTAGGTAGAAGCTACATGGCTTTTTCTGACTAGTCTCAAGAAACACTAGCATCACTTCTGCCATATTCTGTTGGCTGAAGCAATCAGAAGCCCACCAAGACTCCAGAGAAGGGGATGTAAACCCTACTCCTTAATGAAACAAATGTCAAAATATGTGAAGGCCATGTTTTAAAATTGCCGTTCTTGCTCAGAAACAGTCAGTAAGAGCCCACTAAAATTAATTATAAACAATAAAACCTCTGAGTGCAACTCAGGGTGTATAGTGAAAGGGTTTTTAAGTTTGCAACTAATAGAAATTTAATGCTAGTAAGGGTGAGACTAAAAGAGGTTATAGGTTTGTGAACCAGATCACAGGAAAAGCAGGATGAATCTGGCTCTAGTCGAGTGGTACCCAGTACCAATGTGGAAGCTTTATCCTTAAACTGCATCTGTGTCTCTGTGCATGCTAGTTGTTTGTCATGCTCTGTAGACCACTATCTTCACAATACTCCTGGCACCAGTCAGAAGGAAGGGACTCCTGCTCCTTGGCTCAAATTTGAAATATTTTAGAGAATGATTCAGGAACCCAGTTTCTGTCACATATACACACCTGTTCAATCCCTATGGCAGGTCCTATTTGAGTCATGTGGTTAGAACAATCATTACTAGGAGACTGAGAGGTGGATGGAATGGGAAGAAAATTTTCACTGTATAGGAATCAAGAGAGCTTACAGTAATTAGTGAGCTACCAAATTATTTTGCTGAGAACTGCTTTGGGAAACTTCTGTAAACCTTGCACAGAAAGGAATCAGTCTTCAGTTCTCAGTAAGCCTTTTGTTGTCCAGAGAATCCCTGGAAAAACTGAGTGAGAGGCTGATTTAGCTGGTAGAGTAACAGCCAGAAGGGAGAGCTGATGCACAGCCTTCACTGCCTTCGTCTACAAAGTCTACAAATCGCCTATCAGGTATTTTCACTTGATTATCTCAATTATCCACACATCAGCTAAGCTCTATAGGGCAAGTTTTATCTTCACTTTTCAGATAAGAAACCTGAGACCCAGGGATTTTAAATGACTTAATCCCAGTCACACAAGGAATGAATGCCAGAGCTAGGATTTAAACACGGATTCCCCCTCCTAGTCCAGTACACATTCCATGTTGCCACAGATTCTCCTGATGTACAACTTCAGACTCTTTGATGGCACAATAGATGGAAAAAGTCTCCTCTACTGGAGGGTCCAACCACTCAACTATTTAATCTTGGAGTAGCTGCCAATTAGAGGAATTATTGCCCTCTATAGACTAGATCAAACCTGCCATTTTTACGGATGTAATTTATAAAAGTAAATTTCTCTTGCCAAGATTATCTTTCTCAAATATATAGACACTGTCTACAGCTTCCCATCACACACATGCTAGAGTCCACCTCCCTTAGCAAGGTATACAAAGCCCTTTATCATCTGATTATAACCCACCGTCAAGCTTGTTCTCTTATCCTCACCTCGCCCTCTTCAATAGGCCAATCACACAATCTAACTCTCAAAGAAAACTCAAGGCTTTCTCTATATACCCTGTCAACTTCCTCAGCTCTGCCACCTAGGAAAAAGGCCTCTTTATAAGTCAAGAATCGAATGGACTTCCAGGACAAACACTGGACACCAGGCTTTCAGAGAGGTCTTCTAATAGGAAGAGTAAGAATTTTACTATCACGACTGAAGGCAATGCTTTCTTGGCTCTTGTGGATTGCCTTACCTTCTCATTTATTTTTTTGTTCACATTTGACTAAGGTGGTAGGATGCCTGCTGCCCAGAATGGACACCTGAAAGGCCTAATAGGACCAGAAGAGAATCTAGGAGAGAAGGCATGGAGAACATATCTTAAGCCAGCTTTTTCTAGGTCTCACAGAAACATAAATAAATACACATTTCTTTCTCCATTCTTTGACTTTTCTTTTCTCACAATAAGAGTGGTAAGATTCAGAGGACCAAGATCAGGGTATAAGCCTAAAGGGAAGAGCCTGAGTTGAGGTTATTCTGTCCTATTCTAGTTATATACTCTGCTAAAGGGTCAAAAGGAGTCCCATAGATGTTTGCAAACAGAAGAGCTCAAGAGGTTTGGAAACCACAGAGGGTAGTGAGGGCCAATGTAGAACTAGAAGTACAACAGGTTTTTATTTTCGAATGTCCTATGTGCATAAAAGGAAAATACAGAAACAGTTGGATGTTTTAAAAAAGAAAGTGTAGCAAAGAAATATTCAGCAGCTTTGATTCATGGATTGTTTATGATTCCAGACACCCAGTGCTTCGGTGGGGGTCCCAGAATGTACTCCAAATCTGATATGTGTGTGACTCATAAATGTTTATTGGATATACAAATCAACAAATATCAAATAAGTAAAATGCATTAGCCTCAAATTCTTTTGCCTGGTTCCCAAGAAAACCAGATTTGGTCAGCTGGGTTCCATGGCAAGGTGAGGAACTGGCCTTGGGCAGACTTCACAAGATATCTGTAGCTCCTGAAGTCAGATGTGGTTGGCTCAGGAACACTTTGTAGGTTCTTAGATCCTTGGCTAAAAACGAAACCAAGACGTCCTGAAAACTTTCTATGCCCAAATTAAGAAAAAAGCTCTAAAAGACACTTCTTTTGCTTGTGAAAACACAATGAAAAGAATATATAACCACTTTTGCTTCCACAGGTTGTATAAAAATATAGGCTATATATTGTTTTCCTTTTGAAAGATTTCTTAAGAATCAAATGATTGAAAAGTGATTGATGGCAACTTTGATATAAACATAACTGTCATTGAGGATTTCTTAAACTCAAGTGATTTTATAAAAATTTTAGTCCATGAATCTATAAGAGTTTTGGTTTGGTTAACATAACCACACTAATCATCTGCCAAACTATGAAGTTTTTCTTTGGTGTTCCAAATCTCCCTTTTCTGCAACCCACTTTCCTTCTTATTTCCCTCCTCTATTACTGCAGGCCCATCCTTCACTGGGAAGAAACTGTTCCAATTAAACTCACACACAGAAATGATGATAATGATGATGACGATGACAATGGTAACACCTACTATTTATTTAGTGCTAACCATTGACATGTTATTTCCGCAAAACTTATGAGCCAGGTCAGGCTTTACCTGCACTATTTCACTTAATCCTCTCTACCCTATGAGATCAATATTCTATTTTTCCATTTTACAGGTGATAAAATTGACACTACCAAGTGGAAATGATTTGTAAAAAGTCCCACAGCTGGTGAGTGGTAGAGCTGAAATTCAGTCTCCTATTTATATGATTTCTGAGTCCATTTCCTTTATTATTCTAATAAAAGTAACAATGAACTGCTAAATTCACTTGTTACCTGTCCTTGCAATTCTTTCATTTTAAAAGAGAACCAGCAGTAGAAAGTGGTGCTAAATAGAAAGTTAAGAATTAGAATTGGTGTGGCTCCTAGCATGAGTAATTGGCTAGTAGTGCAGAAAATATTTTCAAATTGCTGAGAAAGTACTTTCAAGAATCTCCCAAATCACACCACATAGAGAAATTTTCTGCACTTTGTGACTGAAATGGGGATTAAGAGACCCAAATGATAGCACCAGTTATGCTATTACCTAGATCCAGGCTTTAAGTGTCTCATCTATAAAATGAAGAAGGGAGACTAGATCACTTACAGGGATTGTTTCGGCCCCAACACCCCATTTTTGAAGGCTCGATTGCATATTGAATGTATATAGGGAACCAATCTTAGGGTTATTTGGTAGTACTAAAATCCTTGTTTCTTTTCCTTTCAGAACTCTAGTTTCTCAGCCTTATATAAGTCTTCTCTGAGGTGAAAGATATCCTGTAAAACACAGTGAAGGCAATTCTTCAGTGAATGTTATTACAAATTACAGTCCTGAAACTAATTCATCTCGCAACTGACTTTCCTAGGAATTGGTAGTGAAGACTTACTGCAGTTTCCAGCCCCTTTCATCTTCAAAGATCTTACTAAAACATCTAATTAATCTTCAAAATGTCACTAAGGTAGGCACAATCCAAGTGCTTCTCTTGCATTCCTGTCATATCTCCTTGTCAATCATATTCTTGGAATGATGGCCTCAGAGGATACCTGAGAGATTTTTTAGTTGAAAATCACATCTGGTGCTTGATTCTCACAAACATTAATTCTTACAAATTGCTCATACAGTGCAGTGGATAATTTGGGGATGTCTTCTCAACACAAGGACCAAGAATTTCCCCCTCTGTCCATAAGTTGTCGTCCAAACCAAGTAGAACCTCAAGTAGCTAGGTGAGTACAACATGACTCCTTACCTAGTTGATGTTGATTGGACTTAGGTTGAACATCTTCAGCAAGCTGAGCCAGACTACCCTCCTCCATAGTAAAGTATGGGCATGAAGCTACTACAGCCTCAGTCTGGACTGGTTTCTTGAATGGAGTTGATAATCTTGGAAGTGGTAGTAAATCTACCTTCCTCTGTGAGCCAATCTGCAAAAGTAGAAAAAATGAAGCAGATGTGCAATAAGGAAGAGAGATGTAATACAGAGAGAAGAGTACTCCCTGAATTTCCCCTTGTTTTTCATTTACTGGTTACAACTCATCCCTGAACCTCTGAATTTGTGTCAAATTAGTATCTTCACTTGTATCTCCAGTCTATGCTTGAAAAACTCTAGTAACAAATGAGTCACTAGATTTTTTTCCTACCATCTCTCACAACTTCTTGTTCTTTCCTTCTGAAACTCTTTGGGTCCAGAGTATGACTTTTGTTTCTCTTCCTCCAGTTGGAATGGGGTAGAAGAAGAGATAGAGGGAAAGGAACCGATTATTTCTCTCTATTTCAGCTGGCTTCTTTTGAATTCATATTTCGCTGATAGAACATTGTTTCTTGTCTCTTTTCCAGGAAGACTGTCACAGAATTATATCTATTCTCTGCAGTATTGTAATAGGAAATATAACAACATAAACCCACAGCCTAACTGATTTCCAGGTAGGCATAAAAGTAGATAGAATATAAATTTTAAAATAACAATGAATGCTAATATTTTCTCACATTTCCAAATTTATGCTTTGGCCTTTCTACTTAATTGACTCAATCCTTTATGTTTTTAGGTTGTGCCCCACCGTGTCTTAAAATTGTGGACTGTCAGACTAAATCAAAATAAGAACATTACTTAAAGTGTGCACAACTATAAATAATCCCTTTCTGAGTCCCCTGTCTGATGCAACTTGGAAATGGCTATCAATAAAGCATGAAGAATGGGTCTGCAATTGATAGCACTGACACTTTAATGGAGTCTGGAAATTTAGTACTTAACCCATGGTTAGGTGTTGAAATGTCCTTTTGCCTGACCTGAAGTGAATTGTTTCCTCCATCCCTGCTTTATTACCTTGACGCCCACCCTATCTCTAAAGGTGGCCTAGGAGACTAGGTCTGGGTGGTACCACTGTAGGAAGAGACTGGGTAGCATGTAAATAAAGGATGTCAGGAAAAGTAGGGGATGTGTGGAGGGAAGCATTAAAGAAAAGAGGCCTCTGGAGCCAAATTGAAATTCAACCTCTGTCATGGTTGTGCCCTGCCCTGGAGCATGGGGATGGGCATCAGAGCTTTGCTGTTTCCTACATCTGTCTGAGATAGTCATCTTGTACCAGGCAATAGAGGCCCGAGCCCACTCATGTGGATAGTGAAATGCTCCTTAAAAAGACACAAAGAAATTCATCTATAAACTCCCCCTCAGAATATACTCACTAGCTGATGTGGCATTATGACATTTCATTCACTTGCTCAGCTCATCAAAAACATTTTTCTACAATGAGCACCTACTATGGGCACTATTGGCATATTATTTATATATCTCATAGTAGTTCTTAAAGTGTGGTTCCTGTATCAGCAGCATTCCCATTGTCTGGAATTTGTTAGAAATGCAAATTATTGGGACCCACTTAGGAAATTTTGGGTTTGGGGTTGAGTAATCTGTGTTTCAACCTACCCTTCTGGCAATCTTGATGTCCACTAAAGTTGGGGAACCACTGCACTGCTCTGGAGACCATCAATTTCAGGCAGGAAATCTATTTAATCCAATCCCTCGAAATGATATGCTTCCTCCTTAGCAGTGCAATGATGAACTATACTTTTAGCTTCAGGCAAAAGTTAAAATCAATAAATTGATTCAGTCTTTATTTAAAATTTAGATAATTTGTTCACCATAAAAATTTTGCCTTAGTTTTGATTTTTAAAAATATTTGTCTTGGGGACTTCCCTAGAGGTCCAGTGGTTAAGACTTTGCACTTCCCCTGAAGGGGCTGCAGATTTGATCCCTGGTCAGGGAACTAAGATCCTGCATGCTGCGAGGCACAGCCAAAAAAAAGAAAAGGCTAACATAGCTGGATGTATGAATAAAGGCCCCTTGGTATCTTAAAAAAAATTTTTTTAATAAAAATATTTGCCTTAATTACTGAGTTTTATTGGTGACCCCCTAAATTTTGTCCCTGGAGTGAATTCCTCACTTGTATAGCCTAGCTCTGGCCCTTGAGAAGACTTTCACATCCAGGAGAAAGAACAGACCTTCAGAGCAGTCAACTTAATACTACCTAGATTGTGGAGGAGAGCAGGACAGTCATTCTGGAAGTGGGCTTGGGGGCCTCGCACCTCAGCTGCACAGCAGAGGACCTTGTACACACAAACTTCAGAAGGCTCTCACTGAGGGTGGTCAGGGTGGAAATTTTGTAGAATTGCAAGCTTGGGAGATTTTTTTTTTTTCAAACACCCCTTTTTTCTGTTTGATTCAACTAATCACCATGTGTCGTCATGTTTCTTTTGTCTTTTGTTGTTGTTGCTGTTGGAGTATAGTTGCTTTACAATGTTGTGTTAGTTTCTACTGTACAGCAAATTGAATCAGCTATATGTATGTGTATATATATATATATATATATATATATATATATATATATATCCCCTCTTTTTTGGATTTCCTTCCTATTTAGGTAACCACAGAGCACTGAGTACAGTTCCCTGTGCTATACAGTAGGTTCTCATTAGTTATCTATTTTATACATAGTATCAATAGGGTATATATGTCAATCCCCATCTCCCAATTCATCCCACTCCCCTTCCCCCTTGGTATTCATATATTTGTTCTCTATGTCTGTGTCTCCCTTTCTGCTTTGCAAATAAGAACATCTATACCATTTTTTAATATTCCACATATATGCATTAGTATACAATATTTGTTTTTCTCTTTCTGACTTACTTCACTCTGTATGTCAGACTCTAGGCCCATCCACGTCTCTACAAATGACCCAATTTCATTCCTTTTAATGACTGAGTAATATTCCATTGTATATATATACCACATCTTCTTTATCCATTCCTCTGTTGATGGACGTTTAGATTACTTCCATTACCTGGCTATTGTAAATAGTGCTGCATGTGTCTTTTTGAATTATGATTTTCTCTGGGTATATGCCCAGGAGTGGGATTGCTGGGTCATTTGGTAGCTACAGCAATCAAGACAGTTTTGTACTGGCACAAAAAACAGAAATATAGATCACTGGAACAGGATAGAAACTCCAGAGATAAACCTACACACATATGGTCACTTAATTTATGACAAAGGAGGCAAGAATATACAATGGAGAAAAGACAGCCTATTCAATAAATGGTGCTGGGAAAACTGGACAGCTACATGTAAAAGAATAAAATTAGAACACTGCCTAACACCATATACAAAAATAAACTCAAAATGGATTAAAGACCTAAATGTAAGGCCAGACACTGTAAAACTCTTAGTGGAAAACATAGGCAGAACATTCTTTGACATAAATTGCAGCAAGATCTTTTTTTGACCCACCTCCTAGAGTAATGAAAATAAAACCAAAAATAAACAAATGGGACCTAATTAAATTCAAAATCTTTTTCACAGCAAAGGAAACCATAAACAAGATGAAGCGACAACCCTCAGCATGGGAGAAGCAAACGACATTTGCAAATGTCCTTGCAAAACAACAGTTGCAAACGAAGCAACTGACAAGGGATTAATCCCCAAAATATAAAAACAGCGCCTGCAGCTCAATATCAACAAAACAAACAACCCAATCAAAACTGTGTGGAAGACCTAAATAGACATTTCTCCAAAGAAGACATACAGATGGCCAAGAGGCACATGAAAAGATGCTCAACATCACTAATTATTAGAGAAATGCAAATCAAAACTGCAATGAGGTATCACCTCACACTGATCAGAATGGCCACCATCAAAAAATCTACAAACAATAACTACTGGATAGGGTGTGGAGAAAAGGGAACCCTTTTGCACTGTTGGTGGGAATATATTCAATAAATTGATACAACAGCTATGGAAAACAATATGGAGGTTCCTTGGGAGATATTTTTTTTTTCAATTGCCAAACAAAGATTTATTTGTAAAATTGAGAATCAGTGTTTCTCCAGTATTCATATAACATTATTCTTTCATATAAATAATCTTTGCCTAAATGTGCCAGCATAGAAAGGACTCTACAGAAATCCATTATACCAATAAATCTAGTTACAATTGGAGGTAACTATTAAAACTCATTATAGTTGTACTGTCAAGTTGTTAGAGTCCCCATCTATGTTAAGAACTGGGTTATGCATTTTGACTGCAATGATACTTTACTGACAGTAAAGGTTTTTTTAAAATGGCTATGAATATAGAGTTTAAGATGGAATAGAAATATAATACTCTCTCTACATGAAAAATAATACATTATAGTATTTCCATACACAAATTTAAATTGAATCCCCCTATAAACAGTGAGCTCAGAGCTTAGTGAGGGAACGTGTTTTTGTTTTTTCAGGAGATATTTTTTTTAATTTCAGGGATTTAAACAATAATTTCAAATGTGGTCATAACATTCTTCAGACTTCCCTGCTTATGAACACAGCTTCAGCCAGAGGTGATTGCTAATTTATTTGCTTCTGAGTGAACCCATGCTAATCAGGATGAACTAACTTGATTTAATGTGTCATGTGTGCCTATAGTTATTTTCCGTTTTCTTCTGCAGTTATGTCTGATTAATCACTGAACTGTGACAAGAGGGAAGTAATTCATGTTGTGGGCCTGGAACTCATATCCTCCTGTACGTTTACCTACGAAACAACAAAGTTGCCAAGGATAGGGCTTGACAGCCCAGTGCTCAGTAAGCCAACAACCTTCCTTCTGTCTTCTTTCTTTTCATTCGTTTTTTCATTCCAAACAGCAGGAGCAAAATGAAGAATACAAAAGCCAAGCATGTAAAAATCATAGTTTAATTAAATGAATTCAATGAATCTTTCTCAATAGGCTTTTATTTTGGAATAGATGTAAGCTGTCAGTCCCCCCCCCCCCCGCCCTTTCCCAGCTAAACTCATCTGCAGGCCCCAAGGTCATGGAAGCTACTGGCTTATTCTAACACCATTTCTGATCCAGACTGGCAGCAAATTTAGTAGGATCTGCCCCAGCAGCTATTGGAACAGTAAATATGGTGGTGCTCCTCCCAGATCCCTTCTTTATATCTGATTCACTCAGTCCCTGACTTCTGGGACTATCATCTGTTGACAGCTTCAGCTACATCTCTCACTGGAATCCTTAGTATCTGAGATCAGCTTTGCCCAAAGCTTTACCATTTACCCAGGAAGCATCCTGCAGCCAAAAATATGCTAAGGTAGGGAGACAAAGGCCTTCTTGGAATTCAATTTGGGACACTCTGAGACATCTCAGCTCCAAAGCTCTCCACAGAATCAGCCGAGGCCTCAGTTGCAAATCAGCAACTCTCCTTCCCAATCCTGCCTTCCTCACTTCCTTAAAATTATGTCTCCTTAGAGTCCCCATCCTCCCTGCTTCCAACATCCCTGACCAACTATACATCTCAGGGTCTCAGTATCTGTTGCCAGAGAACCCAATCCAAGTGTCAGAAGTGGTTCTGTAAATGGGATTACAGTCTGAAGACTGTAAGTAGGATTTTGGAGATAGATCATTCACTGGCTGACTGGCAATGAAGATTCCATCTCTAGTGGTAGGTGGAGAATGAATAGCCCCTGAAATGTTATAACAGTGCAGTTGTTAAAATGCTCACTTGTGGTAACCTGGGATAAGATTTTGGTCTAAGAGGATTCATTGGCTTATATAATATTTCTGGTGCCGAAGGAAGATGAAGGAAATGATAGCCATAAGAAAGAACCATGGAGTTGGGTGTTAAGTACCAATAATTAATTGAAGAGATATAATAGGCTCAGGGTGATAAATCATCAATTCAAGACAGAATGTGAAGGCAAGAGAGAACTCTTTGGCAGCACTTAAGTTACTCCTGTGACTAGAGGAACAGACTCAAGATCAGGCCCAGGACTTAGTCATGAAAGTAGTGGAAATTAAGAGAAAATCGAACTCTCTACCACAACAGACTTCCTATGCCAAAATTAGGACTCCAACCGGGAAGGAGTGGGACCCTGAGACTTGAGACAGGGATATATGGGTAGATTCATTTGAGAACTCCCAGATTCCTCTGAGTGTGCTGGGAATATAGAATTGACCCACTCTTTCCTTAAAGATCATACAAAGACCTCAAATGAGGATGGTGTCTTACAAGGTTCACTTATACCCTCCCAGAAACCAGACATATAACAAGAGTCTAAAACTAAGCCTGTGCTGGGTCTGCTAAGAGAAGAGAGGAATTATACTCTGTAGGAGCTGTAGAATTTGGCCAATACATTCTGGCAGGAAGTGGAAAAAATATATGGAACTGGATCTTGAGGGTTCTCGGTCAAGGGAAATGAAATATAAGGCTGGCTAAGGGAGAGTTTATTGATATGAGTGTACTCTCGCATAATATGGGATGTAACACCCTAGCAAGGACCCTGCAAGTTGGTGCCAACATGCTCCTAAAATGTCTCTTGAAAACTTGGAAAAAGTGATAGCACACACTAAATGAAGTAGAAATGCCAGAACTGATACGGTTGACTATAAGTGAATAAAAGGCTCAGAGAACATGCCTGAGTGGATTTACTATGTAAAGCTGAAACACCCACTGGCCAGATAAATGCCTCAGACTGGTTCAGAGGACATTCCATTTATCTAGGCAAAATTCAATTTACTGAGTCTGAATAGACAGAGCCCGCTTTCCAGCAGGATGGTGTGAGACTGGAAAAGTGTTATGTCTATGAGGAGGGCCATGGTGAGATGGTCACTGGGCTAAGGCAAGGGGTGGGAACTTGTAAGGAGTTGCATGCTCTGGGCAAGCAGAGTGAAGCACCACTGTATTTTTGCCTTGGGCACTTCTGGAAGCCATGTGGTAGAAGCAAGAAAAATACAATATGGCAGCATCCCAGAACCAAGAAGAAAAATTCCTTTGTCCTGCAGTATCCCTCCATCACCTCCAGCAATTGGAGTTACCATCTAATTAAGTTTATAATAGTTCCTGATCATTCTCCAAGACCTATCTGACTTTGTCACAGGCCTAATGTGAGTCAAACGCGAATGTGATAGGTGTCACCACCCCTGATATTTTCAAATCTTTGATGGCAACTTTAACTTCTGAAATTTTCTTAGGAATGAGGTATTGCTTCTAGCTTACAATCTTGATAAGGATGAGATATTCCAGGGGCTTTCACTTCATCACTCCTGTCAAAATGACCCTCACCATTTGGTCAGAGAGTGAATTTAGGGATTAAGCTGAACCCTCGGTAAGTCAGATATGAACTAAGTTTCCATCTATTATTTGATCACTATAATCCCCTACTTTGATTGTTGGACCATAGAGGCATTTTGAGTCCTCAGGAATTAGCATCAGTTCAGGACTATTGTCTGATAACCCCTCAAAGATCAGGGGATCCTTCCCCAGAGCACTCACTCTAATGATTAGCTGCAGGATTTTTTACAGTAGGTACTTGCAGCAATGGCATAGAGTCCCTCATCAAGTTTACTTGTCCTCTCCTTCAATCAAAAGACTCTGGGTCTGTGACTTGACTGTGATCTGGAAACAGTGAGAGGCCATGATTATTCACTGCAATGACTCAAGTCAGGGTTTTGGCTCCAGATCAAGACTTTTTTCCTATGATATGAGTCAAGAATTAAACTAATAGTTTATAGTCTATTTAATTCCTAGGCACACTATGATCAATTAGCTGAATATCCTTGTGGATCAAAGCATTTTTATTATCAATACATCTATGCTATACTTTATGGTAAGTATTTCCACCTTGTCTTTGTAGCTAAGGGCTGTACTTGGTCTAACACCCTTAGAATTTACTCTTGCACATCTTCCCCTCAGTTTCTACCCACAGTAATAGCAAAATCTTGCAATTCTTTGGTATGCAAGCTATTTTCTCCTTGGTTATAGTGTGTCCTGGCCCCTAAGAATGTGGTGGGATTTGACCAAGGATCTAATGACAACAGATTATGGTTGTGGTGTGTTTTAAGGGGAATAAGAATCCATTTTCAAAGTTTCTGCTCAAGGTGAGGTTATCACAGGGTTTTTAAGGAAAGGTAGGCTATTCTCAGATATTGAAGAGGAAATTAATTCCCTTGGGAAATGAGGCTCAGCATGACATGGGGATTGATGACTGTCACCTTTATCTGGGTCCAACCAGTTATCCCCATTCTAAGTTTCACAATTCCATTCTTTCCTAATGTGTCCTAAATTTCACATGAGAAACTTGACGAGACTGAGAATTTAAACTACTGTAATTCAGCGACCCACATAATTAAGTGTTGCATTTTATTTTCAGCTATAATAGCGCTGTAACTATAAGAAAAATGAGATCCTTTCAAAGCTGTCATGGATGTGCTCAGACAATAACTTAAGCTGTAAGTCAAAGGAACTGAGCATGCCATTTTCTTTTTTATAAATGCTGAAGTGCATTTAAAAAAACCAGTTCTAAATCATAGTCCTTGTAGTCATCATTACTGCCATAAAAGTCAAGTGCAGCAACCATTTGAGATCCTAAGGCACTTGTTTCACTTGGCACTTTATCAAAATCAAACACAGGTTATAACTTGAGTAATTATAGTATCATTGTATGCCATTACTAGTATCCTATCTCCTGTTGTCAAGGAGCTCCACACTACACTTCAGCCTAAGGGCATGACCAATCCAATCCCCAAATCCCATCTTTGTGAGACTGCTCCCTCTACCAATTCTTTATCAATCAGGTTCTAGTTAGGAGACAGAAACCACACAAGTAAGGTTTAATATAAAGCATTACTCATTTTAATAGAGGAGTGACTATAAATATGGTAAAGAGAACTCTAAATAATTCCCTAGGGCTGAGAAAGAATACCTAAAGAAGAACAAACTTAGAAGGGAGGTCCCCACTCCAAGGCTTACATCTTGCTGGAGGTTGAGGTGTGGTTTTCATCTACAGGATGGAGAAGTTCCCTGAGTTGCTCCAGTACCAGGCAAGCAGGAGACAACTCTCTGGGGTGCCGAGGAATGATGTTGGGGATCAGCAAACAAAATTCTAGAATAGGAGCCCACTCACTAGCAGAGCAACATGAGGCCTGGGATGCATGTTGTCCATATTGAGAGGTTCATGGAGAGGTAGTCACCTGGCCAGAGTGAGGGTAGCAGCTGCAAACTTGACAGAGGTCTGAGAGCTCCAGGAAAGAGGCTGGGGAAGAAAGCCACTGAATTTTCCTCATACATATCACTAGCAGCTAAGTGATACAAACAAGAAAGAAAGAACAGCAGCACTCCAGAACCAGAAACAGAAGCCCTGCCTCCTGCAATACCCTTCCACCCTAAGTGCTCTCTATGAACAAAGTCTAATTTGTGCTATCGGCAAAAGTGAAATATTATAGTTAATGAGAGTCTAGGTCCATTACTGCAGAAGTAGGTGATAAATGGTGGATTTAGAGCTGAGAGGCAATAAATTGATAACTAGTGTAGATCTCCATCTTTGAGTCCCCTTTCTTGCTTTGAACTTGACCTTTCAGACCTTCCCTTGCTTCCCTCCTCCCCTCCTCCACTCCACTGTGACCTTGGTCCAGCCACACATACAACTATACACAATAAATGATCTAGTTTTCTGAGTCCAATAATCCCATCACCTGAAAGGAGACAGGAAGTGGAAGGAGGGAGGTCCAACACATTAGTTTTTTTTTTTTTAATATATGATTTCATTAAGTGATACTGAGGCAATCCAGTGGTAAAAAAAAAAAAAAAAAAATTGGTTGCAATCTTAATTATCTCTTTGAACTACTTTCCTCTACCACAGATAATACAATTCTAAAAACCTGAGGATGTCTTCCCAATTCCTTCTGACTTGCAGCAGCAATGATTGGAATTTAGCCCAGAAATGTTGTTATAATTACCTGGTTCCTGGCTGGCCTGTGGAAGTATTATCAATTTAACAAGAGGGATTCTTCTAATTCTGGCTTCCTGTTTAAGTAAGTCCCAGAGGACTGGTGGGAGTGTTCACACAGCAAAATCTGCACTTGAACTTGCCCTAACACAAATCACTCATAAACATTATAGGAATTATTTGTGGAAGGTCATGATTGAGAAAGGCTTGCAGAAGATTTCTGCAACAAGTCTTTTCTGTTCAAGTTGAACTACAAGTAAACAATTTCCAATCTCTGAGTCAATAAGCAATACAGTTTTCTAGTGATAGAAGCCATTCTCTCAGATGCCCAAGCTGAACTCCTGCTATTTCTGTGTGAGAATTGTATAGTGATTTCAAAGCTGTGCTTATTTCAGTAGATGTGTCTGACAGTTGCTCGAGAAGGTTAAAAAAAATAAGATGGGACTCTGGGTGTTGTGTTTTGGCTTTTATGGCTGTGGTATCAGTGAGGGTTAAATACATAGACATTTTCTTTCACTGCTCTTTCATTTCAAGGTACTCACACAATTCATATGTGTCATAGTTCTTGATTGCAATCCACAGAAAATGTTGGGCAATCTTTTTAAAATTTATTTATTTATTTTTGGGCTGTGTTGGGTCTTCGTTTCTGTGCGAGGGCTTTCTCTAGTTGTGGCAAGCGGGGACCACTCTTCATTGCGGTGAGCGGGCCTCTCACTATCAAGGCCTCTCTTGTTGCAGAGCACAGGCTCCAGACACGCAGGCTCAGTAGTTGTGGCTCACAGGCCTAGTTGCTCTGCGGCATGTGGGATCTTCCCAGACCAGGGCTCAACCCGTGTCCCCTGAATTAGCAGGCAGATTCTCAACTACTGCACCACCAGGGAAGCCCCTTTCTGGCAATCTTAAGCCAAAAATATTTTGGAAGAGTAACTGGGGCTCACAGAACTAAGAGGAGACTGGAAACCCAGAGCGAGAACATGGATGGACACCACAGTGCTCTGGGGTCTGCAGCTAAGATCATGCAGCAGACGCAAGCTGATCTGCTGCTACTGAGAAGATGATGCCCTCCAGCCGGTTGGAGACCCCATGTCCCACACTTCAGACTCAACATTCCAGAGAATGAGTCTGATTGGCTGAACTTAACACACATGCCTGCCACTGACTCAGGGAATTAGAGAGAGGAAGGGGACGCACTGTCTTCCTTTGGAGAGAAGGGCACTTATTCACTCTGAGACTGTACGCAGTGTGGGATTACTAAGAGATTTCAGGTGCTAATAGGAATGGAGGATTGGATGCTAGACAGTCAAGGAATGACTAGGACCCTCAAGCAGTTTCTCTTCACTATACCCCCTTTCAGGTGACTGGGTTATGTTCATTGAAGTCAAGGTGTTGTATACATGCAAAGGTCAGATGAGGTAAAACAATTCCCCATAGTTCATTCATTCAGTCAGTCATCTATTCAATAAACATGCAGTCAACATGGACACAGTGTGAAATCCTGTCCTGGGTCAATTGAGCCCCATGGCACCCATTTACATGCACGCCTGCCCTTCTCCTCTCATTCCTTCTCTTAGACTTCTAAAAATTCAGATAATGGAGCCAAAAACTTCTCAGTTACTCAGTGTCATGTGGATATCATTAAAGTCCCTTTCTCCCCCAACACCCTCCCTCAGCCTTCCCCTGTTGTCCAGCTTTGGTCATTAGGGAGTCTGTTTGAACCTCTGTTCCAGGAAGGACAGGAGGGGAAATGAAGTAAAGCCAGACACATCTCCAGGACTACTTTAAACAGTTTTGGCAGGATATTTGAATGCAAGACATTGTAAAAAATAGTTTTGAGGGGTTATTTTTGGATTTCAGTGACCTGTGTTCTCCCTGGCCCCA
Organism: Aethalodelphis obliquidens; assembly: GCF_003676395.1. Classification (NCBI taxonomy): domain Eukaryota; kingdom Metazoa; phylum Chordata; class Mammalia; order Artiodactyla; family Delphinidae; genus Aethalodelphis; species Aethalodelphis obliquidens. The sequence goes on along the minus strand of NW_020838037.1, from coordinate 3,881,131 downwards.
ATCATCAGAGTTAATTGAAAACTAGTGTTGACACAGAGCCTGTTGGTTAAAGTGGCAACCACAGCAATCAGAAAGGCAGCCTTGGTATAATAAAGAGTACAAGGCACGATTCAGCTCTGGCTGTGCCTCTTACTAACTGCATGAGGTGTTTTACTGCTTTTTGAAACACAATAATGTACAATGTGCACAGACAAACATTCACATACATGCTTATTTCAGTACAAAAGCAGTAGAGGGTAGCAGCTAAGCATGTGGGCTCTAGATTCAGATGGACCTGGGACTGTGCAGCTCTGAGCAAGTTACTTACCTTCTTTACGCATTTATGTTTGAAGATATAAAATGAGAATAATTATAGCACCTATTTCATGAGGTCATTGCAAGAATTATAAGATGTAATTCATGTAAAGCTCTTAGTAATTGCTTAACATATAACAAGCACTCAACAATAAACAGTAGCTATTATTATATACATACATATACCCACCCTTGAATTACTACTTCTAGCCTTGAACAATCCCCTTAACCTATCTGAGCTGCCTTTACATTTTGACATTAATAACTACCTCCAAGGTTTGTTGTCAGAATTAAAGAAAAAGAGTAGCTAACGTTTGTTGAGCTCTTATTACTGTAAATGAAAGGGCTTCACCCAATATAAAGTGCTAAGAGGTAGAAGATATAATTGTGCACAGCAGCTGGTTAGAGGATTCTCAGCAGAAGAACGGAATTCACATTCATTTCACAATCACCTCTGATTAAAATGACACTTGGGAAGTACAGACCTTTCATTCTGAAATGATCCACGTTCCTAACAAAAGGTTAAATAGCAAGTCACCACTCTCACTTCACAACCAAAGGTAAGATCAATCTGTCATCCCATATTTATGAAGAAGAGAGGGAGCAGTGACAACACTCTGAAAAGAAGATCAACCTTGCTCAAGAGATATCTTTTGGTGGAACATTGAAAACCAATACTGTGAAGTCTTGGTGCTGAACTCTCCCTTCAGGTGCCAGGGACACAATGCCACTCAGGGACCATGCAAAGGTCAGAGTGGGGCCTGGGAGAAAGATCCTGAAAAAAAAAGTCTTTCCATCAGTAATCCAACAGTTACGAAGCACTGTTACATTCCAGGTCACTGAGGTGGGCCCTGAGACTGTGGGGGTCAATATGAGCAACATCAGATACACGAACTGTTCATAGAAACTATGGATTAGTTGGGAAGTTAGGGGAGTTATGCAATAGCTATCAACAAGCAGGCCACACGGTGCTGGGAGAAATCCAGCATTGTTTGTATTTGCAGGGGAAACCATCTTTCTCTTTTACCTAAAGATGTTAGGGAGAGGACATGGCCCTTGCATGCTTAGACAGTCCTTCTCTCTGTCCTGGGTAGCAGGTCAGTGGAACTGAGCAACCACTTCCCACTCCTCACTTCAGGGATGAGGGAGATGCTGTGACTCACTTGGAGCCCTTTCTCTCCAGTGAGTTTTTTCATCGTCTTAACTCTAAGTTAAATAAAAGTCAAGTGAATTAGTCAGGGTTCTCCAGAGAAACAGAGACAACAGGAAATGTATCATATATATATCTCATCCCTCCTCATATATATATGTGGGGGAATTTATTTTAAGAAATATTCTCACACAATTATGGGAGCTGGCAAATTTGAAATCTGTAAGGCAGGCTGGCAAGGCTGGAAATTCAGGTAAGAGTTGATATTGCAGTCTTGCATCTGAAATCTGCATGGTGAACCTGCAGGCTAGAAACTCAGGCAAGATTTCTATGTTGCAATTTTGAGGCAGAATTCCTTTAGGAAACCTAAGTCTTTGCTTTCAGGCCTTCAAATGATTGCATGAGGCCTACCAACACTATAAAGGGTAATCTGCTTTACTTAAAGTCAACTGATTATAAATGTTAATCACATCCACAAATACCTTCACAGCAACATTTACGCTGCTGTTTGACCAAACAGTTGGGCACCATAGCCTAGTGGACACACAAAATAAACAGTTAAAGCAGGGAAGAATAGTGACTAACTTTGCTTGGGATGGTTAAGAAAACTCACAGAATGATACAGCAGATTTAATCTTTAAGAAGTAGTAGGAGAAGTTTGTTCTGTAAGGAAACAAAGAAAGCAAAAAATTTTTGTCAGAAGGAGCCACAACCCCACAGAGACATGACCAAGTGATTGTGCTCCAGCAAGAGACAATTTCTCAGTGTGGCTGAGCAGTACAGCCCATGAGGTGGGGAAAAAGTAGGCCAGAGAGGTTGTGTGGCACCTCCAATTGTGAACAACATAGAAGACCATTTTTACCAGTTAGAATTTGTTTCACACACAACTGAAAACCATTTAAAGTCATTAAACATGAGAGCACCATGGGATGATCTAAGTTCTAGAATAATGACTCAAACTCGAATGCATACAAAAATTACTGAATAGTTGATAAAAATTTCAATCTCAGGATGTTCACCTAGATGATACTAGTCTATAGGTACTGTTTGAGGTCTAGCCATTGAACAGAATTTTTTTTAATTTTTAAATTTATTTATTTTTTTATACAGCAGGTTCTTATTAGTTATCAATTTTATACACATCAGTGTATACATGTCAATCCCAATCACCCAATTCATCACACCCCCACCCCCAAACCCCTGCTGCTTTCCCCCGTTGGTGTCCATACATTTGTTCTCTACATTTCTGTCTCAATTTCTGCCCTGCAAACAGGTTCATCTGTACCATTTTTCTAGGTTCCACATATATGGGTTCATGCACAATATTTACTTTCCTCTTTCTGACTTACTTCACCCTGCATGAGATTCTCTAGGTCTATACACATCTCTACAAATGACCCAATTTCGTTCCTTTTTATGGCTGAGTAATATTCCATTGTATATATGTACCACATCTTTTTTATTCATTCGTCTGTCGATGGGCATTTAGGTTTCTTCCATGACCTGGCTATTGTAAACAGTACTGCAATGAACACTAGGGTGCATGTGTGTTTTTGAATTATGGTTTTCACTGGATATACGCCCAGTAGTGGGATTGCTGGATCATATGATAATTCTATTTTTAGTTTTTTAAGGAACCTCCATACTGTTCTCCATAGTGGCTGTATCCATTTATATTCCTACCAACAGTGCAAGAGGGTTCCATTTTCTCCACACCCTCTCCAGCATTTGTTGTTTGTAGATTTTCTGATGATGCCCATTCTAACTGGTGTGAGGTGATACCTCATTGTAGTTTTGATTTGCATTTCTCTAATAATTAGTGATGTCAAACAGCTTTTCATGTGCTTCTTGGCCATCTGTATGTCTTCTTTCGAGAAATGTCCATTTAGATCTTCTGCCCATTTTTTTTTATTAGTTGTTTTTTTTTTAATATTGAGATGCATGAGCTGTTTATATATTTTGGAGATTAACCCTTTGTCTGTTGATTCGTTTGCAAATATTTTCTCCCATTCTGAGGGTTGTCTTTTTGTCTTGTTTATGGTTTCCTTTGCTGTGCAAAAGCTTTTAAGTTTCATTAGGTCCCATTTGTTTATTTTTGTTTTTATTTCAATTACTCTAGGAGGTGGATCAAAAAAGATCTTACCATGATTTATCTCAAAGAGTGTTATTCCTATGTTTTTCTCTAAGAGTTTTATAGTGTCCCATCTTACATTTAGGTCTCTAATCCATTTTGAGTTTATTTTTGTGTGTGGTGTTAGGGAGTGTTCTAATTTCATTCATTTACATGTAGTTGTCCAGTTTTCCCAGCACCACTTATTGAAGACTGTCTTTTCCATTGTATATCCTTGCCTCCTTTGTCATAAATTAGCTGACCATAGGTGCATGGTTTTATCTCTGGGCTTTCTATCTAGTTCCATTGATCTATGTTTCTGTTTTTGTGCCAGGACCATATTGTCTTGATTACTGTAGCTTTGTAGTATAGTCTGATGTCAGGAAGTCTGATTTTTCCAGAGCCACTTTTTTCCCTCAAGACTGCTTTGGCTATTTGGAGTCTTTTGTGTCTCCATACAAATTTTAAGATTTTTTGTTCTAGTTCTGTAAAACATGCCACTGATAATTTGATAGGGATTGCATTGAATCTGCAGATTGCTTTGGGTAGTATAGTCATTTTCACAATATTGATTCTTCCAATCCGAGAACGTGGTATATCTCTCCATCTGTTGGTATCATCTTTAATTTCTTTCATCAGTGTCTTATAGTTTTCTGCATACAGATCTTTTGTCTCCCTCAGTAAGTTTATTCCTAGGTATTTTATGCTTCTTGTTGCAATGGTAAATGGGAGTGTTTCCTTAATTTCTCTTTCAGCTTTTTCATCATTAGTGTATAGGAATGCAAGAGATTTCTGTGCATTAATTTTGTATCCTGCAACTTTACCAAATTCATTGATTAGCTCTAATGGTTTTCTGGTGGCATCTTTAGGATTCTCTATGCATAGTATCATGTCATCTGCAAACAGTGACAGTTTTACTTCTTCTTTTCCAATTTGTATTCCTCTTATTTCTTTTTCTTCTCTGATTCCCGTGGCTAGGATTTCCAAAACTATGTTGAATAATAGTGGTGAGAGTGGAAATCCTTGTCTGATTCCTGATCTTAGAGGAAATGCTTTCAGTTTTTCACCATTGAGAATGATGTTTGCTGTGGGTTTGTTGTATATGGCCTTTATTATGTTGAGTTAGGTTCCTTCTATGTCCACTTTCTGGAGAGTTTTTATCATAAAAGGGTGTTTAACTTTGTCAAAAGCTTTTTCTGCATCTATTGAGATGATCATATGGTTTTTATTCTTCAGTTTGTTCGTATGGTGTATCACATTGATTGATTTGTATATATTGAAGAATGCTTGCATCCCTGGGATAAATCCCACTTGATCATGGTGTATGATCCTTTTAATGTGTTGTTGGATTCTGTTTGCTAGTATTTTGTTGAGGATTTTTGCATCTATATTCATCAGTGATATTGGTCTGTAATTTTCTTTCTTTTTTTTTTTTTTTTTTGTAGTATCTTTGGTTTTGGTATCAGGGTGATGGTGGTTTCATAGAATGAGTTTGGGAGTGTTCCTTCCTCCATAATTTTTTGGACGAGTTTGAGAAGTATGGGTGTTAGCTCTTCTCTAAATGTTTGATAGAATTCACCTGTGAAGCCATCTGGTCCTGGACTTTTGTTTGTTGGAAGATTTTTAATCACAGTTTCAATTTCATTACTTGTGATTGGTCTGTTCATATTTTCTATTTCTTCCTGGTTCAGTCTTGGAAGGTTATACCTTTTTAAGAATTTGTCCATTTCTTCCAGGTTGTACATTTTATTGACATAGAGTTGCTTGTAGTAGTCTCTTAGGATGCTTCATATTTCTGCAGTGTCTGTTGTAACTTCTCCTTTTTCATTTTTAATTTTATTGATTTGAGTCCTCTCCCTCTTTTTCTTGATGAGTCTGACTAATGGTTTATCAATTTTGTTTATCTTTTCAAAGAACCAGCTTTTAGTTTTATTGATCTTTGCTATTGTTTTCTTTGTTTCTATTTCATTTATTTCTGCTCTGACATTTATGATTTCTTTCCTTCTGCTAACTTTTGGTTTTGTTTGTTCTTCTTTCTCCAGTTTCTTTAGGTGTAAGGTTAGATTGTTTATTTGAGATATTTCTTGTTTCTTGAGATATGCTTATATAGCTATCAACTTCCCTCTTAGAACTGCTTTTGCTGCATCCCATAGGCTTTGGATTGTTGTGTTTTCATTGTCATTTGTTTCTAGGTATTTTTTAATTTCCTCTTTGATTTCTTCAGTGATATCTTGGTTATTTAGTAATGTATTGTTTAGCCTCCATGTGTTTGCGGGTTTTTTTACGTTTTTTTCCCTGTAATTGATTTCTAATCTCATAGCATTGTGCTCGAAAAGATTCTTGATATAATTTCAATATTCTGAAATTTACTGAGGCTTGATTTGTGACCCAAGATGTGATCTATCCTGGAGAATGTTCTGTGCACACTTGAGAAGAAATTTTAATCTGCTGTTTCTGGATGGAATGTCCTATAAATATCAATTAAATCTATCTGGTCTATTGCATCATTTAAAGCTTCTGTTTCCTTATTTATTTTCATTTTGGATGATCTGTCCCTTAGTGTAAGTGAGGTGTTAAAGTCCCCCACTATTATTTTGTTACTGTCGATTTCCTCTTTTATAGCTGTTAGCAGTTGCCTTATGTATTGAGGTGTGCCTATGTTGGGTACATATATATTTATAATTGTTATATCATCTTCTTGGATTGAGTCCTTGATCATTATGTAGTGTCCTTCCTTGTCTCTTGTAACATTCTTTATTTTTAAATCTATTTTATCTGATATGAGTATTGCTACTCCAGATTTCTTTTGATTTCCATTTTAATGGAGTATCTTTTTCCATCCCCTCACTTTCAGTCTGTATGTGTCCCTAGGTCTGAAGTGGGTCTCTTGTAGACAGCATATATATGGGTCTTGTTTTTGTATCCATTCAGTGAGCCTGTGTCTTTTGGTTGGAGAATTTAATCCATTCATGTTTAAAGTAATTATTGATATGTATGTTCCTATGACTATTTTCTTAATTGTTTTGGGCTTGGTTTTGTAGGTCCTTTTCTTCTCTTTTGTTTCCTATTTAGAGAATTTCCTTTAGCATTTGTTGTAGAGCTGGTTTGGTGGTGCTGAATTCTCTTAGCTTTTGTTTGTCTGTAAAGCTTTTGATTTCTCCATCGAATCTGAATGAGATCTTTGCTGGGTAGAGTAATCTTGGTTGTAGTTTCTTCCCTTTCATCACTTTAAGTATATCATGCCACTTCCTTCTGGCTTGTAGAGTTTCTGCTGAGAAATCAGCTGTTAACCTTATGGGAGATCCCTTGTATGTTATTTGTTGTTTTTCCCTTGCTGTTTTGAATAATTTTTCTTTGTTTTTTATTTTTGCCAATTTGATTTCTATGTGTCTCAGAGTGTTTCTCCTTGGATTTATCCTGTATGGGACTCTTTGTGCTTCCTGGACTTGAGTGGTTATTTCCTTTCCCATGTTAGGGAAATTTTTAAGTATAATCTCTTCAAATATTTTCTCGGGTCCTTTCTCTCTTCTCCTTCTGGGACCCCTATAATGTGAATGTTGTTGTGTTTAATGCTTTCCTAGAGGTCTCTTAGGCTGTCATCATTTCTTTTCATTCTTTTTTCTTTATTCTGTTCAGCAGCGGTGAATTTCACCATTCTGTCTTCCAGGTCACTTATCCATTCTTCCGCTTCAGTTATTCTGCTATTGATTCCTTCTAGTGTAGTTTTCATTTCAGTTATTGTATTGTTCATCTCTGTTTGTTTGTTCTTTAATTCTTCTAGGTCTTTGTTAAACATTTCTTGCATGTTCTTGATCTTTGCCTCCATTCTTTTTCCAAATTCCTGGATCATCTTCACTATAATTATTCTGAATTCTTTTTTTGGAGGGTTGCCTATCTCCACTTCATTTAGTTGTTTTTCTGGAGTTTTATCTTGTTCCTACATCTGGTACATAGCCCTCTGCCTTTTTTTTTTTTTTTTTTTTTTTGTGGTACGCGGGCCTCTCACCATTGTGGCCTCTCCTGTTGCAGAGCACAGGCTCTGGACGTGCAGGCTCAGTGGCCATGGCTCACAGGCCTAGCCGCTCCGTGGCATGTGCAATCTTCCCGGACTGGGGTACGAACCCGTGTCCCCTGCATTGGCAGGTGGACTCTCAACCACTGCACCACCAGGGAAGCCCAGCCCTCTACCTTTTCATCTTGTCTATTTTTCTGTGAATGTGGTTTTTGTTCCACAGGCTGCAGGATTGTAGTTCTTCTTGCTTCTGCTGTCTGCCCTCTGGTGGATGAGGGTGCCTAAGAGGCTTGTGCAAGTTTCCTGATGGGAGGGACTGGTGGTGGGTAGAGCTGGCTGTTGCTCCGGTGGGCAGAGCTCAGTAAAACTTTAATCCACTTGTCTGATGATGGGTGGGGCTGAGTCCCCTCCCTGTTGGTTGTTTGGCCTGAGGTGACTCAACACTGCAACCTGCAGACTGTTTTGTGGGGTTAATGGAAGACTCCGGGAGGGTTCACACCAAGGGGTACTTCCCATAACTTCTGCTACCAGTGTCCTTGTCCCCACAGTGAGCCACAGCCACCTTCTCACCACTTCTGCAGGAGATCCACCAACACTAGCAGGTAGGTCTGGTTCAGTCTCCTATGGGGTCACTGCTCCTTCCCCTGGGTCCTGATGTGCGCACTACTTTGTGTGTGCCCTCCAAGAGTGGAGTCTCTGTTTCCCCCAGTCCTGTCAGAGTCCTGCAATCAAATCTCTCTAACCTTCAAAGTCTGATTCTCTAGGAATTCCTCCTCCCGTTGCCAAACCCCCAGGTTCGGAAGCCTGACGTGGGCCTCAGAACCTTCACTCCAGTGGATGGACTTCTTTGCATAAGTGTTCTCCAGTTTGTGAGTCACCCAACCAGCAGTTATAGGATTTGATTTTATTGTGATTGCGCCCCTCCTACCATCTCATTTTGGCTTCTCCTTTGTCTTTCAATGTGGGGTATCTTTTTTGGTGAGTTCCAGTGTCTTCCTGTTGATGATTGTTCTGCAGTTAGTTCTGATTCTGGTGTTCTCGCAAGAGGGAGTGAGAGCACGTCCTTCTACTCCGCCATCTTGGTTCCGGCTCCACTGAACAGATTTTGAACAACCATCTAATGATTCCTATGCAGGTATTTTGGAGGTCACACTTTGAGAGTAGCACTGTTCTACAAAGATAACTCTGGCCTCAGAGTGTGAAATGGACAGAGGAGAGTCAGACAGCAGGCTGAGCTCAGTCAATGGGCTTTGCTCTTGTGCATGACCTCTGCTTGGGTGCCTCAGGCCTCTAGGGTTTGAGGGAGTGGTGGCATTCTCAGGAGACAGATGCCATCATGGGCTCACTGACTGTCTCTTTCCTCACTTGGATATCATTTTGTTACATACTAATGGTATAGTGTTTCATTTGCTTCAATGTCTTACAGAATGGTCAATAAAACCATTCTTTGACCTTTTACTTAAAATGTACCACTTCAGACATAAGTCCTCAGAAGTACCAGGATGGAAGGCAAATCCAAGTGACAGAAAATATTCCAAAAACACAATCCCTACTCCCCATCCAACACTGTCTAATGTTTTGTGGATGAGCAGAATTGAACACTTTGATCCTCTTTTTTTATAGAACTAGTTTGCTCCCAGATTCCTTGGCTCCTGATACAAATAAGTTCCTGATGGGCCTTTTCTACTAGTTTATCCAAGATGACCAGATGTTTTTGAATCTCAGTGGGAAAAAGGCTTAGGCTCTGGGGACAGCTCCCAACCCACGTAAATACCAGTAATTCTGTACAGTTTATGATGAATAGATTTGTCCTCCTGTCTTTTCATATATATTTTCTTGTTTTTGCTTTAGAGCTAATCTGGTTTAAGTATGAATCTGGAGGCTCAGACCCACCATCATAGTCGGTCTTGCCACCAGAGTCGGTAGGCTGAGCCCTCAATACAGCTTGACTGACAAAGTCTTGGACTTCTCCCTCAGCCCTACCACAGCCACCCCATTGTTGCTTGGGCCTTGGTTTGCTGATGGGCTTTCCAATTTCTTCCTTGAGACTGCAGCTTTGTCCTGAACTATGTCCACTTACTTGGGGCCCTGACTCACAGTTTAGCTCTCTCCAGTTCCCTTCCCCACAGGCTGGACTCTGCTCAAAGTTAAGGGGGACATCAGAGTCTCCAAACTTTGATCTGCCCCCTGTGTGCCTGGCACCCGTCTGGAGCCATACCGGATTATAGCTCTTGCATGGTGATGTTGGCCTGGGTGAAGCTATTTGTTTATTTCATTCCTTAGGACTTTATAATTTGCATTTCACCCCACTCCATAGTCCTATTAGTCTGCAGAACAAGCTCTACCTTTTCTCAGCTCCATCCCTTACAAAACAATGGAAAAGGAGCTAATGGCTTTCACTTTTAAGCCTAAGTAGGATGTGGTATTGCATGAATGATCAAAATGCTGTGGTAGATCAAAGATATTAAAGTTTAAGTTTATATTTTAAGTAAACTCATTATTTAAATCCACATAAAATTTCATGAAATACTTTAAAGAGAATCCATACTTCTATATTGTTTTTCTGGAAAGACTCACTCAGAGCCACCTTTATTCCTGCTTCTCCCTTTTGAAACTGGGCAGGCACATGAGGTCAGCACAGCACCTGCTCTGTAAGCCTAACTCTCTTAAAGTCAAAAGAGGAGGAAGAGGGTTCTCCATTCAGACTTCCTAGTCTTGATCATGTGCTTCAGCACATGTATTATTAATAAAATGATATTTTCCTTCCTGCTTGGCAATTGTTCCTTGTGTATCCAGCTCTTTGGGTTAGGACCCTAGTGAGGGAGATGGGGTCAGTGGTAGGATTTGGATACCAAATCCTTAACTCTAATCTCTCAACTCTAAGATTATGTATTTGAATGTATTTATGAATGCCAGAGTACTCTTCAAACTGTGATGTTACAATTATTTCAGACTCAACCTAAATGTACCAAGAAAAGTCAATCTGTCCTTGATGATACAGCCTACTCATTGTCTCTCTGCAAGGTTTTGGCTGTGCCCCTTAACTCAGTCTTTAGGAGAGAGAAGATCATCATTTTCTACCAAGTCCTAGAGGGTATGGAGCAAGGTGACATTGCTAATAAATGCTATGAACTTTTTGGCAGGAAACTACCAGATGAATACCGAGTTTCATTATTATTTTGCAATGTGCACAAAGGGAGTAATTTTGCACTATCACCATAAGGGCAAGAAATAAGCAGCCATTTTATTAGTACTTGTGATGCTCTGCCACAGACTCTCTCCAGAAAAGCTGTTTCATTTTGATAGACCATCAATCTCAGCTCTTGGGCATTTGGCTTCCACCTATGCTGATGTGGAAAATCAAACTTGATTCCCAGAAGGCAGAGCAACTGTTACCAAAGGTCATAAAATATTTGGAGTTCGCTTTTCTGCAGCAGTGAATGTAAAAGGACTTCTACCAGTCTTGGATAAATTTATTTCTCTGTATTACCCTATGCTCCTCTCCTGGTCAAATTAGGAGAAGGGATGATGGAGTCCAAATCACTGATGATGGTCAAACGAAAGGGCTGTCATGAAAAACAAACAAAAACAAAGTACAACAGAGGCTAAACTGAACTTAGAAATACGGAAAATAATGCTATTTCAAGTTTCCCATGTATCTGGCATGGATTCAGCCTAAAGCCAAATTCAATATATTTTAGCTGTCTTCAACCCCCTGATTTCTGACACTAGACAATATCATTCCAGCTGAGCACTTAGAATCAGCTGGGGTTTCATTTCCATTCTTCGTTTACTCAGTCCAATAGACTGCCAATTTCTATCATTTTTTTCTCTTCAGAACAGCTCTCCCATCTATCCCTATTTTTCCTTTCTTTCTGGTGAAATAATAGTCTAGATTTACACTTAGATTACTGAAATAACTTCCTTAAAGGATCCCTCCTTCAAGAGGGATCTATTCCTTCAACAGGGATCCCTCCTTCAAGAGGGATCCCCCCTCCAATCCATTCATTTAACTCACCACTGCAGGCCTGTTTTGCACCAGGCATTTTTCCTATACCTTGAGAGTTACATATTATATGCCTGTTTAACTGAGAAAAACAGTAAGGCTCAGAAAGGTTAATTGTGTAGAACACTCAGAGTCACACACCTAATACTTGGCAGGTCAGAATTTGAACCTGCATCTGAGGGTGCCAAGGTCTGCTGTTTTCCTTCTACCACAGCCATGCCCCTTCCAACTCACTTACTGACCTTCTGCCACAGCACGTCTGTCACAGCTCTCTCAAAAATCTCCAACAGCTCACCCATTGCCAAATTCCTGTCTGCCATTACTATAACCCAGTGCTAAAGTCTCTCAGAAATCTTGTATTCCTTTCCTCTTTCTTCGAAGCTTTTCACCTGAAAAGCTGGTCTACAAATTGCCACATTGGACAGCTCATGTATCTTGCCATTTCTGGACCATTGTTCATATGTTTCATCCTTAATTTGAAAAGTTTTTCCAACTCCTTTCTACCTATTAAATGCACACTCACCCTGGAAGGCCAAGCTTCATCCCACATCTTCCTAGAAGGTTGTATGATTTTCCTGATTCCTAATGACTTTTCCTTATTCTGAACTCTGGAAACACATTATCTGTACAGATGGCTAGATGCAGTTTATGCAAACTTGTCCTCACTATAGATTCCTCTTGGGGTGCATCTTGCCTACAAATCCTCACTGCCCATAAGGCATCTCTATCTGGACAGCTTGAGGTTACTTGACATAATGTGGTCTAATGATTTCCTAAACCCTACTTCCTGCATTTCTACAACTTGCTCCTTTTTTCATTGTATATCTTTCACTAATTTCCATGAAGCTCACTCAGTTATAAAAAAACTCCATAGAGATCCCTCTCCTCTTCTGCCACGTAAGAATACAGCAAGAAGATGGCCATTTATGAAGAAGCAGGCTCTCACCAGACACCAAAATCTGATGGCACAATGATTTTGGACTTCCAAGCCTCCAGAACTGTGAGAAATACAAATTTTTGTTGTTATAAACCACCAAGTTTATGGTATTTTTGTTATTAGCAGCCCATGTGGATTAAAACACTGATGTTCCAGGCAGGATAGCAGTTGTGTGTTCACTGTGTGCAATTCAAAGACAAAAATGATTGCAAACCATAGTGAAAGGTGACAGTGCAACATAAGCACACAAGAGCAAAAAGTGACAGAATTTTTATTTTATGTATGTTTTCTGATAACTCAATTTAAAAATGTTGGAATTGATAGTTGGCTCAAGAATCCAATCCTCAAACCGAACAGAGCACAGTCACATTTTACACAAGGGTTAGGTTTTAGAGACAGCATGTAAGGTGGAAACTATGCAGAACATTCCTTAGAAAATGTTGCACTGACACACAGTCCATCAGTAAGTCGGACATGGCTATTTTTCCTTTCTTTTTTTTTTTTTTACTGGCAACTAGATGTAGTAGTTGGCTTGAGTTTAGGACACGTTGTAGAAAAAAAAATCGTAACTTTAAAGAACTTGCAGAGTTCAGCTCAGCAAAACGCTCACGTTATGAAAGTCACATGAGCAATGATACTGGCCTTGGGAAGAGCAGATTTACATTTATTTTAGAGCATAAATTCGTTTTCAGGAATGGCGAGCTCTGCCCAGTTATCCCATTGTGCAGAGACTTGGCCGCTCCTTCTTCCAAAGCACCATGTAGGTCACATAGCAAGTACTCAATAAATGCCTGTGATTAAATTCATTAGTGGTACCCTTGCATCTGAGAAATTAGATCCCGTCTCAATCTCTCCTTTTACCTGCCTATTTCCCACCTTTGTACCCTCATGTGCCTGATGGCAGTAGAGACCTTCATTGCCATGGCCTTCACAGCAATGCAGAGTACTCAGGCCTAAGCCAGGCATGAGTATTTCCTGTGTGGTCTGAAATGATGTGGACATTTGCACTCATTTTCTTCATTCAAAGCCAGAAAAAAAGAACTGAAGGCTCACCCAATTAGAGCCTTCTATGGGAAAGTGCTTACTAAGTAAAGAGTAGTTTATGGAAGTACACCTGTGATAAAGCTCTTTAATAATATCACCAGTGTATGGGTCTTAGAAAAAGCACATTACCCTCATGTGAGTGATAAAAGCCCATGGAATCTTTAAATTTCCTAACTCTGAGCAGTATTTATATAGTGGTCATACCATTAAATTTTCATTAAGGTAGAAAGAATTGTATACGCTTGTCATATCTACATAGGCTGTCCCAAATTTATGAATGGAGGCGTCGCCAACATTTTCTTGTAAGTCACTTCTTTGTTTGGAATTTGGAACAATTTCCCCAGTAGCAACAGTGTAACCTGTGGCAGCTCAGGCCCCAGGCAAGCCCACAATAACCTTTATAATCCATTATGTAGGTGAAATTGGACAGATTTCAACCTTTTAAACCTTGAGTAGCACTAGACCCAGCTTGAGAATTTCAGGACTAATGTTTGGCACCCAACCCCCAAGCTCCTGTTCCTGAGCCTTGAATTCTAAGGAGGATAAGAATAGAGGCTGGCTGGAGGGTCCCTCAGTTAGATCTCAAAGCAACAGGAGAAAAGGCTCAAAAAGAATCTGAGGGTTGAAGAAGCTGCTGCAGAGGATCTGGTACAATGTACGTGACTTCTCTTGCATATAACAGATGTTCAAAGTCACACAATGGAAAGGAATCTCCCATTCTTTCATTCTTTCTATCTTTCCATGTAATCTTCTTTTCTTGAAAGAACAGAGATTTTGAAATCTTCCCTTTTCTAATGGGGTGAACTTAGTTACATTTTTGGTGATTGTGGCAGGTTATAATAAATAGAATTTAGTTAGCACATAGCAGTCTTTTAATACATAGTAGCTAATATTATTAAAATTATGTTTTACCTATTAAATTATATAGGAATTTTTAAACCTAAGCAGTTTTCACATACAGGCAGCCTCACTATTGTAGTATTTCTTTAAGTTTAATGTATTAGGTACTAAACCAATCTACTGGCAGCCCTGGAGAGAAAAGAACAGACTCACATGGAATACAAAATGTGCATATTGCAGCACCCTCATTGAGGACAACTCTGCTGACCTTGCTAATGATGAGCAACCTCTCCAAATGGAAGAGGCTGTCCTGGTCAGAATAAAGGTTCTGAGCTGCTCCTTCATTAGGAGGTTGGGTTGACAAGAACCCTCCATCTTAGTGTGGGGTCCTATCACTAAGATCACTTGTGAGATGAAGGTATGAACCCCTAACCTTGTCTCATTCATCCTCAACATGATCTCACCTCCTCCATTGACTTGCTGGAGATGCTACCCATGTCTGCCTTCTACACACTATATCTAGTCTTGTGGAATTTTCAGCTTAGCTTCTTTTTTATACAGGCTTATCAAAACTCTCATAGAAATAAAACCTTTGGTTCTGATTGTCCTATGTCAGGGAGTCCTAGAAGCTAAAACTCTTTCATGTCTTGTACTGTGTCTGCTGCTCAGAATTCTAAGTCTGGCTCTCTTGGTTCTCAATCAATCTGGCCATTTCTACTAACCTCAGAGACAGGACCATTGCAAGAACAACAGTAAGAGCCTTGGGAATTGACTAATCAGTGTAACTGAAGTAGATGCTGGTGAACCAGCCTCTTTTACTGTTTTAACTTTTACAGTTGATAACAGAATTTCATGTGGCACATAAATGATAGCGAGATGACAGGTCTAAGTCTCGAGGTAGTGCAGAGTAACAGACAGCCTACTGCCCACGGGAAAGTGGACTCTAACTCTACCATTACTTAAGGTATGACCTTGAGCAAGTACTTAATCTCACAGGGCTTTAATTTCATTATCTGGAATAGAAATGGTAATACCTGCTCCAACTATCTCTGTATCGCTTCCTGAATCAAATTAAATAATAGGTAATAATATATTTTGGCAAGCATATGGCATATTAAGCAAATACAAGGAATTATAATGTCGACCATCACCATCATTTTAAACCTATTCCATAGCATTTTAACTGCTCTGAAGACAAATGCCATGCTTACCTCCACATATGCCAGCTACTTTCCCAAAGGATACACTGACCTTTCTGAAACAGTTTTCTATTTCTTGGTCTACTGCATTTCCTGTTTATTGGCTTATGTCCTGCCTTCTCAGCAGTAATCTGATTTCAGCTTTGTTTCTAAACTTCTAATTCCACTTATTTTTCTTTTACTATATGTTAGCATCAATTTGTAAATGTTCATTGAGCACCTACTATATGTGTTAGGCACTTTACTAGTTCTTGGGAGTTCAAAGATGATGAAAGCACAGCCCTCGAACTTAAGAAATTTATAGTCATTCTCAGGTTGCCACAGTAAAAGAAAGAAAAATAGGAGGCTTATTGGGATATTCTCAAGGGTCATGTCTGGGAATAGCTTTCATTGCTTCCATTAACACTTCATTGGCTAGGAGTCAGCATCTGACCCTAATACAGCAATAAAGGAGGCTGAGAAATCTATTTTTTCTGTGTGTCCAGGAAAAAAAGAGATAAAATATGCTGACCACTTAGCATTTTCTCTGCCATATGATCATTTAATAATAAAATATGATAATTGGCTGTAGCGTGTGCATAGCGCTAAGGGAGCAGAGATGATGCAGTCACTTAAATCGGCAGAGGGGTTAGAGAAACTGACATTAAAGTGGAGCCTTGAAAGATGAGTACACTTTGCTATTTGAGCAAAGTAGAGGAACACCATTTTCACAAGGGCATAGTGTAGGGACATTGTTGAGGCATGGAAATGCATATTCTTTTTGGCAGAACAGAAGAGTTATTAAGTTAAATTGCATAGCTTCATAGAATACAGGAAAATATAAAACTGGAAAGACAGGTTGAAAGTAGAGTTCTAAGGTCCTTGAATGTCAGGTTAGAATTGAAATTTATATTACCATGCCATGGGAAGCTATTAAAGATTTTTAATGAGAAACTTTGATATAAGTTAAAGAGAAAAAGTCCTCTGATGGCAGAATTCAGGGGAAATTACAATGGTTTATAAACCTAGCTACACAATAGAATTTCTTGAGGAGCTTTAAAAATACAGATGTATGGTCTCTTAATGGACCAAGTCAATCAGCATTTCTGGGGCAAGTGCAGTATTCTTCAAAACTGCTTAGTTAATGCTCATGTAGAGCCAGGGCTGAGAGTCACTGATCTATACCAATGGAATCATAAATACTTTAAGAGCAGATTTGTTTATTAGACATTTTAAAATTCTGAATTTGACAAGTAATAAAAGACCATGACACTTTAATTGGTTGACTATTGCATACTCCTGGTCATAGGTAGAGTTTTCCTAGTGCAGGCTGGTGTAAAACCTTGGTTTGGGCTCCATTCACAGGAATAAATGACTCTTGACAGAAATTTACACAGGATGGGGAGAACACTTAGTATGTCTAGACATTGTGCTAGGCATTTTCACATACTATTGATGTCATTCTCAAATGTTCATTGTATGTGCATTCTTAGATGTTATTAAGTGTAGGATTCATTAATAGTATTCAGACACTTTCTGAAGTTTTGTCTGATTTGAAATATCTCCTTCAATAACAACAAAAAAAGATGCATCAGCCTACCTCTAAATCATTCTTTATCAATTTCATCACATCTTCTCCATCCAGGAATTTATGGGGCTGCTCCAATTCACATCCCTTACACTTCCCCCAGGTTTTTGGATCCCTAACACTCCTGGTCACCACCTATCTCTTCATGGTGGCACAACTGCTACCTTCCCCCAGGGTGATCACAATCAAGAAGAGCTGACATGTATTTTCTCCTTAAAAACGTAGTCCTCTAACTCTGGGGCTCTCTCTGGAAACTCCTTAAGCAGATGAGGTCTAGGTGTTCTTGAATTGTGCCTTTCTCCTTGGATACCCCTTAATGTCTTGAACTTGTCTCTTTAGATGGCTCTTGCTACCCTGTTTGATTGTCTGCTCCATCACAGGACCCAGGCTCACTTAGAGTTTTAAATAGTTCCCAATATCCCGATTTACCATCTGGTCTTGGAAGGTCTCTCCTCAGTGATGACCCACTTGCAATTAGACTGAAGTCTTACTCTCCCAAAAGCAGTACCTCTAAGGAGTTCTTCGGACAGTTGCAGGACTTCACAGATTTAAAATAATGAAATTCTGCTAAACTTCTATAATTTCCCTAAGGAATCTAGCCTATGTTGTGCCATGGGGTCTCACATTCAGGGCCGTCACCTCAGCACTAGGCTGCTGTGCTCTGGTGTGGCAGAAGTGAGTCCTTGACCTCTGTAGTGCCTGCAGTCAAGGAAACACTCCCATTTACCACTGCAACAAAAAGAATAAAATACCTAGGAATAAACCTACATAAGGAGACAAAAGACCTGTATGCAGAAAACTATAAGACACTGATGAAAGAAATTAAAGATGATACAAACAGATGGAGAGATATACCATGTTCTTGGATTGGAAGACTCAACATTGTGAAAATGACTATACTACCCAAAGCAATCTACAGATTCAATGCAATCCCTATCAAACTACCAATGGTATTTTTCACAGAACTAGAACAAAAAATGTCACAATTTGTATGGAAACACAAAAGACTCCGAATAGTCAAAGCAATCTTGAGAAAGAAAAACGGAGCTGGAGGAATCCAGCTACTGGACTTCAGACTATACTACAAAGCTACAGTAATCAAGAGTATGGTACTGGCACAAAAACAGAAATATATATCAATGAAACAGGATAGAAAGCCCAGAGATAAATCCACACACATATGGTCACCTTATTTTTGATAAAGGAGGCAAGAATATACAATGGAGAAAAGACAGCCTCTTCAATAAGTGGTGCTGGGAAACTGGCCAGCTACATGTAAAGGAATGAAATCAGAACACTCCCTAACACCATACACAAAAATAAACTCAAAATGGATTAAAGACCTAAATGTAAGGCCAGACACTATAAAACTCTTAGAGGAAAACATAGGCAGAACACTCTATGACATACATCACAGCAAGATCCTTTTTGATTCACTTCCTAGAGAAATGGAAATAAAAACAAAAATAAACAAATGGGACTAATGAAATTTGAAATCTTTTGCACAGCAAAGGAAACCATAAACAAGATGGAAAGACAACCCTCAGAATGGGAGAAAATATTTGCAAATGAATCAACAGACAAAGGGTTAATCTCCAGAATTTATAAGCAGCTCATGAAGCTCAATATCAAAAAAACAAACAACCCAATCCAAAAATGGGCAAAAGATCTAAATAGACATTTCTCCAAAGAAGATATACAGATTGCCAACAAACACATGAAAGGATGCTCAACATCACTAATCATTAGAGAAATGCAAATCAAAACTACAATGATGTATCACCTCATACTAGTCAGAATGGCCATCATCAAAAAATCTACAAACAATAAATGCTGGAGAGGGTGTGGAGAAAATGGAACCCTCTTGCACTTTTGGTGGGAATGTAAATTGATACAGCCACTATGGAGAACAGTACGGAGGTTCCTTAAAAAACTAAAAATAGAACTGCCATACGACCCAGCAATCCCACTACTGGGCATATACTCTGAGAAAACCATAATTCAAAAAGAGTCATGTACCACAATGTTCATTGCAGCTCTATTTACAATAGCCAGGACATGGAAGCCACCTAAGTGTCCATCAACAGATGAATGGACAAAGAAGATGTGGCACATATATACAATGGAATATTACTCAGCCATAAAAAGAAATGAAATTGAGTTATTTGTAGTGAGGTGGATGGACCTAGAGTCTGCCATACAGAGTGAAGTAAGTCAGAAAGAGAAAAATAAATACCGTATACTAACACATATATATGGAATCTAAAAAAAAAAAGGGTTCTGAAGAACCTAGGGGCAGGACAGGAATAAAGACACAGATGTAGAGAATGGACTTGAGGACACGGGGAGGGGGAACGGTAAGCTGGGACGAAGTGAGAGAGTGGCATGGACTTATATATACTACCAAATGTAAAATAGATAGCTAGTGGGAAGCAGCCTCATAGCACAGGGAGATCAGCTCAGTGCTTTGTGACCACCTAGAGGGGTGGGATAGGGAGGGTGGGAGGGAGATGCAGGAGGGAGGAGATATGGGGATATATGTATATGTATAGCTGATTCACTTTGTTATAAAGCAGAAACTAACACACCATTGTAAAGCAATTATACTTCAATAAAGATGTTTAAAAAAAAAAAACAACAGCAAACATCACATTTCTCCTCTCCTGTTCCACACAGGTCAGTCACAAAGCATGCACATTTTGGCTGCCTGGAACACCAATTAGAAATCTCAAGTTTCCCCACAGCAAATAGGCAAATTAACATTCAATAAAGTCCCCAGTTACAGCTGTATTTCTCTATTGACGTGCCACTCTCTTTTGCGAGGCTGTTGTGCATTTTAAACTTTATACTATAAGGTTCAAAGTGTGGGACTTAGTAGACAGGATTTAAATAAAACATGCTCACTAAATTTCTTACCTAAGTTTCTGTCAACAATCCCTGGGGAACTGTATTTGCTTTATAAAAATAGCCACCTCCTTATGAAGATGGTCTCAGTTGCTGATTAGGCTGCAGAATTGCAGCTGAGTGTTAGTGTTCAATAGCTTGTGACAGCTTTGTCACTTTTCTTTGGGTTTTTTCCCCTTTCAGGAGTGTGAGTTATGGGAAAGAGTTGCAGCTGCCCTGTCTCTGGAGCTTTGCAGGGGTAACTCCATGACTGCTGCTGTGTCAGAGGCTGCATATCAGCTGCAGTGCTGAGCAGGTAGAAATGAGGCTGTTGAAAATTCTGACTATGGTTTTTCAAAATGTTATGGGGCTTCAAGTCCTGAGTTTTTTGAGAAAACATGAGTGGAATACAAATAGTTGACATCACACTTACATCTCTTACAATCTTTTAACACTGCTTTCAAAGCAAAAAATTTCCACTTCACAGGAATATGAAGCTGGCAAGTGTGAAGCCTGGTACTCTCATTTGCATATCAGTCCCAGAATGCTTTTTCGGCCTCATTTCTCCTGAGTTTGCTGTTTTAGGCAGAATAAAGAAAAGGTTGACGTGCCCCTGTGCTTTTCCAGTTTTGTGTAAGTTGTACCTCTGATATGCACACAAGAGAAGTAGGAAGTTTTCCCTTTGCCCTAGGCTTATTGTAACTTCAAATGAAAAACTGAGTTTAGAATAAGCAGAAGTGGTATTCGTTCACTCATCACCCCTTTGTAACCTTTTGGCCCTTGGATTCTAGTAACTTCCAATCTGTTTTTTTATCTCTCATTTCAGCTGCGTACCTCATAGATTCAGAGATGTTGAAAACTGGAAAGGACTTTACAAATCTTCTAAGGTAGGGCATCCCCAGTCAACGGATCATCCTCGTCTGAGATCAGTCGAATGGTTATTGCTGCCATCTCTGTTCTCCCTGAAGTGCCCTTGTTGACATTTGTCTCCAATGACAGCTGGAGTGAGAATAGTGTCAGCTGGGGCCATGTCTCACTGACACTGGCTCAGTGACCAGTAAGTACTTTTGACCATTCTACCACTACCACTTGCCTTGTGAATGTACAGCTTTAGAGATGTGAAATCTTAAGTCTCTACAAGACAAAAATTGCCTGTCTCTATATCCACAAAAATAAAACATACTTTTCTTGAACTTGATTGCTATTATAAAGGGAAGAAAACTGAGGCCAGGATGGGTCAGGCCTCCCCAAAGTATTATGGAACTTTGGTAGCAGAGTTAAGATGTAAATCCAGGTCTCTGCTTCTTCGTTCAGAGCTCACTCTGCATTCCATATAAAGTGGCCACCAGTACTGACCATGTGCCAGTCGCTGCCCCAGGCCTGGAGGTACAGCAGTGACCAAGAAAAGAAGAAAAAGAGCTCTGCCCATCAGAGAGCTCACACTCCAGCAGCAAGCACAGATATTAGTTACAAGCAGTTGCAATCAATGGTGGAGTGTTATCACAGTTGAAATGAGTTGATTTTTTTAATCCTCTTACTTCCAAGTAAAAAAAGGAAAATCCCTCTGCATTTATTTTTCTTACAGACATCTAGAGAAAGCATGCAGTGAGTGAAATATAATCCTAGGATTCAAGTGCCAAGAAAGACAATGATTTTCAGGGCATTTAATTGATTAATTAATTCAGTTTATTGGACATTTTTTTATTTGTCACACACTGTATTAGGCAACAGGAATTCAAAGGTAAGAAAGATAGGATCTCTAGCTTAGAGGGCACAGGGCATAGCAAGAAAGAGTCATATAAATGAATGGATACTTAAGATGAAATGCCATGAGTGCTATAGGAATAAAACTTTCGAAGAGAACGCTATGACAGTATAAATGAAAGATCAATTCAGGAGGTGGTGGTAGGGGAGACAAAAAGGACTTTGTAAGGTAGTGGTAGTTCAGGAGGGATTTGAAAGATGTGAAATGGTTCACCAAATGGAGAAGGTTAACAGTCGTGAGCTGGACTTCAAAGGAAAGAAACAGCATTAGCAAACTATAGATGCATAAGGTTTGTTCATGGCTCTCAGTTTTGCTCGAATTCTACTTTCTAAATCCATCTGTACATATTCCCAAGTAAGGATCAGAAACTGGAGGAACAGTGTCTTCTCAAAGGTCTGTATGTTGGTAGAGCATGCTGGTCACAGGCCCTGAAACCAGACTTCCTACATTTAAGTTCTGGCTTTGAAGGTTTTTAGCTTTGTGATGTAAAATCTTGTCTCCTATTTTTCTCATCTTTAAAATATGCATAGTAAAAGAACAAGATTTTTGTAAGAGTTAAAAGACCGGAAGATGTGAAGTACTTAAGACAGCTCCTAGCACATCCTCAAGGCTCGTTAATGATCATTGCTTTGACCATGGTGAGAATTACTAGTATTAAGTGCTTCTGGCTCCTGTTCACAAAGGGTATAGCTGTAGTCTCTTCTCCCAGGGCACTGTGGTAGAGATCATGGATCAGCAAATGCACTCTGTGGGGGAAGTGGGAGAAATGTTCCTTGTTGCTTGAGACTTGCTGCTACTGCCTGAGGATGGGGCTGGAGAGGTGGGAATGTGTTTTTCCTCTTCTGCATTCCTAGTTTAACTCATTGTTTTTACCAACATCTATTTACAATAGATGATACATTTACAATGTATCAGATATCTGACTAAGATTTGTGGGCAGCTCAGAGGACCGACCAGAGGCAATTTGGTAAAGGACAGGTCTCACGAGGTCACTGTCAGCCCCACTCAGCTTCAGGCCGAGGCTCCCCCACCCCTTCTTGTCCTTCCCAACCCCTCCAAAATAAGTTTTTGTTTAGTTTGGTCTTTTTTTTTTTTTTTTTTTTTTGCTGTACGCGGGCCTCTCACTGCTGTGGCGTCTCCCGTTGCGGAGCACAGGCTCCCGGTGCACAGTCTCAGTGGCCATGGCTCACTGGCCCAGCCGCTCCGCGGCATGTTGGGATCTTCTCAGACCGGGGCACGAACCCGCGTCCCCTGCATTGGCAGGCGCACTCTCAACCACTGCGCCACCAGGGAAGCCCTGGTTTGTAGTATTTTTATCCCACCTCTTACTATCTTCGGCCCATGAAAGGTATGATACTGTCTGCACATCTGTCAGAGACCTGGATTCCTCCTTGGCTTCAGAACAGAATTGTCATCATAGTTTCCATCCAAAGCCTCTCTTGGGTCAGTCTCCTGACTGGCCCCTTGCTCAGGTGCCTCACTCAGCAACCTTTCCTCAGAGCTCCTTTACTCCCCCCATCCCATACGCTCTTCATCATCACCATCCAATGTGCCAACCCAAAGTTTCACCTGGCCAAAAATATGCATTCTATAAAAATTACATTGACAATAATCTCCCTGTATCTCATCATTTTCATGTGATGAAGCTACCTTTCCTTACTCAATCTTTAAGATTTTCATAAACCCATCTATAACAAAAGAAGTACAAACTATGTTTTAAAAGAGACAAATTCACTTTTTACCAGCAAGTATTTCCTTCTCTGGATAGGACACCTAACACCCGATAACCCAACTTTCCTTAATGGGTTGTCAACTTCCCCACACCTTTGGTCCCTAGCCACTGGCTCTTGCACTTCTCAGGTAAAGTTTATGAATTTATTTATTTTCGGCTGCGTTGTGTCTTCGTTGCTGCCCGCAGGCTTTCTCTAGTTGCGGTGAGCAAGGGCTACTCTTCGTCGTGGTGTGCAGGTTTCTCATTGCGGTGGCTTCTCTTATGGCAGAGCACGGGGTCTAGGCGCAAGGGCTTCAGTAGTTGTGGCACATGAGCTCAGTAGTTGTAGCTTGTGGGCTCTAGAGCGCAGGCTCAGTAGTTGTGGTGCATGGGCTTAGTTGCTCTGTGGCATGTGGGATCTTCCCGGACCAGGGATCGAACCCGTGTCCCTTGCATTGGCAGGCGGATTCTTAACCACTGTGCCACCAGGGAAGTCCCCTCAGATAAAGTTTAACACAACCATTAGCCTTTCTACAAATTAAATGCTTAGTCTTGGCCGTTCGGGGGATAATTCCAAATTAATATATAATTTTTGAAAAATTGAATATTTATCCTTTCAGAGCATTTTACGGCATGTTTACATGAAAAAAAGATAGGTTGACTATGAAAGTACTGACAGTTTAACACAACTGCGTTTGATCAGCAATACAGAAACACACTGTAATCTTATAGATATAGTCTATCTGGAGAGATAAACTTGCTTTGTGCTTTATAGAAAGCTGACCATTTTATTTTCCCTAAAATTATGAGCACTATCTCACAGAAAAATTGCAACACTTTGTACAAGATGAGTTTTGAAGAAGAAGCATCTTTGAAGCAGTGATGAATCATATAACTGGTAAGAAAAATGATTAAGGACTCAAAAATAATTTTAAAACCTGCTTAAGCCTAGTAGTTCTCAAGAGAGGTTTGTTTTGTCCGACAAATAAACAACTTCAGCATTCAGAGTTATTCTTCCAATTTCTATAGGTGACTTTGAACATTTACCTTAATAGCTTTTCCCAAGTAGATGATGAGCCTCACCCTGGCCTGTGAAGTCAGATCTCTCTCTCTCTCTCTCTCTCTCTCTCTCTCTCTCTCTCACACACACACACACACACACTTTACAAAACAAACAAACAAACAAAACAAGAACTCTAGCACATAAGCCACCAGATTCCCAGGACTTGACTTTTCCAACTTTCTTTCTTCTCATGACCTGCAAGTCCCACTTCCTGGCATTCAGCCCCATTACTTCATGAGGTCCCTGGCACATAATTTTGCAGAAGCTTTCTGGCTTTTGTGATTTCCTGTTCTGATGTAGAATTGTAGTCCATGCACATGTTCAGGCAATGAATTCAACTTACGAATTTTAAAGTAAGCCTGAAGAATAAATTTGTACAGTACCCACACAGTAAGGGAATGTTCTGGGTGGGTCACGTACAAGACCCGAACTCAGATCTTCTATGGCCCTCAGGTCCCACTCTGACCTTTACCTCCTGTCTAACTTTAAGCTAGTCAATTAATCCCTCTGTTAAATGTGGTTTTTGTTCAATGCAAAGGAGAGAAAAATTCAATGTCTCTAAATGCCAAGACCAGTTCTGCCACAAAGTGACTAGTGAGAACCGCAGTAAGTTGTTAAATACTGTAAGGGCTCTCATTTTGTTGGGATGTTGTTTGTTATACATAGTCATGTAGAGATATACATTTTTTGATGAGCTTATGAACTTCAGAAAATATGGTTAGTTAAAAGCTTGATTTTATTTATCTCTGTAAAAGTCCTTATAACATGAAAAGAAAAAAAAGCAAGGAATTGTATTACAGAATTTATGGTTTAGCACAATTGAATCCTAAATGCAACATATCTATACTAATTTTTGACAGCACTTTATTGAGAATTTCTAGACTATAAGGGTTTAAGCTGGGTTTATCCAACCCTCTTTAATTTTTATTATTCCTGTGACATTGTTAGGTCACTAAAATATCAATTAACCAGGGAATATACTGCTATGGTTCTTTGATTTTTCTGGTCAATAACTAAAAAATGGTTTTTGTTTTTTATTGAAATTCTTACTAAAATTCCCACGTTTCTGATATAATACAGGACCTTTTACTCAGTATGCAACAAATAGTGGTTGAGGGCTTGCTCTCCTGTGGGCCAGGCAGAGTGCTAAGCACTGGAGACACAGACCCAGGAGACTTGTCCAACTGGCAGTCAGGCAGGACAACTTGTCACTGTGCAGGGGGCTACAGGGTCAGAGCTATGTGACCTCCAGGGCCTGTCAGGGGATCCCAGAGGAGCAGGAGCTGTCTGCTCATTCTGGGAACTGGAATGGATGAGACTCTTAGTAAAGAAGAGCCCTCCAAAGATAGGAAAATGCCATGTACGAGGTAGAATTGTATTCAGGGAATAACTCAGCATGTTCAGAGTGTGATAAGAGTGGGAAATGGTGAGAGGTGAGAGTGGAGCGTTATGCTAAAGTGTCTACTCTTTTTCCTAAAGCCTGTGGGCATTGGTCCCTGTGTTTTAGGCAAGGAAGTGATATAATCAGATTTGTATCTTAGAAAGGTCTCTTAGCATGGGGGGAAGAACAAAGCTAGGAGCAAAAGGATGGTTTGGAGGGCGTGGTGGTAATTCAGGCAAATGTCAGGAAAGCCTTCACTGGTCGTGGATGGAAAGGAAAAGTAGGATAGGAAAAATCTCCAACAGAGTAATGATTTCTAATGTGGTTCCCATTACCAGCTACATTAGCATCACCTGGGAATTTGTTAAAAATGCAGATGATTGGGTTTCATCCCAGACCTACTGAATCAGAACTCTGGAGGCAGGGTTCATCATTCTGGTTTAACAAGCCTGCCAGGTGATTCTGATGTATCCTACAGTTTGAGAACCACTGCTACAGATGGATTTACAGGATTTGCTAATTGATTTGACTTTAGGAGAAGAGGGGTGTAGAGTGCCTTACAGGTATCTGAGCATCTGGCTCAGTGCTTAGCAAATTGAACCACCAATGACACAGGGCCTCATAATCATTGTCCTCAATATTAGTCAGGATCTTTAGGAGAACTGGCTTAATTTACAATATATACCTCCTACCACTCTTTCTCAAATGCACCCTAATCAGCCTTTGTCTACAACATTCCATAATGACCTCCAGATGCTGAATGAAATGGTCATTTCTAAATCCTCATCCTGTTTGTCCCTTCAGCATCATTTAACTCAATTGGCCAGCACTTTAAACAATGCTGTTTATTCATCTCCATGACTCCTGTATCAGTGACACTGATGGCTCACTCAAATTAGGATAATTGAAGGAGGGTGTATTTACAAAGAGACTAATTACCGAGATCTGAGTAGGGTGTAGGGAAAGGACAGGTGATAGGGCAGAAACTTGGGGCTGTCAAAAATGGAGCTGTCACAATCATTGAAAAGTTGAAGGCAGAAAAGAAAATTAATTATTGGAACTTCAGAGGAAATAAAATCATGTAGTACAGGCCAGCTGGGGAGGAATTGTGACCTTATGTTGAAGGTCACAACCAGGGTGAAGAACTCTTACAGGGAAGAGATCAGGGGAATACATAACCTAACCCAGAGGTTCTCAAAGTGTGTTTCCCAGATGAGCAGCATGAGTATCTCCTGGGAATGTGAAAATGCAAATCCTTATCTCACCGAAGAATCAGAAACTCAGAGGATGGGGTCCAGCAATCTGTATAAGAATCCCTGCATGTGATTCTGATGCATTCTTAAAGTTGAGAGACACTGATTTAATCTTATGCCTTTTTTTTTAAGATTTTTTGATGTGGACGATTTTTAAACTCTTTATTGAATTTGTTATAATATTGCTTCCGTTTTATGTTTTGTTTTTTGGCCCCGAGGCATAGTGGGATCTTAACTCCCTGACCAGGGATCGAACCCACACCCCCTGCATTGGAAGGTGAAGTCTTAACCACTGGACCACCAGGGGAGTCCCTTATTCCTTTCTTTTTAATCCCCTATTAATGCTCCTTCCCAAGAACCAAACCCAACCAGAAGCTGGAGGGAACCGGAGTCAATTCCATTAGGATCAGCCTCGTGGGACAGAACCAGTTATAGAATGTTGAAGAGAGAATCTGGAGGTGCAAAGGCAAGGCATACAGCAGAGCCCTGCACCCACCAGTTTTCTGTCTTAACATCACTGACTGTTCCTGCTGGTCATTCACTATCCCTTAACCTCTTAATCAAGGATGCACCAGGGGCTTTAGCCTCGTTTCTATTTACTCTCAGTCCCCTTGTGATTTCATCCAATCTTCTGGCTTTAAATGCAATCTCAATCTGTATATCACAAACAGCCAAATCACATCTCCAGCCCCAACTCTTTCCCTGAACCTTGGACTAGCAAATCCAACTATTTACTTGATGCCTACATGGATGCTTAATAGGCACCCTTAATTTAACATGTCCAAGATTAAGCTCCAGATCTCCCACAGGCAAACCTCCTCTTCTCACACTATTCCCCATCTCAGTTAATGGAAACTCCATCAGACCTTTCACTCAGCCCCAAGCTTTGGAGTCATCCTTAATTTCATCCTTCTTCTAACAACCTGCATCCTATCCATAAAGAAATCTTGACAGTTTTATTTTCCAAATATATCTAGGATCTGAGCAATTTTTTACCTTCCCTATTGCTACCAGTGATCTAGGCCATCATGATCTCTTGCCTGTATTACTGTTGCATTAACCACCTCCAGATTTGTCTCCTGGCCTCTGCCCCTACCCCCTTTCGTCTATTCTATTTTTTTTAACTATTTATTTTATTTATTTTTGGCTGTGTGGGGTCTTAGTTGTGGCACATGGGATCTTCGTTGAATCGTGTGGGCTCTTCATTGTGGTGCACGGACTTCTCTCTAGTTGTGGTATGAGGGTTTTTCTCTCTCTAGTTGTGGCACCTGAGCTCCAGAGCACGTGGGCTCTGTAGTTGTGGCAGGCAGGCTCCAGAGCACATGGGCTCTGTAGTTTGCGGCACGTGGGTTCTCTAGTTGAGGCGCATGAGCTCAGTAGTTGTGGCTCGGGCTTAGTTGCTCCACAGCATGTGGGATCTTAGTTCCCTGACCAGGGATCGAACCTGCGTCCCCTGCATTGTAAGGTGGATTCTGTACCACTGGACCACCAAGGAAGTCCTGTCTATTCTTAACATAGCCAGAATTATTTACATCTGAGTCAAAATGTCATTTCTCACCTCAAAATCCTATAGTGACTTCAGGTATCAGCCAAGCTAGGTTATAGCTCAGTATCAGAAGCAGAAATAACAACATCTAATACCACAGATTTTTCTTTCTTTCTAATGTGGGTCACCAGGGGCTCCATGCAACATAGTCACTCAGGGTACCAGGGTGATAGAGGCTCTACCTTGACATACAATTCATCATCACTGCAGCAGTGGGAAGGGAATGGAAAATAGGCAGTGTTTTTTTTTGTTTGTTTTTGCGGTACGCAGGCCTCTCACTGTTGTGGCCTCTCCCGTTGCGGAGCACAGTCTCCGGACGCGCAGGCTCAGCGGCCATGGCTCACAAGCCCAGCCGCTCCGCGGCATCTTCCCGGACCGGGGCACGAACCCGTGTCCCCTGCATCAGCAGGCGGACTCCCAACCACTGTGCCACGAGGGAAGCCCTAGGCAGTGGTTTTTAAAGATTCCACTCCCACCCAGAAGTGACACATTCCACTTCCACTCCCATTTCATTGGCCAAACAAAGGTGCCTTGCTGTGCAACAAACCACTACAAGATCTCAGTGGCATGCAACAGCAGGAATAAATGCAGACTGGCTGGGAGTCAGCTAATATAGACTTGGCTAGGCCGGGTGGCCTGCTTTAAGCTACAAGTCATCTGTGATAGCTTTGTTGAACATGTTTCCCATCTTCCTCCTAGGGTGGTGGGCAGACAGGACATGTTTTTTCATGGTGATGACAGAAGCGCTGACAGAAGCGCAAGAAGGCAAGCGCATCTCAAGCTCTCATTTGCATCATGTCTACTTATATCCTGTTGATGAAAGCAAGTCATGTGACCAAAACCACAGCCAACAGGTAGAGAAGTATACTCTGTGTACAGAGAAGCCAGGGCACGGGTGTGGATACAAAGGAGTGAAGACTTGGGGCAAATGACAGAATCTGTCACACATAGCCATATCTGGCTTTAAGGGAACAGGGAAATATAATCCTCCTTGTGTGCCTAGAAGGATGATTGAAAACATTTGTTGAACATCACTAAAAATCTTCAGTGGTATGAGTCAAAGTCCTTACAATGGCTTAAAGGTTTGATGAAATCTGGCTTCTACCAGCTTCCTAACTTCACCTCTACCACTCAATCTAGCTCATGGCATTCCAGCCCCACACCAAGCAAGTTCTTACCTCAGGGCCTTTGCACTTACAATTCATTCTGCCAGGGATACTCTTTTATTAGATATTTGCATGACTTTATCTCTTATGTCCTTTGGGCCTTTACTTTAGATGAACAACTTATCTGACATTGAATTCCCCTCCACTACTGATCCTCTTTCCCTGCTTTTATTTATATGCAGCCATAACGCTTATTTCCTTCTCACATACGCATATACATTTTACTTATTTATCTGTCTCCCCTCACTATAAGCTCCATAAGGACAGGGATTTTGATCTGTTTTGTTCACTATCCCTAGAATCTATAATTGTATCTGGCATATAGACATGTATATATTTAATAACTTTTTGTTAAATACATGAATGACTATCTTGGAAGTTGATATTTTTTGTCATCAGAAACAGTTATTGCCTTTGTATTTCAAAAGTTGACTGAGGGATTCTGCTGCCTTTGTAGCCTCATTCAGCCCAGTCTGACTGATGGCCCCTCCACATTTACCACAATCTCCTCTCCTGGCAATATCGTTTGGCAAAGGCAACTTTAGAGAACAAATGGGAAACTTTACAAGAAGCCAGGATCTTGTTGCTAACATCATCCTCTAAAGTCAGTGGTTCTCACATGGGGATAAATTTTTCCCTCTGAGGGACGTTTGGCAAGATCTGGAGACATTTTTGATTGCCACTAATGGGGGAAAAGTGCTGCTGGCATCTAGTAAGTAGAGACCAAGAATGATGCTAAATAACCTGCAATGCATGGGACAGCCCCCACCCCCAGCCCCCACATCAAAGATTATCCGGCCCCAAGTGTCAATAGGTATGAACTTGAGAAACCCTGACCTGGTCACCTTGGGTCTGAAAGTTGCTTCAGATAATCAATGTTTTTCTACCTATCAGTTTTAGACTGTAAGTACCACAAGGGCAACAGTTGAAATGGTATTATTCACTGGTACATTCCTAGCAGTGTATACAGTGTCTGAAATATAGTAGGTTCTCAAAAAATAATTGTGAATGAGTTAATGAAAAAAGGCATCATATTAAAACACTAGATATATTCTAGACACAGTAAGTACTACGATGATGATTAAGCTGTGCCTGGCTTCCTTTACTCTAAGTTCAAATTTAGACCTATAGTATTCACAGCTCTGTGGCTTTTAGCCCATTTTCAACATCTATGAGAAGAAAAAGGAAAGTCGTATTAGTCCCAGTCTTGTGCAAAAGCTTATATATTTTGTTAAAATGTCTGCTGAAGTGACGTTTCCTCCTATGGATGAAACGGAATGACTTTAGTTACTGTAGAACCTAGGGGTGAGCTTGAGGTATTGGAATTCAGAGAATTATTTTTAGTTTGTTTTTGAATCCATTTTGGGGTAAATAGTTGACCAAAATATTTCCCTTTTTTTTTTTTCCAATTTATACACTTGCTGATTTGGTCCAGGCTTTTCTCCACTGCAGGCTTCAGATGAGTGGCAGATGTATTTCTCTGCAAAACTAATTTGTCAATCTGCATACCATTTCTTCTCAGAGCTTTATACCCAAGTGTCTCCATTTAGGCATGTGCATATACAGGGACAATTAGTTTATCACACCAACCTTCAGTTTTTACTTATGTAAAAACCAAGATCTATTTGGTGTTCAGATAAGGTTTGCTAGGGGAAAAAATCAGTTTGTTTTTTGTTAAACAAAATGAGGGTTTCAGGGAATAACCAAGGTGATTTACTCCTACATATTGAGAGCACACTTTGCCCAGAGACACAGAAATGAACTTAAAAAATAATCTCAACCCCAGAATCTAGAGTTTAGTAAAAGACTGTGAGTTTGAAGGAAAATACTGGGTCTTCCATCCCCCAACCCTCCTTTTATCAATATCTTCCCCATTGAGTTAAAAGATTCTAACATTTACCTAGAAGTCCTGGATCCCTGGAGACATCCTAGACTCCTCTCTTTCCCTTATACCTATATTTAAAGCTTTGCTTTTCAAATATGTCCTGAAACTGTCTGCTTCTCACTTCTCTACTTCAGCCTCCCTAGATGGAGCCTCCTACCCCTCTTGAGCCTGTTTCCATAAATGGTCTATCACCTTCAACTCTTGTTTTCCTATGATCAACTTTCTACACAGTGAGAGATCTTTTCCTAACTTGTCATATTATTTCACTTCCCTCCTCAAAACCCTCTAAGGACTTCCCAATGTACTCAGAATAGAAACTCCTTACCATGACCTTCAAGACCCCATATGAGTTGCCCTGCCTACTTCTTTCACCTCTGGTGTCTTACAGCTGAGTTCCTTGCTCACCTGACCCT
Organism: Aethalodelphis obliquidens; assembly: GCF_003676395.1. Classification (NCBI taxonomy): domain Eukaryota; kingdom Metazoa; phylum Chordata; class Mammalia; order Artiodactyla; family Delphinidae; genus Aethalodelphis; species Aethalodelphis obliquidens. The sequence continues at coordinate 3,848,906 of NW_020838037.1, read as the reverse complement.
AGCCCTCTCCCTGTTCCTCACATGTTCCCTAGCTTGTTTCTGCCCCAGAGTTGCAAGTACTATTCCCTTTGCCTAGAATCCTATTCCCCAAGATATTTCTACCCATTATTTCCTCACCTCCTTTAGGTCTCAGCAAAAATGTCACCTCCTTAAAACAGAGACCTTCCTTTGCCTAACTTGCTTTGTTTGTCTTATAGCACTTGTTATATGAAATTATATATGTGTTTATTTTCTGTTTCTACCTTGGTGCAAATTCACTGAGAGCTAGAACATTGTGTTGTTCTTTATCCCTGGTGCCTAGAATTGTGCCTACCTTATAGTAGATGCTCAATTATGATTAAGTAAATGAATGAAGCTGGATCAGAATGTTCAGTGACGACCTCAAGGTCCATGTTTGGAATTGTAATTGGGACGACTTTATGAAGAAATTATTTAGTTTTCCTCCTGTCCAATGAGTTGGACAGATAGTGTTGCAATGTGATTAAGGATGTGGGTTGCAGAGGAACTGCCTGGAGTTTACTACTTGCTGACCTTGGGTAATTTACTTAAACTCTCCATGCTTTACTTTTTCATCTTTATAAAACATAACAGGCATAATAACATTGCTTTATAATAAAAATGTTGCATGCATTAATTTTTTAATTTCACAAGACCCATTTATCATTGGGTTATTATGAGAATTAAGCAAATACATGTAAGCATCAGAAAAATTCCTAGCACATTGTAAACACTCCATAAATGGGCACTGATATTACAGTTAATATCCATTATTTGCAGCTTGTGTATTTGCAAATTTGCCCACTCCTTAAAATTTATATGTAACTCCAAAATTAATACACGAAGTATTTTTGTCATCATTTGCAGACGTGCAGAGTGGTGAAAAATTTGAGCTGTCCAACACATGTTCCCAGCTGAGGCCAAACAAGGCAACACACTGCCCTCTTGTTTCAGCTCTCATCCTGTAAACAAGTGTCCTTTTAGTGACATGCTTTGCATTTTTGTGCTGATTTTGGCATCTAAAATAGCCCCAAAGTGTAGCTGAAGTGCTGTCTGGTGTTCCCAAGCACAGGAAGGCTGTGATGCACCTTATGGTGAAAATATGTGTTAGACAAGCTTCATTTAGTCATGAATTATAGTGCTGTTGGCTGTGAGTTCAATGTTAATGTATCAATAATATTTATTAAAATAAAGTTTCCTTAATCATAAACACACATAAAACAAGGTTATGCATCTATCAGTTGATGAAAAAGTAGTGACTAGAGGCTCCTAGGAACCTAAGCCTGTATTTCCTTTCAGAGCTGTGATTCAGTATTTGCTAACTCAGTGTTCATGGTGATAAGAACCAACTGTTTCTCTCTCCTTCCACTCACTAATCAAGCTCTCCAGCAGGTAATTTTCATTCAAAACTTCCATTTCATCACAACTCTTCCCTCCACAATACTTCACCATCTGACTCACACCTCAACCACTTGATATTCTTAGAGAACCCAAGAGAGGGATTTGTCCAGACATCAAGACCCATAGGAATGAGGGACTCTCTCAGGACCCTCAGCTAGCTTCTCTATGTTGGTGTCATTTTTCCCTCTCTCCCTTTGTAGTATGACTTTTTATGGTCTTTTTGGTCTATGTGGAAGGAGTATGGCTGCCAATAGCCATTGATTTTTACATTCCACCTTCCAAATAACCAAAGAGAGACTGTCTGGATCTCTTCTCAGTTTCCTATATCCTGAGAAAGACTTAGATCCCTGCTTGGATCAAGTGCCACAACCCTAGATATTCAGCTGAGATGTGTGTGTGTGTGTGTGTGTGTGTGTGTGTGTGTGTGTGTGTGTTGCTGTGAAGTGTTATTGTGGCTGCAACATTGTGGGTGATGTCTAGAGTCTAGAGCTGCATTGTCTGATACTGTAGCCACTAGTCACATGTGGCTATTTACCTTTAACTGTAAATTAATTAAAATTGAGTACAATTAAAAAGTCTTCAGCCCTACAGTCACATTTCAAGTGCTCAACAGCCTCATGTAGCTAGTGGCTACAGTACTGGACAGTGCAGATATAGAACACTTGCATCATCACAAATTTCTATTGCACAGTGCCACTATAGATAAAGTGGGTTTTCCCAGAAAGGGAGTGGAGGTAGGGGTGTTTCTGGGCAGTTAAATCAGTAGGTTTCTCCTACATCTTCTCTGCAATACTTGATAAAACTTGCCCAGTCCCCTTGGAACAATTTCCTCCTCTGGCAGTCGGGATATTTTTATACTCTTGCAATTGCCCTGTGATCCCTTTTCTCCTCAATCTTCACCCTCCTCTAAGTGACTCAACCATCCCTGTGGCTTCTAATAGCTACATGTGGATGACTCTTAAATTTATGTATTATTCCCAGACCCCTCTTCTGAGCTTGAGACCCACTGACCTAACTGCCTACTTCGTATCTTCAACTGGATATGTCAAAGACCATTTGGCATTAATATCTTACATTGACTTCTTGATATACAAATCTCCTCCTCTTCCCCTGTCTCCAGTCTCAACAAATGGCATCTCTATCGGCCTAGTCTGTTATGCCAGAAGCCTTGGAAAAATCCTTGACATCTTCCTTCACTTCTCTCTCCACACCCAATCCATCACCGACTGGTTGATTAAACATTCAGAATATTTCTCTAATCTAGTCACCCTTTTTTTTTTTCATTTCTAATGCCACATTCTCCTTCTACTTTTCCCCTGGTTAATATTTATTTAATATTTATTCAATTTTCTGTTTCTGCTTCGATGTCATTTTCTTAAGGAATCCCTTCCTGCACCTGATCTAAATTCTACCTTTTAACGTCATCCCATATTATGCTTTTCTTTCCACAAATATAATAAATTATTTACTTTTTTGTTTAATAGCTACCATTCCTTATCTAGTTTGATAAGAGCAGGAAACATGGCTGTTTTATTGTTCTCTAAATCTGTTATGTCTCGCACTTAATGAGGGCTAGTTAGCCCTTGGTTAGTATTTATCAAATTTTTGGAACACATATTTGTGAGCCTTGTGAATTCCTCTTTTTTCTTCTTCTCTGTGGTCATGGATGTCCTTTAGGTTCTGTTCTTTATCTTCTCGTGATTTCAGCCTTGCCACTCTAAGGATGACTCCCAGTAAACATTACAAGCCCTGGCTTTTCTGGGAGACATGATCTCTTCTCTCAAAATTACCCTCTCTTCCTGCCTCCCCAGTTTTCTGAGAATACTCTCAAAATTCCAACCCACATACTTCTCTCCTCCAGGACACCCCCAAGCCTGCATTGCCCTCCCCATTCAGCCATTACGACTGTTGAATCCTCTTGTTAACGTCTTTTGTGGTTGGTTAGTCTTAGTCTAGGCAAACAGCACCTCCTAGAGATTTTTAACGCACAGCCTGCACAACCACAGGGGATCTACATGCCTTCCTGTCTCTGAGGTCTCACTTTTGTCCTTACTGTCTCACCCCTAGTGTTGTCAAACCCAAGTGTGTGTGCCTAACACACAGTCAGACCAAACAAACCAAAATGTAGGAGTTTGGAGCCAAGAAAAGATTATTTGCTGTAGGGCCATGAAAGGAGAATGGGGCGGCTCATGCTCAAAAGACCTGAACTCTCTGATGGGTTTCAGGGAAGAAGTTTTTATAGGCAAAATTTGGGAGGAGGACAGCAGGGTGTGTGTGACTCTCCTCTGACTGGTTGGTGGTGAGGTAACAGGGTGGTGTTCCAGGAATCTCAATCATCAGCCTTCTGGTTCCAACCAGTCTGGGGTCCAAGAGCTTGTGCTCAGCCTGAAGTCCTCTTCCATTTGGACTGGAGCCTTAATTCCTGTAGAAGAACTCAGAGATGTGTATCAAACTGTTATGCACATCCATCCCTCCAGGAGGAACTAGGACCAGGACCCATCCCTGCACTATTGTTGTTTCTGCATCCTCTCACTCCCCTAATTAGTAACTGTTTGAATCTGCCCTTTGGAACTCAAAGAAGGTCTAGGAGGTGAAAGTCATTTTCCTATAAACAAGAAATGGGGGACACAGAGAGCGCTTTTTACCTGGGTGAGGGGCACCACAGGGTCCTGCTCAGTTTCAATCCCCCCTTTTCTTTGATACTTCTCAACCTTGAGGGGTGGCAGAAGAACTCGGTTTTAGGGGGACTTGGTTTCACTACAACTTTAAGAGTTTCATAATTTGTATCCCTACCTCTGTCCTTCCTGCAGACTGCCACTTTCCAAAATACAGAATTGCAGAATTGTTCTGTTGGAAGGACCTGTAGAACATCTTATCCTTCTAATTTGTAAATGAGGAAACATAGGTCCAGAAAGTGGCAGACTTGTTACTATACTCAAGGCCTTCTAACTTTGTCTCTGATGCATTATGATACTTGCAGCCCCCACTATGCTCAGAAGCCCCCATGGCTTCCTCTACCATGTGTAAAAGACAAAGCTCTTTGCTAACCAGCCACAGAAGACTTTGCATAATCAGGTACTTATCTACCTTTTCAAACATACCACCAATTGTTCCTCTATATAGCTTACTTTCTTTTCTGCCACTTTACTCTCTGGTCTTTGAACTGCCCACATTTACCTTATGCATTTTTGCTGGGGGATCTTTAGGTTTTTTGTTGCTGTTGTTGTTTATCTCACCTAGAACATCTTTCTCTAGTTTTATCCCCTGTTGTGGATCTTGCATTTTAAAATTCAAAGCATACATGAATTTTAAAACATTTTGTTGTTGAATGAATATATGAAACATTTAGCCAGTTTTCCTCATATTGCCTATGGCTAAATTCCTTTTGATAGAAGTCAATAACATTCACCACCATATTTTGAAGTTTACACAAAAAATGGACAATATTGGGAAATATTTACTTGATGTGTTCAACTCTCAAAATGCAGTGATTTCTTAACATTTGGCAGTTTTAACCTACTAATTGCTCGATTGGTAAACCATGCATTTGACCTCCTGATCTCCTTAAATGACCCCATCTCCTGTGCCTTCCCAAAGTACACATCGCTCCTGACTTTCTCTGACTTGAAGTCTGGTGGGTAGAGACTGGTGAGAAAGATGAGCAATGAGGAAGTCACAAGGAGAAAAGGAAAGGCTAGAAGATACTTGAAGAGAATGAATTTGTAATATTGCCTCAATCAAAGATAGAGATTAGAGAATATGACACAGAGACCTGAATTCTTAAAAGAGAATTTGTATTACAGTCATTATTTAAAATATAAATTGAACCCAAGAGTGATTTTAACATTTGGTTTCTGGCCACTAAGCCTGGAAACCAGTATTCAACAGTTTAAAATAATTAGAAAATCAAATGGCTTTATTAGAAAATGAAGATTTCTTGGCCCATAACTTGCTGCACTGAATATATTAGCCTTTATTATGGACTCAGCTCCCCTCTGTTCTAATGCGATCTACTAAAGAATTTTTAGAGATCTCTATAGAATTAAAATTTACTTAAAAAAGATAAAAATTAACTTGCAAATTCTGAACTATAACGTGAACATCAAGCACAAAATCTTAAATTAAGTGATTAGTTGCTTATCCATTGTTGATAAACTATGATATTCGGGAGATATCCCAGTGTATTATGTTAAGTTCTAAAGGCCTGTGTAGTCTTTAAGTAAGTTGATCATTAAAAAAACAACAGAATTTAAGTGAATGTCAATAAAACCAGTGAATTATAAATATTCTCTCTTCTAGCATATTTGATCAGAGCTGTCAATAAATAAAATTGTATTGCCTAGAATTTCAGGCATGAATACTAATCTATGAATTTAATTTAATGTTCTATCAGAGGACCCTAGGAGAATATGAAAACTTTGGACATCTGTTGAGTTACTAATATAAAACTGGACACATGCACCTTTCAGGAAATAAAATGAAATTCTTAATGTATTTGCATTAAAATACTGTTTATATATATATGGCTAGCATGATTTTTGTACATGAAAATCCAGGTTAGCTAAATGAACTACTCTACATCCTTCCCCGTTTTTCCTCATATTTTGACTCACACATTAGCTGGTATTTCCGATAGTAAAATTGATTCTTGCCACAGAATACATGTCTCTACTCCCTTTCCCCAAACTCAAAACCACTAAACTAAATAAAGTGGCAGAGTTTCATCCAACCCTGTGCCGCTGTCGTCCTGTCTCCAGTGGGATGATGATGAAGACTGAGCTAGGAGCAAAAGCAAAGTTTCTTGCAGAGAGAAGAGCTCTCTTCAGTTTTTGCGCCCCCACTCTCGCCGCCCCTGCCCCCCACCAACATGTCACACACCAAACTCTATAGAGAGTGTAGCCCCTAAACTGGTCCAGAAAGTGGCAGACTTGTCACTATACCCAAGGCCTTCTAGCTTTCTCTCTGATGCACTATGATACTTGCAGCCCCCCACCTGCTGGGAGGAAAAGTCCCCAACTTCCACAGATCACTTCCCAGGAATCCTTACAAATGCTACCAGATTGATCATCTGCCTTCACATGATTTGAGATGGTTCGTAATTTACTGTCCAGCTGAAAGCACTCATGTTATGAAGGAAAACTACATATGATCTTTAAATCTATTATTTTAAAATATTTTTGGTCACTTTAATGTACGCTTTAGGTTCAGGCATTATTTGGGGGGGTTTGTTTCCAAATAATGAAATAAAGTATTGATTATAAACAACTGAGCTGATAACACTTGCCCACCAGCTGGGGTGTCCATCTAGAGGGGAAAAGGTGTGAGGGTGGACATAATGTTATTGATTCCAGGTCCGCAAGGAGAGAGAGGCTGTGTACTCTCCAAAGTAAGGAATGTCAGAGGAGAATATCTTTCATTAAAAGGCCTGCAGGGAACAAACAGTCAAACAAAGAAGCAACAGCAGCAGCAAGAAAACAACAAAACCCAAGTCCCACTTAATTTCCGGTTTCCGGTGGCTTCAGGAAGGGACAAAGTAAAAGCCTGTTTTCAGGGAACAATGTTCTAAAATACTGTTTATTTTAGAAAAACCAGGCCTGCAGAGATCACCCAATCTTGTCACTCCAAGCAGCTGCATGTGTTTGGGGAAGTAAGTTTGTAACATTGTGCACCTTTTAAAACTGCAGTTGTTGAGTACTAAATAATGGAGTAGTTTTGTTCGTAAGCAATATTTATTTTTCATGAAGATAGGAGGCATATTACATTTGTTATAGAAAATGCTACAAGACGAAAAAGCTGCATGTTACTGATATGACAAAAAACATGAAAAATTCTACTTACAAAAGTGCTCTGCCCTATAAGAACATATTGAACAGAAGGCATTATTCCAGGTGTGTGAGCCATGCAGAAATGAGGATTTATTAGGATTTATTTTGAAATGTAATTTGTACGGTGAGCTTTTTATCCCTTTGATGGCAGTGAAACAGATTTATTGGCTACATGTTAGAAGTGCAATAGATAACAGATAACCAAGGGAGAAGTTTTAATAAAACACTCAGGAAAGAAAAAAAGATGTGAGTGAATATGCCTGCTTACATTTCAGCTAATAAATAAAAAGTACAAATGGGGCTTTAACTGCAAACCATCCTGGTTATTGCAACCTGGAAGGTTTATTGAAAACTGGGTAGAACACTCTAATTCTTCAAACTTACGGCTGAACAAGCTAGAGTAATATAACACAAATTTGGGTTTTGGTACAGGAAGGCTATGTTTTCATTGGAAACTTGTAAGAGGCATGAAGGGGAAGAGCGGTTCCTGATTACTAGAGGGTCTGCCTCAGCTATTTCTGATTGTGATCTGGGATTTCGGGCAACTCAGCAATAGAGTATTTTTACCAGTCATCCCCCGAGGTAAAAACACTGGTCGCTTTCAGGGAATTTTTGAAGGAACATCTTCAATAAGCATTGGACTTTCAAAGAGCTGAGCAGAAATGAGCTCCTAAGGATGGTTGAGAACTTGGTCCTGAAAGCACCACGCTCAGAAATCCAAGTATATTTAGGCCACTCCTCTGACACTGGGACTTAATGAGCCCCAGTCACATAGCCGTCACTCAACTTGGCTGTAGTTAGTAGGGCCCTGGACTCAGGGAAGAAACTGGCTCTCCTATTTCCTTTCAAGGTGAGAAGAAAATTGTCATTCTCTCTGAGAAGCCCCTGAGCTATCTTGATTTCAGTGTCACTCTCTTAAGAGACATGCTTTGGAGAATGATGAATCACATGCTTGGAGTCAGTCTCTGAGGTCTTAACAGACATTAAGGAGCCAGGGAGGAAAAATTACTCTAAGTACCAATAATAACCGCCAGTGCAAAGACTGCTTCCTATTGTAGAGCAGGGCCGAACTTGTGCACCCACAATTTCCAGTGTGGCTTCTTAGAACAAGCTCCATAGATTTGGAAAGAACCAGAGACCCCAGATCTAATTTCACTTAGTTCAGAAACAGGAATTCATCTGAATTGAATGGTGAGTACATGATTAGGAATCTACATCAATAAAACTGGGTTGTTTTAATACACAAAAGCTTCTAGGCTATAAATAGTCCATAATGGCTTGCCAAATATAAAACGTCATTGTAAATCCATGTCTGTATATTGAAGAGACAGAAACACAAAAGCAAGATACGTAAAATTAACTGGCATAATTTGGAGAGTATGTATCCATTATTAAATATGGATCCCATTCAAATATTCCATCTGATTCCCAGTTATGTTAATATTTCAATGCTCACTTTTCTGACTTTCAACTGTCCACATTTTTCAATGAACACTATTTTGAAAGGCTCATGCAGAGTCCTCATGCCATTCTCCAAAGGAGTTACTTCCGTGGAGAGGTTTTTGAAAAGAAACAATTCTGCTATAGCTTATAAATTGTCTCTTATAGAACTATAATAATAAACCTTGTGAGAATTTTTTGGAGATAGGTGTCAATGAATTTGCATGTGTCAGCAAGACACATAAAAAGAAGCCTTAATGGCTTTATTTCTAAAGCACTTATATTATTATGACATGCTTTTGGAGACAGGTAATTATTGTCTATATAGCCAAGTATGTAGTACATCTCGTGAGAAAAATGGTTAGGAATGTGCTTTTCCCAGAAGCCATATTTTTTCTTTTTTTATAATTAAGATATATGCATAAGAAAATCTCGTTTATTGGTTTTTAATATACATGGTGCTTTCTTTAAAAGAGCAAGATCCAAAATTGTTTTGTGATTCAAAACTTAAACAAATTCATCTTCCAAATCTTCAAAGACATGTTCCATGTATTTACTATGTCCCTTATTTTGTCAGATTTTAAGGGTCTAGGTAATTAAACCATATGTAAGCTCTGGTGTACCTGGTTATATATACTGAATAAACCATATGATCTACACAGAGACATGGATATATATACATATATATCCTCAGACACTATTATTAAATGCAATCCTATATTCTTGGATATAGAGATTGATGATACACCTTTCTACTCATGGCACTAACAAAGCTAGGTTGAAACTCAGCAGCCACTTGTATTCATTGCTTTGCAAGCTAATAGTAAGTTCGGTTGCTGGTGGGAAAGGGGTCCCTTACCACACCCTCCTTAAAATAAAGGTTCTTTCGTGCTTAATGTAAGTATGTGCACATTCTTTTATCGAGGTGGTCTTGAGCTGCAGATACAGTCGCACCGCTCATGGTGATCTAACTGGATGTCAACGAGAGCCATGTGCTTCGCTCTGCCCCTCCTCTTGAAATGGCCAGGCTCAAACTTTAACACCTAGGACAAAAAGCATTTCCTGTTAGAAAGCGCCTGGAGTATAACTCAACTACATACCACTTATTCTCTTTATGACAACTGGTTCTTAAGCCTTTGAGGATCCAATGAAAGCTATATGCTTGCTCTTAGATTGCACACATATAAATATTTTTACAGACAATCATCAACTCCTTAATGTAATGGAGTTCACTGATCATAGAGTAATGCCTCCTGCATTACCTACCTGCAGTACCACGATGACTTCAGGTGTCTGAGCAGGTATTTACTGAGAGCTTTCTAAGGGGCTGCTTTGTGCCAAGTGCTGTCCCAAATATTATCATAAGGATTCTTCTAACCAAAGCATGTGTTATGGATAAATATAATACTGAGCATATTATTATCTCTTTAGACAACGAATAAAGTCATGAACATAATATGCTGGTATTGCTAAATGTTTGCTTGATGTAAAACATTTTGCCCTGACGAAGGTCATCAGTGGCCATAAATAACTGAAAATGTGTGTATGTTCTTATATATTTGTTAAGATATAATACCTATTACAATTCGAAACAGATCATGCTCCACTAAGATCTTTGTACATTAATACCTGTATAACAGTATGACATTTCTTGAATTAATAAAGTATGTCCTTAATTTTTTACATTAATAGGTTTAAATGTAATTTTTTGAATTATTAAGTTTAAATAGGAGCTAACTCTTCTTCCCTAGTGTGGCCTTCACTGAAGTCAATATTTGCCATCATATGCACAAATACTGGTTTTCTATACACTCCACAGTCAGTTTAATTGCTTCTTGTTTTATATTCTGAAGCTCCTGTTAGCCTTTATTTTTGATTTTGTTCTACTTTCCCTTTTAGACTCTAAACTCTGCATGACACCACATGCTACACGTATTATGTAGCATTTTATGGTTTTCAAAGAATTTGCACAGATGCACTATTTCGTTTGCCCTCAGACAAACCTTGTCACACAGTAGAGAAGGTATCTTTATTCACAATTTATAGGCAGGAGAACTGAGATTCCAAAGGAGGCCAGGTGCCAGAGTCTTCTGGCAACCTGGAGCTGGAGCAGGGCTTTTGTCCTCTAGGCTTCTAGCACACTCGAACCCAAGGACCCAACACCTCTCCAATGTGGTTACGATTTCCTTTTGTGTCTCAAAGCTGTGTCAGGCACAGATGTGAACTGAAATGGGGACCTGATGCTTGGTATACGTTGGTCCTAGATGAAGATTAGATGCTTTCAAGGCTGTATAACTTTTCATGGCATCCCCACAAATTTTTACTATGGATTGTCTTCCCAGCAATTTTCTCATCCTCACATTACCTGTTTCAAGTCATAAACAAACCAAAACCATCTATTAGGACACTAGGCCTAGAGTCCTCAGTCCTCACGTGTCCCCTTTACTTTAGCATTTAGCCCTGTTGTTCCATAAGAGTTCTGTGGGGCAGGTCATTTGTTCAATGTTCAATAAAGCTAAGGAGCCTGGACTCTGCTAACACAGAGTGAAATACTGAGTCCCATTTGTAGAAGAGCTTCAAAAGAATATTGTGAATACAAAACTGGGGTGGGTTGGGTGGGAAGGAATGCCCCAGGAGAGTTCATGAGGGAGGCATAAAGACTCAAAACTACTTGATTGTAGTAAAGGTAGTCCAGATGCCAGTTTTGATAGCTACTTATCTTTTTTACCTGCAATTCTACTGCACTTACACTATGTATCACATAAGTTCACATGACGTATAATGCTTTCTCTCTATTAATTGTATTACAAGTGCCTTGAGGACAAGGATCGCAAAAACAATCACTAACATTATTGAGTTTTTACTAGATGCCACACTCTGTTGTGACTTTGCAATTATTAAATGTTTTGGATGTCACTGCAATACTATGAGATGGGTACTTTTCTAATTTTGTTCCCAGATAAGGAAAGAGAGAGATTAAGGTTACAGAGCCAGTGACTGGTGTAACCAGTATTTGACTCCATGTGGCCTAACTAGTGCCCTTACCTGGAAATTGAAATTTTGTTTGTGCAGGTCAGCAGCATGTTGGGAACACAGTAGCTGCTAAAGAATGTACCTGGGTGAACGTGGTGGGTGATGCTGCCAGTGCAGAAGTATGGGCATGTATGTTCACGGTGTCTCCTCCCTGCATCTCCTCTACCCCAACCTCCAACAAACAGACGGGGCAAAACAAAACAAGCCAAGAAATAAAGCAGAGGCCAAAATGAAGTGGCCTATGCTTTGCATCACTTTTAAGCCTTTCACGATTGTGAAATAAAATTTCAAGTATCGAGAGCAGAATGACAATGACATTTGCCTTTCCCTGCTCCCATGTGCTCTCCTGCTGGGTCTCTAAAGAAAATAAAAGCTGTTGTGTCTCTGTGAAAAAAAAAGTAACCAAAGCAATGGATGAAGAGTATATTGCATTTTGGGGTATTAAATACCCTGCCCATGACAGATATGAAAGCCCTATTATGCCGTATTTGGTCAAAATGCCTTGGAAGGGGTTAAGGGTTGGGTTCCTACAACTTTGCCAAGAATTTCTCTAATATTAGTCACTGTTGTCCTGCCTATAAACCAGATTTGGGAGTTGGAATATTCAGGGTAACAAAATGATTCCTAAGAAGCTGAGCATATGATAAATATTCTCTGTTTAAAAAAGACCATTATCAAAGCCTAATATGTTGCCATGACTGATATCTATAAAATCAGTGCTCTGTTGATTTGCTTCCTCTTTTGACGACAAATGAAAGTGTGTGCTTTGGGATGAGAGCAGAGCCTGGCCAGTTTTTCTAACTGGTCTCCTGATTGTTCAGGGATTTTCCCTGTGTTTTATATTAAGCCTTGTGAGCACAGTATATATGTGTTTTGCTGATAAGAGGAGAAAAATGAATTGGCAGACACTTTTCCAGACAAGACAGGAAAGCGTTGTTTGAACAAAGTGGAAATTGGACTGCTTTACTGGCTGATCACAGCACTGATGTTCAAAGCTTTCAGACCATGTAATAGTCTTAGGTTCAGGTATACAGCATTGAAAGGAGGAAGAAAGCAAAGCTGATTTGAGAGAGCATGAAAAGTTAAAAGAAAAATGAAAAGCCTTTATCTGAGAAAGCCAACTGTCTATGGGTTATCTGGTCACCTTTAAAGGAAAGGAACCATTGAATTAATTACAGCTGCCAAAGGACACACTAATAGGTACCATCACAAAATGCTTTCCTATTTTCTGAGCTTTCATTTGCAGCTGCAAGCACACACACTGAAATAAAAATCCATGGAAGAGCAGCCAGCCATTTCTTATCACCTATGGGTGAAAATGGCAATCTTGGCCCTTCTCCACCATCTGGAAAACCACATGAAGCCAAGGAAAGTTGACTTTTACTAAATGCAGAATGACTGAGCCAGCAGCTTTCATACCACTACACAAAATCAAAGATTCTCAGTTTGCAAATTACCATAACACAAAAGATATTTAACTACGGTTACTAGCCTTGTTGCCGATAAACCACTGAATGAATCATTGCCGAAAAGCTATTACGCTAATAAAACAATACTAGGCAGAAAAGCTATCTACCAAGTTGAGTTCTTGTTTACTGGGAATATAAAAAAGGTTGTTAAGACCTTGACAGTTCTCAAATTAATGGCTGACATAGGAACACAAGTACATATTTCAGGACACATGCATTGTATAAACCTGAATGATTAAGAGTTTATTTAAGGTTCTACCCAACTCCTAAAGCAGGTAGCATTCAGTACACATAGTTTCTTATCTTAAGAAAAAAAAAGCTTCATATTTTTTGCTTCCATTTTGATTTCTTTCATGCTTATAGACTTTATGAAAAATGTTAAGATTTTTAAGGGCTGGTAGTCAACTTTTCTGAAACCCAAAGTGACTAAAAGCAAAAATATTTTGAGAAGGGATAACGTATTATTTTCTACCTGGGTCATTGCTCATCTTGCAGGTGATAGTTTCAAGGGAAGCTGAGACATAGTCCTCAATAAGAAAGACACAAATAACAGAGTTCAGCACTGTTTTGCTGACAAGCTAAGTATGAAGGTGACCAAAGCGGGGGTTATACTATGGGTCTATACAATGCTCATGAATTTTCAAAATGCAATCTTGACCTCTAAAAGTAAGTGAACATTTACGTATAATTGAAATTTTCTGTGAGCACTTTGGTGTGTATTTAGCCACAGTTCTACCTTCAGAGAACTAAACAGGTAAATGATTTTGACAGCACTTTAGAGGGTTAATGACTACACGTTCAGCCTGCCAATTGCAGAAAACATAATGGAAGCCTAGCTGGCCACCAAGTTTCAAAGCACTGCATTAGCATTGATTATCATTCATGTCACAGATAGGTCTTTGTCTACCTGGGGAGTATCATGCCCCAAGGCAGGTTTGCTAAACTTTGGCAGGAAGGCCTAATGTGAAGCCAGAGCTCCAAGGGAAAGGATGTATGCACTTTATAGTACTTAGAGAATCACTTCACCAGTGAGTCATTTGGGTCATAAGGGAGTCAGAACTGAGAAGGCCCAACCACATTCTCAGAAAATTCCACCCACATCTGTCTAGTGCTTTACAGTCTTCAGATGCTTTCTTTCTACCAGGATCCCCAAGAGATAAGTAGCACAGGTATTACTACCGAAGAGCAAATAAACTTTTTTATAAGCATTCTATAAACAGTAACTGTTCCAGATCATATATCTTTGTTCTTTTGCATTTACTTAGCACTTCAACCACCAATTTGTTTACATTCCTAACACAATTTCAGTAAAATAAGATTTAGAGAGTAGGTGAATGGATATCATATAATTTCAGATCTGTCTGGGAACTCAAAATTGTAGGTTATCGTGGGGAGTGAGTGAGCAAACTCAAGGCCCTGGGGAGTTTTAAGTAGCTGGCCCTAGGTGGCCTCCCATGTGAGCCCACATCTTCTCTCTTGAGTTGTGTGATTTTTTTTCTCTATTGTCTTGTCTCTTCTAAGAACACACAGGAAAGGCCTGCAAGAGCGTTGTCTCATGGTCTCACTCAAAGAGGGAGAAAGGGGAAGAAGCAAGGAGACTCTATATAAGCTCTAGAAATGCTATTTCCAGAAAAAGAATAGAAAAGAGATTTTCTTGACTTTTGTTATGGTTAGTTATAATCATAACCCCAAAACTCATTGCCTTTGCCATAGAGTAGAAACCTTTTGAAAAAAATTGCTTTCCTGTCTCACTGGTTTCAATTTGCAATTTTACCGAAATTTGTTTCAATGATAGATGCTTAAAACATGTAAAAATTAAAAGTACCATGCTTTTATCTCAAGTCTAAAGCTCAACATTTTATTACCTCTAGTTAATCTTTTGTTTCATATATATAAATATCTGCTTACGTCTTCTAACTCAAACTGTAATGGGCAGCAAATTTTTAATATAAAATTCGTATACTTAAAGTAAAGTTAAAATAAAAAATATCCTCCGAAGTCATTTTTTCAAGCAACAGGAATGATTCTAGATGTTGTAAATATGCCAGACACAGAGATGTGTCTAGGCTTATGCTGTTCAATATGGTATCCCCTAGCCATGTGTAGCTATTTACATTAAATTAGTTAAAATTAAATAAAATTTAAAATTCAGTTTCTCATTTGCATTACACACATTTCAAATACCCCATAACCACATGTTGCTAGTGACTACCAGATTGGATAGTACAGATATGGAACATTCCTATCACTGCAGAAAGTTCTACCAGATAGTGCAGGTATATCAGCATTGTGACGAAATCATGAGAGGAAGGACAGAGAAAATTAACCTAAGGTTTTGGCTGTTTACTGAATGGACGTAGCCAGGAGACCAAATGATAAAAAAATAAACCAGTAAATATTAATTTAAAAGGTCACCATATTTTTAGGAAATATCCCTTCATTACACATTATTAAGGAAAGATAACTAAAATAATAGCATCCTCTAATTGTCTACACAATATGTTTTCTGGAACTTTCCCTTTTTTAAGAATCACTACCAAAAGTATTTTTTTATATCCTACATATTCCAAGAAGCATAGAAAGGTTAACAGGAAAAAGGAAAAATACTTTAACAGGATACCTACAAAATTTTGAGAACAGGAAATAATAAGATGGTAACATTTTATTGCACAGTGAAAAAATGCTCAGAGCCCTACAGGAGAAGTCGCATGACCTGGGAAAAGAGCAATGATATTAACTTCCTTCTATTTATAATTTCTAATTATTGGTAATTTTATAATTATACATTTTTAATTTCTTGGATTTTATTCCTTAAATGTTGAGCCTTGAAATATCTGTGGAGTCATACAGGCCTGCTTATGTGACAAGTTCTAGTCACCCCCTTAAGGGTGCTCATCTCTCATGAAAACTCATTTCACATTTCATCAGTTACAACCAGGAGCTGGGGAAATCAGTTTCTCATTTCTCTGAGTTAAGAATACAGACATAGAACTAATAGAATAGAGGATAAGGATTCTTCCCTAATGAGACTGAGCTCAAGCAACCCCCACTTCTGCAAATGGAACAAGCCTCCTGCTCTTTTCCACAGGGCACTGGACAGAGTGGTCACTGTGACACATTTCAAAGGTATTTTAGGAGTTTGGGGGAAGTGTGCCAGCTGTGTGTGTTCCAGGTATGCAGTTACTGACAAAACAGGTATGCTGTTTTGTCCCTTTGTCCAGAACTCAGCAGAGTGACGTTGTACAGAGCTCAGCAGACTCTGAGAAGTAAAAATATCATGACATGTTTCAAAGACATGATTTAGACAGCAGTTTCAAAAATATGCCAACATTTTAGACCCACTCATGTGACTGAACAAAGAGATCAAGGGCTTCCCCTTCTAGATATTAACTGTGAACAGAAATTTACAGGTAACAGCTACTGTGTACAGAGACGAGAATAGACCTAAGAAAAGGACCCTTAAGACTCCTTCAGAGTTAACTGTCTGGGAGGTGAGGGTCCTTTTGGGTGTATGTTTAACTCTGTGTTTCTACAATAAGCAATTTAAAAAATCAAACTGCAACTTCTATCTGAGCAGAGAGTCAAGATGAAAATAAAGCATCAAAGGCCTGAACTCACATGTTTTTCCTCACAGTTAAGACTATGTAGAGATCTTGTCACTTCCTGGCTTATTTTAACTTGAACCAAATTACTGAATTCTGCATTTGTCCTCAGGGTATGACTCAACAATACAAAATTCACGTTCTTAGACACAAAGGACAAAGTCCAATCTAGAGTTCATCAGGTCATACAAAAATAAAACACAATGAACACAGTCAACAGCATTCTCTGGATATGAGAGCAGATATTTTTTTTTACTTTGAAAACTGTGGGGTGGAGTAAGAAATTCTTGTGACTAAGAAAACCAGCTCTATGCAGGTCTAAAATCGTGTGTCCCTGTCTGTCTGAGGTAAGCAGAGTTATTATGGTCTCCGACCTCCTGCATTTCCCAAGTTGAAAATACTGCTTATGACGTATCCCTTTTCATTTAGCTCAGAAATTACCTCCTAACTTATTGTTTTATTGTTTTCAGGATAACAAAATGGTTGTATAAAGCGGGAGATTTTTATTTAGGGAGCATCATCTATTCCTTTGTTTTGGTGGATACTGATGAAAAGCAACTCAAACAATAATTCCTAACAATAGTGTTTGCTTCATACTTTATATATATATACGTATATATATATATATACGTATATATATATACATATATATATATATATATACACATATATATATATATATATTTTTTTTTTTGGTCTGCATTGGGTCTTTGTTGCTGCGCATGGGCTTTCTCTAGTTGAGGCGAGCCGGGGCTACTCTTCATTGCGGTGTGCAGGCTTCTCTCCGCAGTGGCTTCTCTTGTTGCGGAGCATGGGCTCTAGGCATGTGGGCTTCAGTAGTTGTGGCATGTGGGCTCAGTAGTTGTGGCTCACAGGCTCCAGAGTGCAGGCTCAGTAGTTGTGGCTAACGGGCTTAGTTGCTCCGTGGCATGTGGGATCTTCCCAAGCCAGGGTTTGAACCCATGTCCCCTGAATTGGCAGGTGGATTCTTAACCACTGTGCCACCAGGGAAATCCTTTAGTTTATATTTTAGACATATTTCAAAAAGATGTTTCACATCTTACAAAATGCACTTCATATGCACCGTTTTATGTGATTCCCCAGAACCATCCTGTACGGGATTATCGGATATAATTTCTTAGTCCTATTTCACACACATGAAAACCGCATCTCTAAACTTTAGTGACTCACAAAATCGGGAAGTAATAGGGTTGCCGTCAATTTCAAGAGCAGTGCTAACTCCCCTTAAGTCCACTGTTTCTTTAATCTTCAATAAAGTGCTATATATTTTTAACAAAGAGAGCACAGTGTTACTAGTGATAAGAATATAGATTTTAGAAACAGTTGATCAGTTTAGGTCCTGGCTCTGTGAGTTACTGACCAAGTCACGCTGGTCAATCTACTGCTGGTCTCAGTTTACTATTCTATAAAAAGGGAATAAAAATAGCACTCCCCTGTCAGCATTGTGGAGAAACTGCCAAGTGAGCTAATGATTGCTTACAATGATGTCTGGTACACAGTAAAGGCTTACATGCATTCCTTGTTATTATCATCAAAGTTTACTGCTCTCCTTAAATTTTTGTTCCTCTTATATCTTTAGGATTACTTTTGTTTATTTTTGCATAATTTCAGAGCTGATTCCTCAGAGCACTCAGTCATACTTAGGAAAAATTAGTACTTCTGGAAGAAAAATATTTCCATATTTAGAGAATGAAAAAGTCTCCAACAATGTATCTTTTCTGACAATTTATATTTTGCTATCTTTACCTTGCTTCATTTTTCAATGACTTGATTGAATTAAAGTTTGGCTCTTAGCATTTTCTTAACATAACCTAGATTTGCAGTCATACACTGTAAATGAATCCCATCATATTTCTATAAGGAAGCCAAGTAAGCTCTCAAATTACTGCATCATACATTTGACTGTGTATACTAACAAGACTGTTGTCAACCCACATAGTATATTATGAATAAGGGTTAGAAAAAGGAAACCCTTCTTCAGGATACACTCTCCCCAGGGCACCTAGCTTAGCAAATTTAGCTTGAGTACAATTTCCCAGTCATCCCCCTGGGAGGTGCCCCTGTGCAGTGAACAACGTGAACAACCAACGCAATGGCCCTGTTTCCCAGCAGCCTAGAGATTACAAGACTTTTGCAGCTGAAAAGGGCTAAATGCAGCACTGCAACAAAGAAATCTGAAAACGGCATACCTCGTGATACTTCTTCACAGTTTTCCCTGAATTGCACGTACAGGACTTCCAGCTGACAGTTCCACAGCCACAGTTTCCCCCACAGCGTTGCACGAGGAGGCAGCGTGGAAAGAAGACCACATTGGTCACCTTCAGCTCCTCTCTCAAGTTGACCGAGTAATTCCTGGGAGTGCAACTGTAACGCTTGACGTCATCATTGAGCCTGTCCAGGTCAACTGTAAGAAACACAGTATCGTGTAAGCAAGTGCACGACTACGGCATACACACTCAGCACACATTTTTGCGAACAGGCTGGGAAGATTCTGTGAGGACAGCCTTAACCCAGGGCTTGAATCTATCCTTGGGATCTCCCAAACACCAAAGATGGAAAATCTAATTTCTCTTTTGATCCTATCTGCCCTTCAAAAAAAAATGTCAACAACAGCAAAGAAAACAGAAACAGAAAACAGAAAACCTTCAAAAACTTAGCTAAATCTATATCTTGGCTCAATTTTCCTTGCATTTTTTTAATGCAAAAAAAAAAAAAGTTCCAAGGAAAGAAAATGTAACATTCAGCAATTTAAAATAATTGTCTTTGCTTTAAAAAATGTGTGTGTGTGTGTGTATCTTCTTGATTCTAAATAACTCCTGACTGTAAGCCATTACTTAAATACAATTTGTATTATATCAGGGACACATTAGGAAGAATTACTCTAATCGATGCACCTGGCAGTGAAATTTTACAAGTAAATGTGAGGAATAAAAAGGTTTTGGCTTCATTTTAACTACGAGGTCAACCAAAATGTCAAAGGACATGGCTTTTTGGGGGTTGTGAATATGATGGATATTAGTGCATTGGGTCCTAGATGGCAGTATAGAATACTGGTTAAGTGCTTGGGCTCTGCAGTAAAGCTACAGCTGCATTCACATAATGGCTATGCCTCCTTTTAGTTGGAAAGTTACTTGACTGCTCCAAACCTCTGCTTCTTCATCTATAAAATGTAAATAGTATAACTTTACTTATTTCACAGCAATATTTGAAGTATTGAATGCAGTGTGCCTGGTATTAATTAATGCTGGTTATTTTATTCATCTTGATTCATTTTGATTTTTCCTTCAATTTTTTCCTTTAAAGTCAAATGGTCAATAATTAAAAAAAATTTTTTTTTCAGATCTTTCTCCTCTATTTCTCTCTTTTGGCCGTTATTCTATGTAAATGATTATCTGGGGGGGGGGTTGGTTATTGGGACTTCTGTGAATTAAGAGCATCACCCTAAATTTTCAAATTTTAGTCATTAATATTTTACTTGAGTTAAATTTGTATTATTGTAGTATATAAATTACATTTTAATTTGTGGTCTCAAAATCCATCTAATCACCCATCTATTTGGCATCCAAATTGTCTGGCGGGTGAATGTACATGACTATCTTCTCACAAGAATGCAGTTATAAGAAAGTCCTTTGTCCCCGCCCCCCCCGCCACCTCCGGGTTCCACACCATTTCCGAGTGCATTTCCCGTGTCACCAGCCAGGCCACCACAGAAGGAATCCCACAAACGTTAGGCAGTTATCATCAGGCTTACTCTGGATTCTAGCCCCATTAAATGTCTTAGTCCTAAACCAAAACTGCTTGAGGAACGGTAAGGAGTGCTCTTTTGGGGTAGAGGTCAAAGGCTAAGGATGCTGTCAGTAGAATGCATCTGAATGAAACAGAAATAAAAGAAGGCACGAGTGGGTGGAGAGTCCACTTAACCCCATGAAGTCAGCTAAAAGGCTGGCCATACGGTCAATGACCCCTTGAATAAGGAATTAAATGGCAATTGGAATAATGCTCTGCCTTGAGTGCCTTTGATTCTCAAGGGCAGGGATTTTCCCCCAACTGTTATATGCTGAGCCCAGGACACTGTGGGGGCTGAATAAATGCTAAATAATTACTGTGCATAATTTATTGCTTTTTTCCCCTTCCTTTGTAAAGACATGTCATAAGTTTAGCTATAATCAAGCCAGATTTAAAGTGAATGAACTCTGTCTTGGGAAAGGAACCATTTTATTGCTGCTAAAGCCCTGAAAATAACTGCAAACAAAGCAGAAAGGATTATGTAAATGGATTAAGAAGTGCACCAATCATCCATTACAAGTGTCACCTTGAGATAAATACTGATGCTGGCTGTGCATTACTGGGCTATGGACAGGGCTAATGCAGAGGGCCAAAGCTGTTGCTTGTGATGATGGGAATATATTTTGTCTAACACCTATTAGCAGGAAGGGGTTGTGGCATGTGGAAGGCAGAGAGGGATGGGAAGGAAGTGACAGTACTGCATGTACTTGAGTTCAGCCAGTCCTCTGCTAAGCATGATACATAGGACTACCTGTCGTTGTTCCCCACCCTCTTTTTTTTTCGCCCACCCTTTTGAGATGTGTATTACTCACTCAAAGTGAATACTAAGTAGGAAAACTGGGCTCAAAGTCATTCTCTCTTTTGCCTCATGGTCTCTGCCACATCAGGCAGAGTGGGGGAATGGCAGGCAACCTTATAGCTGAAGGAGGAAGATCGACCTTCCTGGCACTGTATCAAGCTTTCCCGTATGGCATTGTGCTAGGACTGGGGTGGTAAATGGCTACACCCTTATCTCCAGAATATGTCCAAACCAAACTACAATATGATTCCCTGTGGGAATTCAGCTAACCCCCAAAGTGCTGTCAACAAATCAGGATAGGCATGTATGCCTTACTCATCTTGGAACAAAACTCTTCACATTGTATAACTGTTTTACCGACTAGCACTGGTTATTTCCCTTTCCTACCTGCCATGAAGAGATTTACGATGTTGTCAGTTTTATGCATCAATTCACTGACGTGGCTCAGAACTGTGACCCAGTATGACTGCTGTAGAATCCAGCTGCCCTGCTTATCAGGGGATTGAAACCACGAAGGCACTCAATTTAGAACGAGAACTAAAAGGTTCTTCAGAGTGGATGCAAATAACTTCAAAGTGCCACTGCAGACTTTCTGCAGGGGATGTTGAATTTCCAGTCAAAGAAGACTGACTAGGCAGTGCAGCAGAGCAGGGAGCCAGACAAGGGAATGAGTGGCAGTTAAGACTTCCAGTGCTCTGGTCCGAAGGGAGGCTCCGGTGTGAGGGAGGCAGGCTCTGGTGTGAGGGAGGCAGGCCAAGCAGTACAAACTCAGAGAGGGGAGCTGCCCTTTCCATTCCCGCTTCAATCTCCACAGCAGAATATTACAGAGCAACAAGGACGTTCCAAATTTCATTCAAAGGCTCATTAATTGCACCTAGCTGCCCTTATTTCACCCAGGTGTACATAATGTTATAATCCTTCTTTTTACATCCTTTTGAATTTGAGTCTTGCCTTCTCATGGATTTTTGACATTAGTTACGTCTTTGGGCTGTGTACTGACAACCTGATGGAAAGGCTGAGAAGGTTCCACTGTTCTCAGAGCCTTCCTCTGGACATGGTAATCCAATGTGGGCCACTGCCTAGAACCTCAGGGAGCACCCTTTTTTCTGCAGCTCTGGCCTGAAAGTGCAGCCTAGTCACAGAGGTACCTGGGCTGTGGTAAGAGCTCTAGGATCTGAGCACTAGGAAAGGGATGTGTAAAGCAATGGTACATTGGTGAATGCACTCACTGGTTCAGTTTCTAATCCATTCAGGGTCAGGTTTGGGAGGAAGGAGAGTCAGCCTGGTCTTTTTTATATTGACCATCTATATTCCTAAGTACCAGGTAGCATGAAAAGTTCTTCACATATACAATTGCATGAAATCCCCATAAATGCTAGGAATTACATACTATCATTACCCTTACTTTTACACTTTTACACTTGAGAAAATTGAGGCTCTGAGAGGGTAGGGAAAAGAACATGTCCACAGCCACATACCTAGTCAGTGGTAGAGCCAGAGGCTGAATTCAGGCTTTTTCATTACTCTTGCACTTCTGAGCCCAGGTCTAAAGAGTTGAAGGAGGGTGCAAAGAGCAGATTCTATGAGCCCTGATGGAGCTTTCCGTCTAGAGGTCTACTCGCTGTCAAATGACCTGGCTTCCTAGGTGCGTTGCTAGGCACTGACCTGTCACTTTCAAGATGCTGTCAATTACATATACCCAAGCATGTACTCCTGGGCACACACATTCATCTATTGGATTGTACTGGAAATGTACACTGGGTTCTTGCAAATAAACCAGGCTACTGCACAGAACGTACTTTTTTCTTTGGTATTGAGAAATACAATGAATTTCATATTTTTTCACCTGAAATGAGAGGACTTTTGTCAATTCATGATCTTCACTTTGTCCTCATCTCTCCTTGAATTCCTTCTTGCCCTTATCTACCTGTAGTCTTTGTTATGAAAACCAATCGGAGGTCCACGTAAAGAGTTGGATGGGCTGATAGCAATTGTTTTCAGGGGGCAACAAATGATAGAACCCTAGAGATTCTTTCTAGAGGACAGATAAAGCCAATATTATATTTCACATGCTTGGCAAACACAGCATAGGTGGTGATCAGCTTATGATAAAAATTTAAAAGCCTTTTCTAAATTAATCATTTCAATTTTTTTGTGAATACAAAAATTCATTGTGAAACAAAATAATGTCCTCACACTGAATGTAAGAAAACAATTTTTTTTTCCTTCCCATGCATGTTTGATTCACAGTTTGTTTTGTTCAATAGGAAGATGGTTTCCTTGGGTCAGTCTCTTCTGGTGTCAAGTTTATTGGTTGGCTTTCACTGTGCTGGCCTTTCATCAGTCTATTCTGTTATGTGTGTCACCAGTCTTTTTTCTCTTTATCTTCCTGAATCTGCTAGTGTTCAGTTAAACTTCTCTATATTCTTGGAGCTAGCCAGTAATCATTTTAATACAAGCAAATTGAGCCTTTATAGGCTAAAATTCTTTATGAACTCTCTTAGCAGGCACTCACTAGCAGCCTCTATATCAGTGCAGGTTTGGCAATAGAAGAGCAAGTGCTTGAAGTAGGGCCATGCCTTTTCTATTTATTTATTTATTTATTTATTTTTTTTGCGGTACGTGGGCCTCTCACTGTTGTGGCCTCTCCTGTTGCGGAGCACAGGCTCCGGACACGCAGGCTCAGCTGCCATGGCTCACGGGCCCAGCTGCTCCGCGGCATGTGGGATCTTCCTGGACCAGGGCACAAACCCGTGTCCCCTGAACCGGCAGGCGGACTCTCAACCACTGCGCCACCAGGGAAGCCCCATGCCTTTTTTAAAACCATGCTTTTGTCATTCTAGTTTACCTTCTCTGACATCTCAGTCCACTATGTCATTTTAATCTTCTAAGTCAAGAGGCACATTCACCCTACATCTCCTCTGACCCCTTCACTATATACTCACCACACATTCTCTGCTTTCTATTATAGCACTGACTTTGTAGACTTTGCTTTATCCTTTTCTTTATTTAGGTGTTTCTTGTCCACCAAACCATAAGGTCCTTGAAAGCAGAGTTAATCATCTTTTTATCTCCCCTCTCCTAGTGCTTTGCCCCTAGTGGAAGGACCAAATATAGGTCATTTAAGTCCACCTCTCCTAAAACCATTTGGTTTCAACAGTTAGAAGCAGCATACTGATGAAAAAACTACAACATTTTTTATTTTTTTGTAGTCTAAGCACACATGCCATTTCAGGATATTTGAAATAACTAAATCCAATAAAAAACAGCTGGAGTCACTACAGCTCCCAAGACAAACATTTCTGATTTTTCTTAAATATCTATCTTTTGTGGGATACCCATAAACTTAAAGTCAAAATTAGAAAAAGTTCAGGCCATTTATAGACCACTAGTCAATCCAGATTTCATTTGCAAGGAATAGGTACTCAGTAACTACTACCTAAATGAATCAAACTACTGATGGTTGTTGGGTTAGAATTGAAAAACTAGGGTTCTAGAACCAGCTCTATCAAGGATGAACTGTGATGCACGAAGATTGGCACCAAGACCCATGGGCTCTAGCAGCTGTGCCACATGGGGTAAAGGATGCCATCCAGAAGGCTGGCTCTCTGATACACATCTCAAGGTGCTCAGGAATATGTCTTTTGCCAAATGGGGAGTAGTCCCACAATCTGTTATGTAAAGTGCTTTATTATAAACTTGACTTTGATGTTACAACACTAGATTTATGGCACTTTATGTGGGGGTGGGAGGTAAGGGGAATATATAAATAATTGTAGTATTTTTATACCAAGCAACTAGGGGCTCTCAGCCTTCTTCAAGGTTCATAAATTTCCCAGGAGGAGTCTGTTCCTCTTTACGGACATTACAACCTCACTGTGATTTTCAGATTCCCTCTTCTATAAATTAGCACATAACTGTGAAAATGGTTTCCACATTTCAACCCCAATTTGCAAGTGCAAATAAGTCTGGAAAGAACAATTATCTTATAACTTTTAATGAGGCAATATCAGGGTATTTTAAACTTAAAATCATGAATCTCATGACTCCATTTGCTGGTTTAATTTCTGAAGAATGGAAACATTTACCACTTGTATTTATAGAAATTAACCTAAATCACAGTAAAATGTTCCCACTCAGACAATTCCTAATTGTCAGGGTTTAAAAACATTGTTAAGCAATGAGTGAATGGAAATTTACTGAGCACCTACTCAAGCCTCATGGAATTCTCATAACAAACTGTTATCTTAGAGACTACTATTCCCATTTGATAGATGTGGAAACTGAGATGCAGAAGAGTTGAATGACTTGCCTACAGTCACTGGACATATAGTAGGCACTTGACAAATACTTGCTGGAAAATGAATGGGTGAGTGCAAGGATAACTGCAAGGCATTGGATTAGGCCTGAAAGCAGCTGACACTATCATAAGGCAATTCTCTGAACTCTAGGGGGATGTATGAAGTACATCTATGCAATGAAAAATAAGAAAACAGGTTAGGAAATCAAGGAGATCTTTCTCTTGTCTCTCATTTATTAGACTATGAGTCTCTGAGCTTTACTCATTATTGGTTCCCCCACAGCATTGACTTTGCAGTCAACACACCCAGGTTCATGTCATGGCTCTCTACTTTACAGCTGTCGCTGAACCTTTCTGAATTTGTTTCTTTTATTAGATAAAATGGGAATAACAATACTCTTCTCCTGCCAAGAAATTCATTGAGCTTGAATGAGTTAAAAGTGTTTGAAGCAAGGTCCAGACTCTAGCTCTCAGTAGGTATGCCTCACATTAACCTTGAAATGAGTAAAACAGATCAATGAAGTAAGGTTAAGAACAGAATCACCTAAACCAGAAGTGGCTAAGATTCTGCAATTGGTGATCACTAAGGAAAGGAAGGTCATGTCCACCTTGATCGAAATGTCAGAAAACAATGATGATGTATTGTTTTTAGTTAAATTTCATGGGACGTAGCACTCAACACAGTCCTTTGCAAGTAGACACTTAATGAGCCAGATGTTCCAGCCCCAGCAGTTTCTGCATGAATGTGTGCTCTAGGAAGGGTATGCTCCCTCCTTAAGTCCATAGGGGCACTGAGCACAAGGATGCTGCAGAGGATTCCCAATGCTACACAGGTAAAAATGGGTACAGGAACTACAAGGCAAACCCATTCATCTTTAACAAGAGTGACTGTTGTGGAAAAGGCACATTTGTCCACCCAGACAGTAAAAGTTACCTATGGTTTTCTACTGCAAAATGGATTTCCTAAGCAATGTGCATTTGAATTATATGCCTAGATGGGAGGAATAACTTTGATGATGAGAGTGGGCTTAGGATATCCACAAAGATAGACAGCCACTATAGGAGAAAATCAGAGGCTGCAGTGGCAGTAAGAGAATAAACAACCAAAAAGGTCCTTGTCCCTGTGCTGAGATTTTCTTCAAACATTTTATGCGTGTGCCCTCATAGACACATGTGACACTATAAATGATAATATGGTTTTATTAATGCTTGCTGGCAAACTGAATGAGTAGGGAATCTAGTTACTTACAAATCATATGGGTTATAAAGAGTGGCTAAAATCTAAAAAATAAGCTTTAAAAAGGAAATGTCCAAAAAGCAAAAGGGTGCCAGAAATTTCTGGGTAAATATATCATAGAAAAGTTTAGTACTTGGCAATTATTTTGTAAACTTTTAATGAGTTTACTGATTATACAGATACTTAAATATGACAATATTTGGATACTCTGTAGGAGGCTCTCCAGATTACTGATGCTTATCTAAGAGCCTTACAAGGAAGAGAGCAAGGTCCACAGAAATACCTTGGTTCTGTGCAGAGTTCTGTATTCAAGTAATAATAATAGCTAGCATTTATTGAGGGCCCACTAGGAGTTGTATACTCTGCTATTATTAATCCTCACATGACTTTGCAAAGTTGTTATAATTAGAGTCATTTTACCAAATGGAGAAAACACAGGCTCAGAGGTCTGCACATAACTCTCCAAGGCCACCATTAGTACCTGAGTTAGAATTTTATTATAAGCTTACTTGACTCCAAAGTCCATGCTCTTTCCACTATCACATTCTTTCTTTTGCTCTATTTCTATCAAATTTATGGTAAACAATTTTAATATTGATAAAGAAAGCTTTTACTTGGTACATACCACATGGTTCAGGAAACTCAGTGAAGCTAACCCTTATTCAACACAAGAAATTAGAAAAAGAAATCCATTTGATTTAACGTCTGTAGTACCTCTGTTTGTTTAATTTACCAATAGATAGTTACAGAAGGATATCTCAAGAGTGACTTGTCTGATTCATCACTAGCGTCAGACAAGGGCTTTCTGCAAATTCTCACCCAGATATCAAATAGGCAGAGAGAGAAAGTAGTAAGCATTCAATTTACTGTGACTTTAGGTCATTTCTAAAATATGTTCATATCTTAATACACTCTGAAATTATTTCCTACATTCTAAATTGTTTTTAAATTATTTTTATGGGCAACTTCTACCAAATATTCACAAAAAAGAACATTTATAAAAAAACATGTTAAGCAACAGATATCATGAGGTGTATCTGCTTAAATTTTTAAGTGTACAGTATTATTAACCATGAGCACAGTGTTGTGCAGCAGACCTTTAGCAATTTTTCATCTTGCATGACTGAAACTTTATACCCATTGAATGACATCTCCAGAGCAAGATTTGGCTCTTTCTAGTTAGTATGACAAAGGGCATGACAAAGAAACAGCAATAAATGACTAAGTTAAAAATAAAAGATATTTGTATCTAAGAGAATTTAGAACCAATTCAAACATTTTATATGAAACATATTTATTTCATTTACTCATCAGCTTCTTATGACAGTTGTTTACAAATAAACAGTTTTCAAATTAAAGAATCAAGTGTTTTAGATCTTACAGCAAAATAATGTCATGTAAGAAATCACAAATTGATATTAGATCCTGGGAAATGGGTTGGTAACTGTCCCAGAGTTACATCATCTAAGCATTTAGAGTCTGTGAAAATCATATATTTCAAACTCTGTCATTTGGACTCAATTTAATTTCAGTATGTTTGCTTCACTCAATATTAAATTACTGATTTTTTAAAGAGGAATGCACATCAAATTTGGCCCCTGCATCAAAAAATGGCAACTCAGGGGCTTCCCTGGTGGCGCAGTGGTTGAGAATCTGCCTGCCAATGCAGGGGACACGGGTTCAAGCCCTGGTCTGGGAAGATCCCACATGCCACGGAGCAACTACGCCCGTGAGCCACAATTACTGAGCCTGTGCATTTGGAGCCTGTGTTCCGCAACGAGAGGCCGCGACAGTGAGAGGCCCGCGCACCATGATGAAGCGTGGCCCCCGCTTGCTACAACTAGAGAAAGACCTCGCACAGGAGCGAAGACCCAACACAGCCAACAATAAATAAAAAATAAATAAATAAATGGCGACTTGCTCAACATTAAAGAAACAAAAAACCCAATCAAAAAATGGGCAGAAGACCTAAATAGACATTTCTCCAAAGAAGACATACATATGGCTAAGAGGCACATGAAAAGCTGCTCAACATCACTAGTTATTAGAGAAATGCAAATCAAAACTACAGTGAGGTATCACCTCACACCAGTTAGAATGGGCATCGTCAGAAAATCTACAAACAACAAATGCTGGAGAGGGTGTGGAGAAAAGGGAACCCTCTTGCACTGTTGCTGGGAATGTAAACTGATACAGCCCCTATGGAGGTTCCTTAAAAAACTAAAAATAGAATTACCATATGACCCAATAATCCCACTACTGGGCATATACCCAGAGAAAACCATAATTCAAAAACACACATGCACCCCAATGTTCATTGCAGCACTATTTACAACAGCCAGGTAATGGAAGCAACCTAAATGCCCATTAACAGACGAATGGACAAAGAAGATGTGGTACATATATACAATGGAATATTACTCAACCATAAAAAGGAACGAAATTGGGTCATTTGTAGAGAGGTGGATAGACCTAGAGACTGTCATACAGAGTGAAGTAAGTCAGAAAGAGAAAAACAAATATCATATATTAATGCATATATATGGAATCTAGAAAAATGGTACAGATGAACCAGTTTGCAAGGCAGAAATAGAGACACAGATGTAGAGAACAAATGTATGGACACCAAGGGGGGAAAGCCAGGGCGGGGTGGTGGTGGTGGTGGTGGTGGTGGGATGAACTAGGAGATTGGGATTGACATGTATACACTAATATGTATCAAATAGATAACTAATAAGAACCTGCTATATAAAAAAATAAAATTAAATAAAATTTAAAAAGAAATGGCAACTCTGGGGAAAATTGTATTTTTGTCAAGCATTACTGTAGTTCAAAACTATTAAGTTGGAGTGCCTCAACAATTATATCCATATTTTAATCACAACACAAACTGTGAGAACAGGTTTTCTTCTTGCTGTTATGTGTTGGATTTTTCTATGGCAAACACACCATCATTCAGGAAAGTCAAGCTCTCCTGGAATAAGTAAAAGACTGCATCTCAGTTACATTGTTAATCTCCATAAATGACCACTCAATTAATGCCCAGTCTAGTAGAGTTTAAGGCCGATAGTTTTTCAATGTAGAGATGTCACATTTCATGCTATATACTTGACTAAATATACATTGCTACCAAGTTCAAAGTATTGTGTTTTAAAGGAATTGCAGTGTAACTTCAGTTAAACCACAGTGGTCATGCAATGATTCAGAGAGTGATTACATAGTTTGTAGAACATCCATATAATATTTTACCTAATTATGTGCAAATTTACTATGTTATTGTCATGTTCATCAGAAGAAGTAAATACAACTTGAATTTCAAACGACTTTTTTTTTTAAACTTTTGGGCAGCTTTGAGGTTGAAGGCATGGGGTTGAAATCATTGGCAAAAACTGGGTTTTGGAACTGTACTTATCTACAGAGTTCAATTATCCATGCTACCCTTTTCTCCATTACCCCCTAGGAAACTGAAAGTTGGATATATTAACTTGTCCTATTATCATCAGTCCAGAAGGTTTTACAGACAGGTTTGTGCTTATCTATTACTTGTGAATTTGAAAAAAGTGGACCTTATACGCTGAAGTTCTGGCTTCAATACTTGGCAAAGTTATGTCTCTTTTCTCTCCCTCTTCTCCCTAAACTTTTACTGTCCTCTTGCTTCTCATTTTCAAGTCTCTTCTTAAGGAGAACTAAAAACTCAGTTACCTAATCTTTCTTCAAATAACAGTAGAAGCAAAGCATAAAATTTAATTTTATTAACTGTTTTCTACTTCATTACATAAGTTCTTCACCTAGTGTGTTTGTGCTTTATTTTAGAGTTTATAAAATTTTGTGATTTATATATTCACATTCAAGGGTCATCTTAGAATCCTGTTCTTTGGTATCATGAAAAATGCTACTTTTGATCAGTCTGGGTAAATCAGAAGAATGGATGCTCAATAGATATTCAAAATATATAAAACAAAGATATAACAAAATATCTTTGTTTCTGTACAACAAGATTATTATACTGATAGTAGAAAACTTTTTTAGGGATCCTATAAAGTTCACATTTTATTTGACACCTAATGGACCTCCATCATCTATAACTACTTTTTGGTTTTCACTCTTTTATTCACTGTCCCCTTTCTTATACATCAGTATACAAACCATGAATT
Source organism: Aethalodelphis obliquidens (assembly GCF_003676395.1). NCBI lineage: Eukaryota > Metazoa > Chordata > Mammalia > Artiodactyla > Delphinidae > Aethalodelphis > Aethalodelphis obliquidens. Next base: position 3,817,842 of record NW_020838037.1, on the reverse strand, counting down.
TGTACTTTTAAGTTCTAAAAGCTGAAAATAACAGCTGAAATATTAAACCTGACTTCCTTTGCTTTTGTGATACAGGCAGGTGGTTCAGCATCAGTGGAATGATAAACAATTAAATCAGCACAGTTATGCAAGTGCAGAGACAGTGGTGGCTTGCCAGTGTTAAATGAAAGGGTACAGACCTGCCTTAGGGCCATTTTAAACAAGAGTTTAAGAAATGAAATCTAAGCCAACAGGGGAGAGAAATGTTTACACTGTTAGAAATAAGTAGAATGGTGCCTTGAATGTTCTAGTAAGGTTATTTCAGTAACCAAAGGCATTCTTAATAAAGCTACAATCCTTGGTCTATGGGGTGGGTTTCTATAAATGTTAGAAATACACTAATACTGAATAATTAATATCTTCAATTCCACAAACATTAACTGAGCAGCTAAAATGTGTCAGAGTCTGTGCCAATTTACTGGAGATATAGGATGAACCATCTCTCAACCCTGGCTGCCTCTAAGGATCAGTCTCAATCTCCTAGTAGCCATAAAATAATATCAATACCCCAGCCTCGCCCTCAGAGATTCTGAGTCATTGTGACTGGGATAGGACTAGGCACCCGTAGTTTTTTAAAGCTCCCCAGGTGACTTAATATTCAGCAAGAGTTGAAACCGTTAGGTCCTAGGCTCTCATATTCCCTTAGAAAAATACAAATAGCAATGCAGTAGTAGGACAAATAAATGCTGTGGCATCTCAAGTACTCCAAACTTTTTCAACATTTCTTGAGCAAGTACTATGTGCCAAGTGCTTTTGATGGCACCCCTAACAATTCCTGAAAGTAGGTGTTATCATACACACATTGTCAATGAAGACACTGAGGCTCAGGAAGAGTCAGTGACTTGCAAAAAAAATCACAGAACTTCTAAGTGGCAGGGTTAGGCTTTGAACCAAGACACCTTGCCTCCAACTCAACATAGTATCTGGGGAAAAATAAGTAATGAATTTAGGTGATTTTTAAATTTTAATACTTCAAACAAATAGGTGTCAAGAAGGGCTGCCCCTCAAGTAGCTATAGTGGTTAAGATACTTGAAGACAGAGTCAGATTTTATCATTTCTTTCTCCAATACCATTTTTAATATTTTTTTCTGGGGTTTTCAAAACATAGTGAGTATTTTATTTTCCTTCAGGTTGACCTAGTAGAGATCCAAAGACAGCAACGCTTTATGGAAAAGCCATTTCTTCTCTGAGTTGAATACAATGTGAGCCCTGGGAAAATTCGATTTGAGAGTTACACTGATCTACATATGATATATCTACATAACATCAGGGCCACCAGTGACTCTGTTGTCCCCACTTAGCTGTGCACTTTAAGTATATAAGATTATGACCTAAGCCATAAGCAGCAGACCCAGGCAGGAGTTAACTAACTAGTCATTTCAGCCTACATGTTTTAATATGTTGTCCTTACCAATATAAACATTATCTACAAAAGGGCCCTGGGTTCCTTTTAATTCCTGAAAGTACCCATGTTATTACAAAGTACAGGAAACAAGTTGTATTGTACTAAATACCTTTATATCTATGATGCAAGCCAGCCTTACAAGACTTGTAGAGAAAGTTTAAGTAATAACAAATCTTAAACATAACAGACTAGAAATTATAGTTTTATTCAATGAGGTAATTACAAGTTATTTCTATATTAATTTGAGTTAAACATTCAAATAAACATCCATGTCCTAAGGTCATATCACTCAGATGTAGTACTAGGATACCTATTTTTTAAGAGTGTAAGTATTACTGTTTTAACTCATGATGTTTTAATTCTGCCTGAATATTCCTTTCTTCTCCCTTCATTTTGCTTTCCTGAACCTTCCAGATGAATGTGTGCCCTCACACTTACTTGTCCAAAATAGCCCAGATATTGGTTTCTTCCTTGAGACATTTATATCCTATGAACCACCAAGGGCACAAAGCACATAGTAGGACCTCATAAAAAATTTCAGAATGGACATTGAATGAATAGAGTGAAATCTTCCAGAGTTTTGACCATTACTTTACGAGAAGCCTCTCCTGCCAACAATGACTGAGTCCCGGGCTAATTCAACATTCATATCCATCAGAGAGGCACAGGGGACTGTTACACAGGCACTGCCATTGGAGGCAAGAGAGCATGACTCTCCTTTCCTCTCCATTGCCATGCAGCCTTTGAAGAGTTATTTACCTTCCCTGACTTTGGTTGCCTCTACTGTTTACGGTGGGACTGATAATGCCTTACTTGCCAAGAAGCACAAAGTTGGTCCAGATGATTTTATAAAGTCTTTTCTAGCTCCAAACTATGACAGATCTTTGACTGAATCAAACCTTTCTTAGCCCCATACAAACAACACAGTTTGGACAAAACACAGAACATCATTTGAAGGTGCTGTGTAAAAGATATGTGATAATGAACTAACAGTAATCATCTGATGTAAGTGAATTAACTACATTGCATTGCAAATTCTTACTTATTACTATTAGCACTTTTATCTGCTTATGAAGAACCTTATTTGTTTCTTACCTTTTGACTTCCTGTCATGATATGACCTGCCTCGATAATGAGGGGTGTCCAAATACAGATTCTCAAGATCTTCTTGCCATGATTCAGGATTGAAGTGCTTGAGCAGATCTTCCACAGTATCAAATTCTGCAATTGTTTTGTCCAGAGTATCCGCAGTGAGAGTGGGGTCCGTTACTGATGGAGAGTGATAGGATACCCCCTAAGAGTGACATACAGCTCAGTGTACTCAGAAAAAGTCCATTGCTATGAAATACAAGAGTCACACAACCATATGGAAGGAACATAAACAGACTTCTGATTACAAGACATCATGTACATAAATATCATGCTAAGCCACTGTGCCATAGTCTTGCTATATTCCTAAATAAGAACAATTAAGTGGTAAATCATAGTCATTCACTTTTTTGCAAATCAAAACCCGGAAGGTCATAAAACATCCAGGTCATCTGAATTGTAATCATTAAAAAAAAAATACTAGCTAAATGGAAATATCAAAATAAGTCATCCAATTTCTTGGTCCAAAGTCTCAAATCATCATATCCATATCAACAAATAATGGTGAGCAGGTAAATTCTGAACTCCTTTCCATGCAAATGTTGAATAATCCATTCATTCTCTCCATTTAGCCTCAGTGTCCTATCTTTGTAGCTCACCTAGCATTGTAGACGTTCTTTGAACAGGGTTTAAATTTACTCTGGAGACATCTTGATAAAATTTGGCACTTTAACCAGCTTACTAACTGTCAACAAGGATAATAAGCCATGAAACTGGCCCCCTTGACCTAAGAGTAGAAGATTCACATGTGTGTGTGTGCATTTTTTTTAACATCTTTATTGGAGTATAATTGCTTTACAATGGTGTGTTAGTTTCTGCTTTATAACAAAGTGAAGCAGCTATACATATACATATATCCCCATATCTCCTCTCTCTTGCATCTCCCTCCCACCTTCCCTATCCCACCCCTCTAGATGGTCACAAAGCACTGAGCTGATCTCCCTGCGCTATGTGGCTGCTTCCCACTAGCTAACTGTTTTACATTTGGTAGTGTATATATGTCCATGCCATTCTCTCACTTCGTCCCAGCTTCCCCTTCCCCCTCCCCGTGTGTGTGTGCATTTTAAGTGCTATAGTTTGTGAGGGATCCCAGCTGCCATTTAAACATTCTCAGGAATACTCTTCAAATGGGGAATGCAACATCATTAAAAGTCTGGAAGGGATTATGTATTTTGCCATGGAATACACCCCCACTTAAGTTTCCAAGCACTTACTTCACTAACCCTTGTAAAATCTAGAGGTAAATGAGCCATGTAGCAAACATCTCTGTAAAACTTCATGACCCATTAACAAGGAAATGGAAAGCACGTAGTCTCCAATGATTTCTAAATGTCTTTAAAGAAACTGCCAAACAAATAAGATCCCCCAAGGGCAAATATCTCATATCTCTACAGGAAAAATAGAGATTAACGAAAACTTGCATTTCTGAAACTCAGCTGCATTCCTATTGAGAAATAATATGCCTATGCATTATAGAGTCCCAGACAGTACACTCTCAGGTGACACATTTTCTTTTTAGCCAATCAAGATCCAAAAGTCCCCAAAAGGATCACTTGCTCTTAGGGGGACAGTCTTTCTTTAGCAAAACTAAGAGGTTTTATAAAAGCATAACCCACCATTGGTGTAATTTAGGAGATTTCAAACATGCCCTGTAGGGAAAGGGAGTAGGTGGCAGACGGGGTTTGGGGAGTAGCGTGTGAGACATGAGATAGACTGCTGAAGGTATCAGGCCAGCTCCTTAATCTTGGAGTGTGTTTGTGTGTGTGTGTATGTGTGTGTGTGTGTGTGTGTGTGTGTGATAGAAGCTGAACCCTGATTGAAGCACATCACTTCTGATTTTCAGATCCCTCTTGGCATCCTATGCTAAAGGCGGCTAAATTTATGATTCAGTAACAAAATTCCAAATTCCCATTCAACTTTGTATTGCCTGGATCTACAGTCTACCTGGCTCATACACAACAGATTATTTACAATTAGCTTTGTATCATGTGGGTCTAAGAACAAAATGAGCTGGCCAAAGTTAGGTGCATGGCAGCATATGAAAGCTTTGAAATTAAAATTCTTCCCTCTTTTTTGAAACAAAAGCAGGAATGTTAATCAAGCCATTCAGACACAAGCATAAGCTACTTAAATGGCTCTGAGGAAGGAGGAGGAGGGAGTCTAGTCTCTTCTAACATTAGTCTGAAGAGCAAATCCAAACCATAGGTAAAATGTAAAAGGGTCCTTGTGTGTGAGTTTTACTGCTCTTTTCAAGTTTTGACTTGAAACACTAATGATATTTAAGAAAATATTTATGAGTGACTAGGTGATCTAATCAACCCAAGAGAATATTTTTGTTTCCGAGGCAATTATATAAGAACTATTTTTGAGAGAAATACTAGTTGGGTGTGCCTCTTTCAATTGCACTGTAAATTTGATCTCATCCAGCTTTTGTTTTATGTTTGTAAAATCAATTTTAAAGCTAAGTGAATTACTTTTAAAGTAATGATAAAAATCTGTAAAAATGTTCTGAAAACTGTAAACTGGTTTCAACAAAAATAAAGAATGGTTTATACAGAAGTGAATGGTAGGTCCAAAGGCCCTTGCTCCTACTCCAGAAGGTTCTTGAAAATCAGAATGCTGAGAAAAGAAGCTAGGTCTCCCTGGTCTTTCTAGAGGACTCAGCAGAACCTGGACTTGGAACGCAACCCAGAAGAGTTTCCAATGGATTTGGACCTAGTGCTGAGCTTCCACAGATGCACCAAATGGACAGGACAATCGTCTTTAAGAGGGCCTGGATTATCCTGAATCAGTGAAGGGTCCTTTAAACTTGATTTCTGCCCTTTGGGCAGGAATGATTAGATAACCCTGAGCTATCATGTACAAGATACTTGAGAAGCCAGAGGATCTCCTGACAGAATAGACCACTATGTCCTGAATGGCAAAAGCTACCACTGGCATGTACCTTGAATTGTCAGTCTTGGGCTGCTAACTGCCCACACCTCTTGCCTAGCCTCCCAGCTCCTCAGTATTACCTGCCTTATTTTAATTTTCACCTTCCTGACAATGATTGTCTATACTCAGCTAGGTTCACAGCATGCATTCTTGACCATCAGAAACGAACAAAACACTCTTAATATCACCATTAGAGACCTCACTGATCTCGATCAGATCATGTTCTAGTTCACCAGCCACACCAGGTGAATTAAATAGTCACAGAATCCATAGCTGAAGAAATCCTGGCATCTGAGGGAATTTTTAAAAATTCCCTCCAAGAACAAAAGAGAGAACATCACTTCTGGAAAAAAAAAATCAACTCTGACTCAGCCACACTAACCCACCTTAGAACCATGGACAATCTTTCTCCATGCTCTTAATCTTTTAATGAACAACTGCATTTATTATCTTGCAGTTTATTGCTACATAAGTGCTACCCATAAGATTGGTGAAAACAAAGTCTGCTCTTTCTGTACAAAGTAGATAAGTATACAGAATACTGGGAAATGACTAAATCTGGAGGGAAAAAAATGGAGCATGAACCATTTTATAGTTTCAGGGTGAGTTATGTTTTATTTCCAAGCCACATAGAACACAAGCCTGGCTTGCACTTAAGTTATGTTACCATAAACATGGATTTTTCACATCTGAATAGATCCTTGAAAATGCAAAGGTTAACGGCGTCCCCTGGAATATTCAAAAAACTATTTCAAAATTCCCCACCTGAGCTTGGGCCCTGAACTGTTTCACACCTTTGATATGTCTGGACAGTCCTTTAGTTGCAATGTTCTCCTTTGAAATTGATAAATATTTAAGTCATTGTCTATCCTGTGTTCCTACAAGGGGTACTGACATTTCCTGGAAACCTTTCTGAAAGAGGAGAAAAAAGGGCATCTGACATAGCTCACTATAACCTAAAAGAAATGGAAGAACACATCATGTTTGAGACCTGGCTTTGGGTCCAGCCATAGATACTTCATGCAGCTGAAGTCATCCCAGGGTTGACCTTAGCTACTACTCCATCAGTTGTCTTTGCAGGCAACAGAAAAATAAATTACTTACTGAGATTGAGCTTGTGACTGATTCCCAATTGGTCTCTGAGGCTGCTGCGGGTTGGAAATCTTCCTGGAAGGCAAAGAAACATCCATGCGAGTAAGGCAAACCTCTGTTCAATTCATTACATGCACAGTTTCATCTCAGCCATCTGAATCTTCTTCCAACTAAGTGACAACAGGAATACAGGCTACATTACTGCTGAACAGGTCACCATCTGTCTTAAGCACCTCTCCTCAAGAACCCTTGTCATTCAAGACACGGACAACTGCATTCACATTTACTTATAAACACTGGCAAAATGAAAAAACGTGGGGACAGGAGTTCACCTTTTTTGTTGTTGTTGTTTTTGTTTTTGTTGGCAGTACGCGGGCCTCTCACTGTTGTGGCCTCTCCTGTTGCAGAGCACAGGCTCCGGATACGCAGGCTCAGCGGCCATGGCTCACGGGCCCAGCCACTCCGCGGCATGTGGGATCTTCCCAGACCGGGGCACGAACCCATGTCCCCTGCATTGGAAGGCGGACTCTCAACCACTGAGCCACCAGGAAAGCCCAGGAGTTCAAATTTTAACTCAGCCATCTACCGACTGTGTGACCTCAGGCAATCTACTCTCCTCCCTTCCTCTTCTGTAAAAGGCTGGTATGGGATGCTTAAATTACAGGGCTGTTTTGAGAATTCAATGCATTAGTTATGTAATTATAACTAGCACTTAAAATGCTTAATAAAGAGTAATGATAATTATTGTCAGTATTAATGGTTTTTTGGTTTGAACTAGGCTCTGCATCACTTTCAATCAGGAAGACTGGGGTGGGGGGGGAGAAGAAAATGGCCATGGGAGGGACAAAGTACTACCCACTCAAGAAAAGAAAGTAGAGAGCAGACCTGAGAAAGTTAGTTACCTCAGAAGTCTTAAAGGATTTGTGACCTCAGGGAAAGAAACTTCTCTTATAAGGCAAACTTCTTTCTGATTTGTCTGTAAGTTTCATGTTAATTACCCTAGTAGCAGTAAGTTTTAAAAACATAATGGGAAGGAAAGCTGATCCTATCATTTTTACAAGTCACAGTTGGTTTCTTGACCCTGATGAAATAAATCACCTTGGTTAATTTCTTCCAGCCTGATCAGGGAGTAGGAGGTATTTTAAGATGATGCTGATAAAAAATTCAGCCACTCAAATCTGACAGCTTATACACCCAAGTATACTGAATGAGAGCTAAGTACCAGGTCTAAATTTCATTAGCATTTTGAGAAGCCGGAAATGTATTTATTAAGTGCTCATGATGAAACTGGTTTATATATAAATGTCTACGTTGAAGAAATTTTAGTTGTTTACCAGAGGGAACTAAGGCAAATGTGGGCTTCAAGGAATGAACATCTATTAAAAACTGGCTGGACATCACTATTCTAATTTCAACCTCAGGGAAGGGAGGAAAGAAAGAGAAAATGTGGTCTCTGCATCCTGCAAGACAGAATACATGTGAAAAGGGCACTGAATTCTCACAGAAGAATGTGTGCAAACAAATGGAGGTTGGCATTTATATGAGTCTTCATAAACTGGTAAACAGGTGAAAAAAGCAAGAAAGCCAATGGCTTCCCCCTGTCTTGAAGAGACTATTGGTGGGAGAACATATTCCAGATAAGAAACTGGGACATGAACAATTCTCAGATCAGAGAATTTTCATTTTTACTCATTCATTATATATTTGTTAATCATCTACTGTGATACATTCTAAGCTGAGGGTAGAATCACAAGGAAATAAGAAACTATACTTGTCCTCATGGAGTTTAAAATGTAGACACATAAACAGGTGAACAAACTCATGCAGGTGCTAATACTAATCAGGATACCACAGGCAGTAAAAAATTCTACATGCAGAGGAAGTGGGCTTTAGAAAAATTTTGCATAAGGAGGTGACTGGAGCTGAGTCTTGTAGATTCATAAGTAGATAAGTAAGTAGATGGTTGTTTGCAAGAAAGGTGGAGTAGAAGACTCAGTCAAAAAGAGAGAGATCTAGACAATGTGAGGAAAGCATACAGAAAAAGTAGCAAGTTGATGGGGAAAGTTAATGAGTCGTGTTGGACATAAAGTGTTTGAGGTGCTTATACAATGTCCAGATAGAGATGTTCAGGAATCCATTTGTTACATGAGAATGGACCTCATGAGCGAGTCTTGAACTTGAGATATACATTTGGGAATCATCAGAATAAAGATGGCTGATGTATATAACATTGTGTAATTAATTAAAGCAAGTAATGGATTATATCAACAACATATGAAAATCAGAAGAGAGACAGTCTTAAAATCTTGGAAGTGAAAAGAATTTTTAGGATTATCTAGTCCAATCTTCATTTTAATTATTAGAAAACCAATTCTCAGAGAGATAAATGGTGTGCTCTTTATCACATAGCCTTCTTCTGGGAATGCTTGGACCAGCAAAACCCATTCCTCAGTACAAACTGTGTGGTGATCTTTCACATCATTACAGCTAGCTTGGATAATTGTATGCCTGAGGGAAAAAGATGGAACAGAGTCCAAAAAGGGAATCAATAGAAAAGCAGGAAAGGAATAAAGCAGAGCATTGGTAGAAGGTTCTATGTAACTTCTATAAGTATTATAAGATAGGGGTCCAATTTCATTCTTTTGCATTTAAATATCTAGTTTTCCCAGCACCATTTATTGAAGACTATCTTCTTCACTATCTGGGCTACAGGATTCTAACCAGAAACTTTAACAGGCACAAATGATAAAGGATTTCATTAAATCCTAGATAAAATGTAAATTTATCTTCTCTAAGGAACATGAATATTAGACATTTAAAAGAAACCAACTATCTTTTACCTTATTTCAAAAGTTTGCCATTATTTATAAATGACATTTAAAATAAGCTTATAAAAGGGAATGATATCCCTTATAAAAATAAAATACAGAAACTCCAAACTTTAGCCCTGAATGGAGAATCTCTCCATGTGAAGGAACACAGCAATTTTACTTTCTAAATCTATCCTCACTATGATTATTCTCATCTCTTCCTCCATAACCTCCCAAATCCAAGATACCAGTAAATCTGCCAACTGCCTGTTAACTTTCTCCATGCTTCTACCTTTCTCCGTAGAGTCCACATTCCACATGGCAGCTGGAATTATCTTTTTTTCCCAGCTTTATTGAGAAATAATTGAGATAAAACATTGTGTAAGTTTAAAGTATATAATGTGATAATTTGATAATATGTATATATTGCTAAATGATTACCACAATAAGGTTAACACATCCATCAACCCACATAATTACAAGTGTGTGTGTGTATATGTGTGTGTGTGTGCGTGTGTGTGTGTGAAAGAGAGTGTGTGATGAGAACATTTAAGATCTATTCTCTTAGCAACTTTCAAGTACACAATACAGCAGTCACCATGTATTAGATCCCTAGGACTTATTCATCTTATAGCTAGAAGTCCGTACCAACATCTCACCATTTCCCCAACCCTTCTGCCCCTCAGCAACCACCACTCTACTCTGTTTCTATGTGAATTTCATTTGTTTTTTTAAAGATTTCACATATAAGTGAGATTATACAGTTTTTATCTTTTTTTACTTAGTTCACCCAGGATAATGTCCTCAAGGTCCATCCATGTTGTCACAAATGCAGGATTTCCTTCTTTATTGTGGTTAAAAAAAAAATATATATATATATATATATATATATACATATAAAATGTAAAATATATATAATATATACAACATACATATATATAACTTATATATATCATATTTTCTTTATCCATTCATCTATCAATGGACACTTATGTTGTTTCCATGTCTTAGCTATTGTGAATAATGCAATAAATGTGGGGTTGCAGATCTCTCTTCAATATAGTGATTTCATTTCCTTCGGATATATATCCAGAAGTGGAATTGCTGGATCATATGGTAGTTCTACTTTTAATTTTTCAGGAACCTCCATACTGTTTTTTATAGTGACTGCACCAATTTACATTCCCACCAAAAGTGCATTAGGGTTTCCTTTACTCCACATCCTCAACAACAGTTGTTATCTCTTGTCTTTTTTATAATAGTCATCCTAATAGGTGGGAGGTAATATCTCATTGTGGTTTTGATTTGCATTTCCCTGATGACTAGTGATCGTAAGCATATTTTCATGTACCTGTTGACCATTTATATGCCTTTGGATAAAATGTTTATTCAGGTTCTCTGCCCATTTTTAAATCAGATTATTTGGGTCTTTTTTTTTTTGCTAGCGAGTTGTATGAGTTCTTTATATATTTTTGATATTAACTTCTTATCAGATAAGTAGTTTGCAAATATTTTCTCCCATTCTACAGGTTGCATTTTCATTCTGTTGATTGTTTCTTTTGCTGTGTAGAAGCTTTTTATTTTGATGTAGTCCAACTGCTTATTTTTACATATATTGCCTTTGCTTTTGTTGTCATATCAAAAAAAATCATTGCTAAGACCAATAGCAAGGAGCTTTTCCCCTATGTTTTCTTCTAGGAGTTTTATGGTTTCAGATCTTACATTTAAGTCTTTAATCTATATTTAGTTAGTTTTTGTGAGTAGTGTAAGATCGGGGTCCAATTTCATTCTTTTGTATTTGCATATCTAGTTTTCCCAGCACCATTTCTTGAAGACTGTTTTTCCTCTATTGAGTATTCTTGATGCCAGTGTGAGATACTGATTTATTTCTTGGCTCTCGATTCTATTTCATTGATATCTTTTTAAACTGTAAATCAAGTCACTTTTGTCTTCTGCTTAAAACAGTCCAATAGCTTTCCATTGCACTCAGGATCTGGTTTTATAAGAGCTGACCACTGCTTGCCTCATCTCCTGGTGTCCTTCTCTGATTTGATGTTCTACAATTCTCACTAACTCCTCTCTCACTGCACTGGCCTTCTTACAATCTTTCAAATAACACTCCAAGCTTCTTCTCCCTTTGGACCTAAATTTGTTGTTGGCTGGGATGCCCTTTCTCCAGGTCTTCAGTGACTGGTTCCTCATCAGTTGGTTCTCTGTTCAAGTATCATATATTTAGAGAACGACCTTTGAACGCTCTATTTAAAATACTCCCACTCTTTGTCACTCTATTCACGTAACCGGCTTAATCTTCATTAAAGCATTTATGATGAACAGAAATGATTTTATATTTGTTTTATTGCTGATTATCTCTTTCCCCAACTAGAAAGTATGCTCTTGAATGGCAGGGACCTTGTTTATTGTTCTCCATTCTATCCCAAGTTCCTAGCTAATTTTGGTACAGACTCCAACTTCTCTGGTCCCCAGCGTGCTTTCAGGAAAGTCGTTCAGCTGCTACCCCCCAGTATAGGCAAGCAATACAGATGGTCCTCAACTTAAGATGGTTCGACTTTATGATGGTGCAAAAGTGATATGCATTCAGTAAAAACTGCACTTTAAATTTTGATCTTTTCCCCAACTAGCAATATGTGGTATGGGTATACTCTCTCCCAGTCATCCACGAGATCACGAGGGTAAACAACTAACACACTACAACCATTCTGTACCCATACAGTCATGCTGTTTTTCATTTTCAGTACAGTATTCAATAAATTTCATGAGATACTCAACACTTTATTATAAAATAGGCTTTGTGTTAGATGATTTTGCCCAACAATAAGCTAATGTATGTTCTGAGCATGTTTAAGGTAGGTTAAGCTAAGCTACAATGTTTGGTAGATGAGATGTATTAAATGCATTTTCGACTTATGATATTTTCAACAGGTTTCAACCTTGTCAGAAGTCGAGGAAGATCTGTAGTTTATAACCAGAGTCCTTTCTGAGCAGTTGGTGCCTATGTCATACTATTTGTTACATACTTTTAATATCATCCTGCGTAGACTGCTAGTTTTTCGAGCTGCAGTTTAATGAAAGACAAACTCCTTTTTCATGGGTGCTGAAAGGCACTGCCCTTAGCATCTTTAAGAAATGCTAAAATGGAACAGTGAATAATCATTTAAAATGTATCAAAACAGTCCAGCTTACAAAAACATATTTCTGTTCTTTGTTACAGCAAATTCCAGTAAGTGCTTTAAAAGCTATGTCCCATTCTTCTGAGGAGAGAGAACTGTTTGCTAGGTCCAAGAAGTCAGGACAAATTCAGCCCTTGATTTCCTTAGCTCTTGCTCCTGAAAGGCAGTATGTTCCATCCTAGAAGAAAGGAGCTGATATTTTGGCTATTTTGTTCCCTCAGTCCATGTAGGAATCTTAGCCCTTTGGTGCTGTGGGTACCTTACTGAGGTCATCTAGGGTCCAATGCCCTCACTTGAGAGACAAGCAAACTGATGGTCAAAGAGAAAATGGCCCATCATCCCCAAACTAATTAATTATTACTGGAGTCAGAACTAGAACTCAATAAGCTATTGTGTATGTCTTAGTCACATGCTCTTTCCAATCCACCAAATAATGACATGTATCACTCTATAATTATAGGCATCTTAATCTGCACTGCCTTAATCTAATAAGAATTAATTTATATCACTATAAATTATAATAACTTACTTTCAGCTCATGTCCTCACATTAAAATAGTTCCTAATTATATGTTGGCAGTGAAATTCATTATTTGGCATTTTGAAATGAAACTCCCTCATTCTCTGCATTTTACTATTTGGAGTAGTATTGAAAACATAGATATGATTCTCAGATCTTCACTTTTTAAACAGCTTAGTATGCATAGTTTGGTTTGTATAAGAAAAAGTGTTATAGACTAGAAAGTTGGGGAGGTATGTAAAAATAAAATCTTAAAAGTACTGCATAAAATGCAGATAAATATTTATATAATTGTAGCGTGGAAGAGATATTTCTAAGCATGAATGCTGAAGTCGGAAAACATAAAAATTGATACACCTCACATACATAAGTCATTGTATAAATCCAAAAAATACCAAAAACAGAACTGAAAGCATAATGACAAACTACCAAACATACTGGTAACAGATACAACAGATAAACAGTTACTATCCTTAAAGTAAAATAAACTCATAAATCAAAAGGTTAAAAAATACAATTTTGCTAGAAAAATGTACAGATTATCTGATTGCACCAGGACTGAAACAGTGGGAAAGAAAAAATTGACTGGGGGGTGGGGGTGGTATGCATGTCATCATTTACCTAAAGCCTTATATGTTATATTATTAGATTGAATGGTATCACCCATGTAGTCCCTGGTGGAAAGTAAGAGCCTTCTTATAGAAATGTTTCTCACCAATTACTAAATAGAGAATTGTTCAAAGATAGAATAATAAAGAATTGTTCTAGAATGATCACATTTGGTTCCACCTAAACCATGGCTAATGCAGCACAAACTTTGATGTTTTTAAAAATGGCCACAGAAATATGCAGTTCTTTTTGAAGTAGTATAATTTTATTTTATTTTTTTGTTATTGTTGCTTTCTTTCCTTCTTTTTTATTTATTTATTTTTCTTTTCCATTATGTTTTATTACAGGATATTGAGTATAGTTCCCTGTGCTATACAACAGGACCTTGTTATTTCTCAGAAATATGCAGTTTTTAAAAACAGCCACAGAAATATGAAGTCAGCTCAGGGTCAGACAGGCATTTATCTGGCTCTGTTTGTGGACAGTTTGCCCACAGGCTGAAAGCAAATACAGCTGGGGATAAAATAGCATTATAGGTAATGAATATTTTCAATAATAATCTATTCTATTAAAGTCTACAATATGAATGGGAATTTCCATGTTCAGAAAGGGTATCTCCAGATAACCCTTACTTGCCGTCAGTCACCTTGAGCCCATCCCAGAGGGCAGGTGGTATATCACAAGCTAATAAGTGAATAACCTACTCATTCTTCTCCCAAGGCAAGCTTGCACACATTTATTCATCGAGTTCCTGCACTAGATGTGCAAAAGAATCCTTCTCCTGTCCCTTTATAGTGGAGCTGGGGACACTTGTCTTTTGAATCTTGTTGCCAGGCCAGTATTCCAAACATTTGGGATGATTAGTTGTACCACCTGTTCCTGGATCTCACAGAGGACGGCTGTTCATTTTTATCCTAGGTGATTATGCTGTATGTGAGTAGATAAGCCATGAACTGTTCATTGCTCAGAGGTCGTATTCTACCATTTCTTAAAACAAAACATATGCAGTTACTTGGGGTTTTTAAAAAGTATTCAATCAAAACAATCTTTAACTTACCAAGGATGACTTATTTTGGAAAACTTTTAAAAGATTTCCCTAATTTTGAAAATCTTCTACTGTTTGCTCAAAAATTAAAGAAATATCTCTCCTTATTATATTTGTGCTTCTTGACTGAATTAATGCTTAAAGGTGTTTCTTTTGAAATGCAAAAGAAACACAGAGGGATTTGTCATGATTCATAAAACAATAACGAGCAAATACACTACAACATTTATTCCTTCAGTGAATTCTTCATTTCATGACACTCTGCTCAGTTCATGACCCACTGAGGGAAATTCAAATAACGCTAAACTTGGAGCCCTGTGCCCTAGGATCACTCTATGGGTGAGATCCTTTAAAACAAGGACTTTTGACACTCCAATACATGAATTTCTGGCATGCAGTCCAAGCAATATATGTGGAAATGATACACCGATGTCCTAGTGTTCATAGGAATAGAATAAAGCAAGTATTGAAAACTCAGGTTCAATCAAACTCTGTGATCCAACCAAACCTTTACAAGTATATTTCATTATATGCTCATCATCAAACCAGCTCTTTTACAAGTATTAAGGGAAAAGCCTTGGTTGGATGCCAGCTTTTATTGGCAACAACACGTAACACAAGGATATCAAGAATTCAAGGATCAATAATTAACAAGAATCACCAAATGTAAAATAGATAGCTAGTGGGAAGCAGCCGCATAGCACAGGGAGATCAGTTCAGTGCTTTGTGACCACCTAGAGGGGTGGGATAGGGAGGGTGGGAGGGAGGGAGACGCAAGAGGCAGGGGATATGGGGATATATGTATACATATAGCTAATTCACTTTGTTATACAGCAGAAACTAACACAACAATGTAAAGCAATTATACTCCAATAAAGATGTTAAAATCATAATAATTAAGAATCAAAGAGCATCTTTCAAAGTTAGAGAATTTGCCTGTGAAATTTAATAACATATATACTTAGAGTTATAAGAAGCTGTGAGCATGAGTCATCTGTTATTGGAAATATAATTTATATAAAATAAATATACCTTTAGTAACACATATCTCTCAGAGATAAGACATACCTGCAGATTTCCACTGATTTAAGAGTTAATGTTACCACTTTTTCATTTATCATTAGTAACAATGAAGTATGTATAATGTTTTAATTTAAAACTTCTAGGATTCATCAACTAATCATCCATGTATTCTTTTTTTTAACATCTTTATTGGAGTATAATTGCTTTACAATGGTGTGTTAGTTTCTGCTTTATAACAAAGTGAATCAGTTATACGTATACATATGTTCCCATATCTCTTCCCTCTTGTGTCTCCCTCCCTCCCACCCTCCCTATCCCACCCCTCTAGGTGGTCACAAAGCACTGAGCTGATCTCCCTGTGCTATGCGGCTGCATCTATGTATTCTTGATGCTAATGTCAAGATACTTTTTAAAAGTTCACTTTTCTTCTTATAAGATAAAAAACTTTTTATAGTTTCTGATTTCTTCAGATGAAATTTAGTCTGGGAAGTTGCTCTCAATAGGATAAGCAAAAATTAGAGCAAACACCAGTCCAACGGTAAATAAGAAATTTCCTCTGACAAGCAGAGAATAGGTCATGAGAGTTGTCTTGAGAACTAAAGAAGTTCTGGAGGTGTGTTTTCAAATAGAAAAAGGGTGAACAACCTGCAATTATTGTTTATGTACTATGACTTGAGGAAAACGTAAGGATCTAAGAGAGGAGAAACAGATGATGAAGAAGGTGGTTAAAGCCTGTGTTTGCCAAACAAGGACGTCTTGGCAAAGGGCTGCACAGAAAATTGTAAATTGCAAGATACAACCTTGCTAATAGCTTGGTACACACAGATGATAAATGAACATTTAACTTACATCTAGAAAAGTACTGCCATAGGTCTCTCTGCAATGTGTTGCTGAAAAGCTCGTACAGATTTAAATTTTGTGAATAGCTCTTGTAAACACAATAAAGTTGTTTAATATTAAGAAAACCCTATGATTAATTGTTTTGTAGCAACAGCTGCTTTTTATGGAGCCTAGATTATGTGACCAGCACCCTTTACATACGTTATCCCACTCATCATTTCTGTAGCTTTAAGAGATGAGAAAGTAGGGAGACAAGGTACTTAAGGAATCTGCCCTTGAAATCAAGCCTGGTTATTAAGAGGCTCCACGGATACCTGAATTTGAGGCTGATTCTTCATGCTCTTTCATCTCTGCTGAACTATTCCTACTTTCATTTATAAAGAATCCTTTTATAAGATAAACAAATACCCTTGATTTGTGCTAAGTACGGGTTTTCATACATTCCTTAAATGCATTTCAAAAAGAACATTTGGTTTGGTTCACCAGTAGCCTGAAGATTATTAAAGATTGTGCTTTTGATAGTGCTAAGCTAATCTTAAAGATTATTTTCACTACCAAGCGAAAATGGATGGCTGAGGAAATTACTTTGCTACCTCAGGAAAATTACAAGTTTGAAATGAAGAAAAGAAATACTGACCTGAATTATTCATATTTTCATTTCCTTGCACTTAGCACAATGCCTGGTACACAGTGAGCACACTTTGTTTTTTGTTTTGTTTTAGTTTTTGTTGAGGGAGGAAGTACTGTTTCAAACTCAAAATTTGAGAAACCATTTGACTTTGATTGGATGACTGTGCTGAAATTCACACTCCTAAGAACTACTAAACTTCTCTGTACTTTAATGGTGTTATATAAATGGATTATCCTCATCTTGGCCAAAAGCTAGTTACATTATTAAGGCAAATATTAAGGAAAATGGGAATTACAAACACTATGAAGATTAAGGCCATATCACAAAAATCCTTTAGCTAAAAGCATTTCCTCTATGAACTCAAATTATTGCATTGCTAATTAAAACTCCTAAGATTTTACTTTAAGGAGAAAATACCATTTAAAGTTCAATAGTCAACACAGCTTGTCATACTACCAGGAAAAAAGAGCACTGGTGAAACATTATTCAGCAAGTGACAGGTTTATAAAGGGGGACATCTTATAAAAGAATCAGGGCAAGACATGCATAAAACATTCAAAAAGCTGTTCATTCTTGGGCTTCCCTGGTGGCGCAGTGGTTGAGAGTCTGCCTACCGATGCAGGGGACACAGGTTCGTACCCCGGTCCGGGATCCCACGTCCCGTGGAGCAGCTGGGCCCGTGAGCCATGGCTGTTGAGCCTGCGTGTCTGGAGCCTGTGCTCCGCAACGGGAGAGGCCACAACAGTGAGACGCCCGAGTACCGCACAAAACAAACAAAAAAAGCTGTTCATTCTCTTTAAAAAATAAATATTGCCTAGGGAGGTGACTTTGTGTTCTTGGTGACACATTTTTTCCTGTACACATTAATCCTTATCCTTACACTGGACCAGTATGCTTTCATTGGTGCTGCAACACATCATAATTATCATTTGGCACTATAGGCTACACTGCATGTGAAATATTTAATAGACATGTTTATATCATAGAACTATGTAAATGAAATAACAGTTAATTCAAAGGACAACCTTTTTCTTGACCTGACTGTAAGGGGGTTTCCACACTCATTTATGTGGTTAAACTGGAGAATTGGTTACTGTAAAGTTTGAAACAAAAGGGTAGTACCCATCCCCCTGCAAATTACACTTCACAAAGGTGAGATTAGCACATTCTTGACCTTGCAGTTCCTCTTTCCACTCCCCACTCAACTAGCAACTAATCAAAGCAGTTTGCAGGTTTCAGATCTCTAAAGCAGGCTTGCTGTCTGCAGCTGACCACCAAACACACAGGTCGTGAGCTTCATCCTGTTAAGGCTGGTAAAGCTTCACCCAGGGAAAAACTCAACACTCTGGCCAGACTCTGGTTAAAGCCAGTGAAGGAGGCCTCCTAGGAACAGATGTGCAACTCAGCCCATATAACTTCATCATCACTCCTGAATAAACAGCTCAAAGTCTTCTACTGGTTGGGAAAATCATTTTGAATAGGACAAAAGGTGTTTAGACGAGAGATCTTGCAATCTGAATCCTATCAGTTTGTATTCATGGGTTTTTACAATTCCTTTTTACTTTTGGTTATCATCAGTTAACTTTTGCTTGTCATTACATTAGCAGTATTCATCAGCAGTTTCAGTGAGTGAAAACACTAGGCTTTGCACAGCAAAATTTTAATCCCAGATTGGCTCTCCTTTGCTTCCTTGTATTATCACATGCTATGTACTTTAAGAATTCACTGCTGCATTCATCTAAGCCAAATATAATTACAAAGGTATTTTTGCTGTCAAAGAAAAAAATACAATGCATTCCAAAGTCAAAGGGAAAATACTCTGGGGCTTGGGTAAACTACTGCTTCTTCTCTACTGGATTGGGAAAAGTAGAGCTGACTAAATTGTTGCCCAGGTTCAAGGATTAGCTGAGATATTCCCTGCATATGGGTTTTTTTCAGGAATACTTCATGTCTCACACTTAAACCTTGTTACCTATTTCTTATTCTCAGCAGCACAATTTTAGAGTTGGAAGGGATCTTACAGATCACTAGGTTCAAAGTTCTATTCTCTAAGATTTTTGAATGGCCAGAGTATATGACTCACTGGGCTGGTCACTGGGTAACACATAGATGCATAAGATGTAAAACTGCCCTTGAGGAATTTACCATCTAGATTAATTCTAATTCCCCACTCTTGTCATTCCCTTTCACATCAGCAACTTTTAGTTCCATAATGGCTTATCATTATGTGTAATTATCTTGTTCATTTATTTTTGTACTTGTTTCCAACCTTGTGTGTCTCCATTAGAATATAAGCCCTGGGGGGTGGGATGTTTTCTAACGTTCTCACTGCTCAATCTCCAGCATTTACAACGGGGTGTGTTAACTAACATGCTTTCAATAAATACTGGTTAAATGAAAGCATAAATAGACATTGGATTACTGTGAGGATCAAACGAGATGATTCATGTAAAGCCCTAGCACACTGGCTGCTACACAGTTAGTTGAGTGTTAGTTAATAAATATCTGTGGAATGAATAAATGAATAACACAAGATCTCTAGAAACAAATGTCTCAGAAGAAGTGGCCTGGAGTTGACCCCTGGATGATAATCAGGGCTTCTGATAGTAACGGGAGTAGGCAGGTGGAAAAAAGGGCATGAACAAAGACATAGAGTGGAATGATCTTGGACCTGTGAGTTTGCCCTGTGCCCAAAGTAGCAGGCAGGAAGTGAGGCTGAAAAAGGAGTAGGACAAATCAGGGGGTCTTAAATGTCAGGCTTGGCTTTCTCTTTTTCTTTCTTTCTTTTTTTTTTTTTGTGTGTGGGTAGGGCATTTAACCATTCATTCAACAGGTATTTGTGGACTTCCATTATTAGTGACTACATGACTCAAGTTGCTGTAGATACAGAAATGGAAAAAGCATCAAGGTCACTGCTCTCAGAGAGCTTTCAATCTGACCATCCTGTGCCTACACGCAAGTAAATCAAGCCCCTAAAAGGTCAAGTGTCAGTCTCATCAGCAGATCTGATGCCTGGAGCCTAGGTCTCTGGACACATTGTAGTGCACTGCATTAACTCATAGGAAGCTGGTTACTAATAAAGCCACATCTCCCTTGCTCCTGCTCACATGCATCCCCTTCTGTGTGTACAAAAAAAAAAAAAAAAAAAGTTCTATCATCTTGAATTCAGTGATCTTAAGCAACATAATGGAGTTCCTAGAAAATAAATAATAAACAGAAGATAGCTATTCTGAGAGATGAGAATAGTGGAGAAAATTGAAGATAAATTCAGTGCTGTTGGTTTGAAAGAAAACTTTCTGGAATGTCAGTGATCTTCTAAGGCAACCTTAGATTTAGGAGATATTCCTTATTTTGGTAATCAAAACCCTAAAATGATAATAGCATTCTCCACTCAAATACAATTTAGTTCTATTTTATCCCTCAGCAGGATGCAAAATTACATTTCTTCTTCAAAGAAGAGTTAGAATGTTTGCCTGATGAGAAGATTCAATAGATGAGAATCCCTTAAGTATTTTACCATGACCCCTGAGGCTGGTCAGCAGGGATTGATTTGGTGGGATTACTAAAAGCTATGTCTAAACCCAGCAGGGATCATAGAGACAGAAGCTAGAACACAAATGGGCATGGATGGCTTTCATCAGAGGATCTCTAAGTGCCAACAAAATAAAAGCAAACCACTTGTCTTTAAATGAAGAGCAGGGAGGTTGAGAAACTCCTTTGCTATTCACCTTGCTGAATGAGGATTGCAACATTTTTAGTTGGTAGAAGAGATTTGATAATCAGTGTGTTAAAGCATTTTTTAAAATGTTGTTTTGGAGACAGAGCACTCAGAATCAAATTCTACATGGAACATTGACTGTGTGACTTTGGGCAATGTAAACTCTCTGTGCTTGAGTTTCCTGACTTGTAAAATGGGAAAAATACCTTTTCCCCACACACAGGGTTAGGTGAGGATTAAATTAGATGACTCATGTAAAACTAACTGGCACAGGTGGACGCTTACTGCATACTTTCTGAAACTAGTACAGTCTTTCCAATATATTATCTTTCTACAGGAAAGATGGCTATATAAGACCTCTGCAAAGATGGGAATCACCTGTTACAAATTCTGGAGTCCGACTGAATTGGATGCCAACTCCACCACTTACGAGCTAGAGTCCTTGTACCAACTACTAAGTTTCTCTGTGCCTCGATATTCTTATCTTAAAACAGAGATCATAGTAATTCCTATCTCAAAGGGATGCTCTGAGGATTAAATACATCACTATATGTAAAGTAATATAAGTGGCTGACATATAGAAGAAAATCTTTATCCTTAACACATTTTTTCCCTTGGAAGAAATGTTGATTGGTCTATCCAATTGACAATGGCCTAACATACTAAATGTACATTAAATGTACAATGGCCTAACATCTAAAATGTACATTAGAATTTTGAAATTTTCAGAAAGCTTAACATCTCATCTCATTTCACTCTCCCCATCTCCATGTGAGCTGAGTACAGATACAAAGAGAAGCTTTTCTGATTTCCTGCCTGGTCATTTCTACCACCACTCGGCATTTTCCCCGTGTTAGGATACACTCCTCCAGGCCCATAACTGCATCCACTAGCCTCCCTACAAAGGTAGTTCTGCCCCATCCCCCAGAAAATTACTGAGTGCTTACTATGTGCTAGATACTGTTCTGGGCATACTCCAGGGAATACAGAGTAAATAAACAAACATGGTCAATTTGGCCATATGGAGAACAGGTGAGACAGGAACAGATGCGTGTAAAAGTACTTTGCCAGCTGTAAATTACTACACATATGTAAAGGACTGTTATTTATGTATTCTTCAAAATATCAAACAAAAATTTTGAAAGGGTGAGAACTTGCTTCAGAAATATCAATAGTTGAAGGAATTTAAATATAAAACCTTTATATGCATATGTAAACTACTGATTCATGCAGGAGTTCAGCCCATTCTTGGACTGGGTCATCTCTGAACCAGTCTCTTATCTCCTGGTAAAATATTTCTGCATCTAAATGAATTATTGCCATTTCTAACTCATGAATTAAAATTTGTAATTTTGGAGCTGGAAGAAGCTTTACAAATCATTGACCAGTGCTTTCAGTTTCCAGGCACTGTGCTGCCCCTCTCCACTGGGTCTGTCTTCTCTGGGCTTCTCCTGGGTGCCCTCCTTGTGGGAGGAGTGTACTTCCTGTCCCCCTAAGGCAGGCTTGGCCATGTGACTTCCTTTGACCAAAGGAATGTGAGGAGAAGCTTTAAAACACATCATGTGGTTCTACCATTGCTCTTTTCCCTCTGCTGCATGTCCCACACGGGGCTGATCCTTCAGGCCTGGATCCTTAAGTGGAACACAGTTGTAGGTGATGAGCAGCTGATGTGTAACCTGACTGAAAAGTCAAGCTTTTTTTTGTAAGCCACTGAAATTTTGGGGTTGTTTGTTACTGCAGCATAATTTAGCAAACTATGACTATTTCAGGAATCAATGGCCAGAACTATTACTTTCCAATGGGAAGACACCTAAACTGATGAGAAAGCCAGAACTAGGTTCCATGTCTCCTGACTTCTAGTCCAGATTTTTTCTATGCTAGCACATGCTTTAAGAAAAGCTAGTCCTTCTCTAAATAGTTCTTCAGACCTCCAGAGTGATTTCTAGCTGCACATTTTTTTCTTCCCCAAACCCAGTAGTGTCAGTCCATGAACACTGCCTTACTCTGTGGTAGTCCTCTCCCAGTTTCTGTTCAGCTTTACCCCCGGTCGATCAGTGTTGAAGAAAGATGATGAAAAGCTTGTTGTTTTCAGAGGCAGCTGAAAATATTGGAGGGATCAATGGCTGTGCTGTATGAGATACACAGGGAGCAGGTGGAGGCAGTGGTACTCCTGGTACAGGGTGGGAGTGAGGTACCCATCTACCGTGAGCCCAAGTGCCACTGCAAGATATATCCCAGTCTTTATGCTCTGATCCCATGATTGCGGCAGTACAGTGTATACTTCTTATGACATTTCAGCCAATAGTATCTCAGGTAATATTTACTTTTATATTTTAAAAAGGTAGATATTGTCCCAAGGGTGGTGGAATGGGGAGGGGTTAATTCCATACTAGATGTATTTCAAAAACACTAATTCTTCTTCCATATTTGATCAACAACATAAGTGTAAGTTCCTTCAAGGGAGAAAATATTGGCATTTAAAATAATTCCTCTGTACAGGGAAACTTTACATAAAACAATACACACACCTTGATACACAGACACAGGACTACATTCACTCTGCTCTCTCTGCATCTGACATGTGAGAAGTCAGGAAACTTTGTACAATTTAGGATGTCTCTTTAACAATCATCTTTTGAATAATCTTTTGAAGATGTAATAAACACATCCTATATTACCACATAATCTTTCATTTTACATAAAATATTAAGTTAGGGAGGATATTATGGGTCATTTAGTTCATAGTCTACCAAATGCAACCATTGTTTGTAATCATCAAAAGCTGTAGCCAGTGGTCTTTATTTCTAGTTATGGAAGCTCTATTTTAAAATAAATCCAACCGTTGTAAGATTCCCCCTTGATTTTATTTGAATTGGATGCAAGGTTTTGCACAATATTGTGTATGCTGCTATTTAATGGGATGTTTATGGGTAGAAATAATACAATTAAAATTCAAAGCTTTTGTCTACATGCAGAAAAGAACCCAGTGCCCATGGGGTGGGGGGAGGGTGGGTTGGGCAGAGTTAATGCTCCAGCTCACACCATCTATCATGTTCAAATGCTGACCATAGTAGTCTCAACCCTAATGTGAAATTCATTGACCTTCAGAGGTCTTTGGTGAACTCCTATCATTCTGACTGACAGCTTTAGAGGAGGCTTCCTCAATAATAGGAACATCTGTGTTGAGCAGAATGGAAAACCCTGACACTTCAACAGATTCTTGATATCTAGGCTGGGAGAAAGAAAAGCCTCCCGGCCTCTCTCCCAGCAGACTGGATAGGGAATAGTGGCAGCATGCGTGGCTGGTCGCAGACTCTCTTTCATAGAACCTGATTCAGCAAGTTGACAGTACTGAGTGCTTCTGCCTTTAGTACTTAGCTATTCTCAAAGGGAACAAGAAAAAGGAGGGGACTTTTTTCATATTTCCTTATGATATGAAGAGAGAACTGTGCAATAACATTTAATATATAAAAGCCAAAGACAATTTGGGTCAGGCAAAAACCATCTAATTAAAATCATTTTATTCTCAGCTATGTCTAGGATGCTTCCTATAGAGTATGGAGGGTAGAATGGGGGTGGGGAAAAAAGGAAGAAAGACTGCTCAGAGCAAAATGAGTTTGAATTTAACCAGTGTCAAATAAAGCTGCATTAAGGAAGTTAGATATTACTTGACTGCTTTCTATGGCTCCATTCAGTTTTGGTCATCCTCAGTGGGGCTCATCAACCTCTACAGTTACTAGTCAGCCAATGTATATACTAGATTTCCTCAGGATAAATAAGAGAAAAACATCCCTAACTGTCTTGTGTTAAGTGGAAGATACTATCCTTTCAAGAGCAACAATAAGCAAAAAAAGCCACACACTTTTATAGAAGATAAGAACATAAGTTAACAAGAATCTTTTCTCTGAAGAGAACACTGCATTATCCTCTGCCAACTTCTTAGTTTACTGATGGGATAGAAAGCTGATGATTTACTGTACACAGTAAAGAATATTGCTTTTGGGAGCTGTGTTAGCCTGCACTCCATATTCTCTTCAAAAATAAAAAGGAAACTTTAAATTGGATTTCTGACATTGGTTGAATGGTTTTAGTCTAAAAACTATTGAGTAGATTAATTTTAAAATGGAGTACCATAAACACAACATCACTTCTGATAGACTACCATTTTGTGATGTCTTTTAGAACCAGGCATCATTGTGGACAAACAACCCTTACACCTCCGAAGCCCTCACTGACCACTCTCTCCTGTTCTCCTCTGAAGATAGTACTTCCCTCCAGGCCTGGCTAATGAGAGCTCCCACTCTGAAACCCTGCTAGGCTGGGGCACGTGGCTGTGGGCTGCCTTTCATCTGGCTCCATTCTGAAACTTCCAGACCATTGATATTTTTAATACAATATATTCATATGGGTCCAAGTCTAACAGAAAAGGGATGCCACTCAGAGGCAATCAACATTATGTTTCTTACATATTCTTTTAAAGACATGGTAGGCATATATAAGTAAACTTATAATCACCTCCTCTGAAACACAACCACTCACCTATTATTCCCTGCTTGCTCTCTACATATTGCTGCTTCCATTAAAGTTCTAGTCACTTCCCCGTATTTACTAAGGACCACTGCATCTGTGTTCTGGTGTTTCTCTCTACTTCGTTACCATCATCCTGGATGATGTCAGTGTCCATGCAGATAGCATAGAGAAAATACCCTTCACTCTCAACTCTAGTGTCCTTTCTAATATACCCTCACTTCAGCCACTCCCTCTTCATCTGAAATCTGAAATGCACAGTGCACTCTGCGGCCATACCTTCCATATCCTTGCAAGCCCTTGTATTACTTGCTGCTATCTCTCTCTCTTCATTCACTTAATACTTCCATGTTCCTCTAAGTTATCAGTCTCCTATTGATCTTAGAGACCTCATAATCCATCACTTCAAGTCCTCTCTTATCAATACTCCCTTACCACCTAGCTGTCCTTGGGTACCCACCCTGAAAAAGCCCTTCTCTAGAGCGATCCAATCATTCTTCACCTGGATATCTGCTTGAGAAAAATTACAAACCCACCACACTATGTTGTCTTTCTTTCTCATGTATCTTTAACCTTTTCTCTACTTCCCTGTCCTATATAACCTATAAAAAATGTTTGAGTCTCTTTATCAGTTAAAGAGCTATTTCCTTCATCTAACCTTTCTGGGTATCATTTCTTTAAATCTGTGTCCCTTTACACTTAAACTTGTTGAAATAGTAGTTTACCCTTTTTGTTTACTGCAAATTTGATTCACTCTTCATCTCATGGCAGCCTGATTCTTGCTCCATCACTCACTCTGATAAAAAGACTCTTATTAATATTTTTAAAAGCTTCTGAGTTCTCAATGCACCCTTTCTAGCCTTTACTTGACTTGGTTTTAACAATAATTTATACATGAATGATGCCTGACTCTGTATCCTAGGCCAAGAAATCTTTGTTGATATCAGATCATTTTGCCAAATTCCTTCTGGCCACCTCCCATTGGATAGCCCATAATCTCCATAAACTCAACATGTCCAAAATGGTACTCATCAGTTTTTCCACAAAACCTGCTCATCTTCCTGTGTTTCCTTTCCTAGAAAAATACAACCACCTTCACTTAATTGTGTACATCACACATTTAGGAGTCATGCTGAAATATTCCCCAACTGGTCACTAGATCCTTCAGATTATACTTTCTTAATCCTTCAAAACCATGTTTTCTAGTCTCTGCTTTAATTTAAAAGTTTATCATAACTCTCCTTGATGACTATGAGAGCCTCCTAACTAGTCTTTCTCCATTCTCGCCCAACTGCAATCTGTCCTCCACTGACCTACCATATTGGTCTTCACATGTAAAATCAAAACAAAAAGTGCTATACTATCTATGTAACTTCCAAGGCCCAAATCCCTCAGAGTTTCTGAACAGCTTGCAGTCCTTTGATGAGTACATCAAAACCTTCATGATTTGGCTCCTGTCATCTTCTCCAACTTTTCTAGCCAGTCACTCATGTTTCCCCAAGGTTTCAGAATTATTTCATGCTTTATCAGCCTTCTCAAATTTGAAGAGGTGTTCCCTTTGCCTGGAAAGTCCTCCCAACTCTTTCCCATTTAGCTAATCTCACCTCATCATTTAGAACACAAATTGAATCATTCCCTTTGAGAAGCATCATTAGTTCTGATGCAGATGCTCCCACCTCTGTGTTCCCAGAGTATACAAAGATTTTTACAGTGTACTTTTTGTTGACCTTCATGATTCCACAGTAGCCAGTATAGTGCCTAGGACATATTAGTTTCTCAACAAAGACTCAAAGAATAGCTGGGCTTTTAGGGCATAATGTGACACATGTCCTTCTCAGATTCTTAATGAGGATCCATTATCTATCAGCTGGGAATTTAATTATTAAGTTTAAAGACCATGTTTTCAGGTGGCCAATTCATTTTTAAGCTATCTTTATTCATAAAGGTGGCTTAAAGTTAAAGATTGGCTTATGGGTTAATGATTATTTCTATTCTTAAACATTTTTAAATGTGTGACAACTAAATATTCTATAAAGCCACCTTTTGCCAGTGAGACAGCTGTTGACACTTAGTGTTAGCTCCAAAAGTATTCTTCTTCTTGTTAAACTATTGAGGTATTGTCCTTAACATAAATACTATGAAGGTGGAGTGTTTTAAGGGCACTGTGAAAAAAATATTTTCTCTATATTTCTGTCCTTTGATATCTGAGCTCTTATTCAGGGGATTTTAGTACTGAAGTTCAAGATATTACAAAGATTCTCGTAGATTCAACTCTGTGAACAGGGTCAAAATCTTTTAAAATTTATTCACTACCCACATTTGATTTATTTTAAGGTGAAAAATGTAGATTCTGATAGCAACAAAATACTCAGACAAAACAACAACAGTGGTTTTCATAATAATGTTAATTCTGGAACTGGAGAACTCTAAACTTGAATATTGTGAAAAGGAAAGACCATCTTATAGGATGTGAAACATTTAATATTAAAAAGAAAACCTTAGAAATTTAAAAGAAAGTAGATCATCTTCCCAACATAGATGAACATGTGTAATCAATTTGAAAGAAACAGAAAAGATGGCTGTGCTATGTACACTATGCATTTCATAGGGAGTACATTATTAACCTGACAAAGGTCCCTCAGTGACTCGAATAACTTGCATAATGTACATGTATAGGGTCTTTGTGGGGGCAGATTTTGTAACATATTTTAGACAGTTTTTTTTTTTTTTTTTTTTTTTTTCGGTACTTGGGCCTCTCACTGCTGTGGCCTCTCCCGTTGCGGAGCACAGGCTCCGGACGTGCAGGCTCAGCGGCCATGGCGCATGGGCCCAGCCGCTCCGCAGCATGTGGGATCCTCCCGGACCAGGGCACGAACCCGTGTCCCCTGCATCGGCAGGCGGACTCTCAACCACTGCGCCACCAGGGAAGCCCCTAGACATTCTTTATATGGAAATGTTGATATTACATGAGATACAGATTATCTCAGAGCTGAAAGAACATAGAAATTTGTGAAATTATTTCTCTATTAACAATTGCTGCAAAGTGGCTATTACATTATATCATACATAGTAGAGAGTAACTGAGTTTTAATTAAAAAAAACTGTTAGGACTCCTTTGGTGTCACTGAATCTAGAAGTGGAACTACTTTACCTAAGATTTCAGTGGAGAAAGTTCTATGAAATATAGCAAGTGAAAAAAAGCTATGGAGGGAACTGTTAAGATATTGCAAAGTTGTCAAAACACAAGAGCACTCCAGTCTGAAACTAGGAATCAATTGTTGATCTGTGCAGTGCATTGGTAAAATGGAATCAGATTACCAAATCATTTTGCAAGTACTTTAGTATAAGATGTTGCCAAACTTCTTGGGATTTAGAGAAGAGCTGACTGATTAACAGGCTGAGAAAAATGACTTATGAGACAAGATTACAAAAACTAACTATATTGTTCACCAACAGAGGAATTAAGTACTTGATGTCCATTACATATAAAATATTTAAGACAATGACTTAGGGGTATGATACAAATTTCCAAGAATCCAAAATGTGTCACCATGAAGGGAAAGAACTGTTTACGATGTTCCCTGAGGGCAATAACTAGAAGTCAGAGCATGAAATTGTATAACAGAAAATGTAGCCTCCGTATCTACAAAGTTTTCCCAGCAGTGATATCTATTAAATTGTGAAATGGCCTCACAATGGAAGTAGTAGAAAAGCCATCCTGTAAGTCATTTCACACCAGAGTGGACAAAGTATTCAAAGACATACCTTTGGAAAGAAATCAACCCTACTGATGTAATGGAGAGTATAATGAATGACCCACAAGAGCGTTCCATTTCTGCTTTTAGCAGTGTTATGTGTTTTTCACTGAGCATCTGTCTTCTATTGTGAATATATTCATATCATAGCTTTAGTTTTATGTTTATTATTTCAATATCTTTTTTATTTCCCTAAAAGGCCTCTAGTTTGTAAACCCTTTGGTTTGCCTGGACTATACTTTATGAAAATCACATTTGTCGTTAATATCCTGAGCTCTCTATCAGGAAAGTGCTCTGAGGAAAAAGCAACAAAGACAGTTGGAATGTTAATCCATTTTATAATGCATCTCAAAATGTATACATCTAATCCTAAACTTGTAGCCTCTGAAAGATAATGAGACAGTGGAAAGAAATATTTGTATTTTATTTATTGCTATAAATCCCATAATAGAAATCTTCTCTTTTAATCATTCATAAATTAAATATGTAACTTTTGCATATTGTATTGAACCCCAATTCTTTTGCTCATGGGCATTTAACTGATGAGGAATGGATTAAAGACAATGAATATAAAGAGTAGAAATATTTGATACTTTTTGTACATTGAAAATAGTTGCTTAATCATTTATACTAATCTTGGATATGCAACATATTTTACAATATAAAGTACCTGGCTAGGTAAGAATTTATTGTAAATTTAAAAGAACAGCAAAAGTAATAAGAACCTAGGATGTTATCTTTGTGTTAATATTCCATCTCATGTACTAGATCCATTTAAACCTATTAAGGAATTCTCCCACTATAAAGTTGTTTCTTACTTCACAGTATAGCAACAATATAGTTGTAATATTTACCATACCTCCAGCTACTTTGTTAATTATATCAATGTCGGATTGCCCACTGGGAATCCTCACAGCATGAACACACAGCATTAAGCACACTGACAAGTGAAGCTTGAGAGAGGGTCACACAAGTGAAGAAATGGTGATAGGAGGTTGTGATTTGTGCAAATTTCCCTCTGTTTTCTGTTACATACATAATCCTGCCCCTTCCGACCTTCTCCTTTAAGTCCTAATGGGTCCTCTGTTGCTCCCATTTCTCCTCAAACCCCTATCTCCAAAATACTCCAGGAAATCTCAAGGGTAACTTTGGGCAGTAAAATGTGTACAAATGGCTTTGAGCAGGGCTTCTCAAACTCAGAACTACTGACACTTTGGGTTGGATAATTCTTTGCTGGGGCTGAGGAAGGAGGTGACCTCTATACTGTAGAACACTGATAAGCATTCCTGGTCTTTACCTACTAGATGCCAGTGGATCCCCCCCACCCCCAGTCCCCTTGTGACAACCAAAATTGATTCTAGAAATTGTCCACTATCTCGGGGTGGTGGCGGAGGAGAGGCCAAAATCACCACTGGCTGAGAACAAGGGCTACAGCAAAGTGGCAAAGGGTAGGAGGAGCCCCTTGACTCACTTGCCTTTTTATTCTTCTTCTTGTATGTTTCCAAGGTTCTATGGAGAAGGCAGTTAGTTGCAAGAAGACTGGACAGGAATTGGTTGCCAAAAACATTAGCAGGAAATATCCTCACCACATGGCATCAGGGAACGAGACTGTGAAGCTCAGCTTTGCAAAAACTCAAAAATAGGTATAGATAGGCTAATACATAGCCTCGCTGAGAAGAGGCACCCTTACCCCCTTATTGAGAATGTGCTAGTGATAACTTCACATCTAATTCTACGAGCCAATAATGGGAGCTGGAGTGAGATGGTGCCAATATTAATACATGTTAAAACATATATATACTTATAGTGAGAAGTCTACCATCTAGCAGTATAAATGTGGGTACACTTCCATTTCATGGATATAGAATTCTCAACTGCAACATGGGGATGCTTCCAGTTTTTGTCTGTTGAGTTTCAATGAACTGGCCAATATCAAAAGAAACTTTTACAAAAGTCTGGCAACAATATATGCAAGGAATTTTGCCAACGGTTTGGCCTAAAGAAATCATTAAGACAGGACCCTTGCCTTCATGAAATTTTAGGGCTAGACTAACATCTAAAAAGTGTCATAAATTGTTATAGATGCATCGTAAAAGAATGCAAGTGTGGCACACACAAGTGGAAGTGAGGAGAGGCCCAACTCAAGAGGTGATGCTTGGAAAGGAGCTTTGAAAGATCAGAAGTAGGTGATAATCCTGCACACCTACTATGTGTCAACCTCTGCACCAGGACATACTATCTCTGGTCTTGACAAGGACTCCACAACTCACTATTTGCACTTTATGAGAAACCTCAGGCTTGGAGAGCTGAAAGCCTCATTGATGGTCCTATACTGAGTAAACAGCAGAGTCTGCATTCAAATTCCAGAGACTTTATGGAGCCTCCTCTAAGCAAAGGAAGCATAAATTAACTTGCAGACACTGTGAACATGTCATAACTATTCCTAGAACAATATTATGCTCAGGATGGCTGGAGACAGGATGAGAGATGAGCCAGGGTGAAGGACAAAGCTAAGGAGCAGGCAGAGACAAACCACAAAATGCTCTGTCTCCATGCTAGGGTTTGGATTTCATCACAGAAAATGGGGAGCCACTGAAGGGTTTTAAAAAGAGGAGTGGCAGATTTGTTTGGGTTTGAGTCTTGGAAAGATCTCTTGGTTGCTATGGGGAAAAGGGGTTCAATGACAATCCTGACAGGCAGAGAAACAAGGGGGGAAAGAGATTTTTGAGTATTGCCCAGGGAAGAGATTATGGTAGCTAATCCAGACCAACAGAAAAAGAGAGGGAAAAAAAAGGGCTTATAGAGAAAGATACTAAGGCATTAGGGAGGTAAAAAGGGAGTTGCTCATTAATGAAGAAAAATCTGAGCACTTTTCCAAGTGCAAACAGAAAACACAATGCCTATAACCTCATTCCCAGTATTTTCTTCTACTGTCCAAAGTGCTCCAGGACAGGATAGGGGCTACAAGTGGTGGGACATCCGAGTTCCATGAAGCAGTGCTCCTCTCTCCTGACTTACTGCCACCTCCAACAACAGATTGAATTCTGTTACCCATGAGTGACCATATAGCACTTTTCTCCACTTTTCATAACCCTTATTCCCTCCTAACTGATAACACTGTCAAATATTGTTTTTTCTTCCAAAACTGGACTAGGTCCCCTGAATCCCCCACAGTACCAAGCATACAGCAGTTTCTCCATAATCATTTGTTGAATCAGCTGCTTCAAATCCTTCTTGGTAATTATAGTATATGAGTATACATAGATGAATCAAATAATATACGTATTACTTTGTTCTATTTTGATTACATTTTCATTCAAATATAACAAGTATGTCTAGAAATGAACTCTATTGGCAGTCGCTTCACCTATAAAATCAGGGCAGGAAAGGGAGGGCCAATTATCACTTATTATGTATTTGAGGATAATGGGATATATTGTTGTGATATTGTGATGAGCAAAATACATTTCTCATGTACATTTGCTCTTTGTCCACAGTTCCTGGCTCACAGCTCCTAAACCTATTTCCTAAGTGTTGACGGTGATAAAGGTAAGTCTTCTGTTATGTTAAAAAGGTGACTTACGGACCCCACCTAAGGATGGGGCCTGGTCACCAGGAGACCACCCTCTGACCCCCAGGGAGGGAAAGGGGCTGGAGGTGGAATCAATTGCTAATGGCCAAAGGTTCAATCAATCATGACTATGTAATGAAGCCTCTATAAAAACTCAAAAGGACAGGGTTCAAAGACCTTCTGGGCTGGTGAACACATGGAGAGGTAGGGAGAGTGGTACATTGGAACAGGGCAAGGAAGCTCTGTGCCCCTTCCCAAGTACCTTGCCTTATGCATCTCCTCCGTTTGGCTGTTCCTGAGTTATATGCTTTTATAATAAACCAGTGATCCAGTAAGTAAAATGTTTCTGAGTTCTGTGAGCTGCTCAAACAAATTAATCAAACCCCAGGAACCTGTGATTTACAGCCAGTCTGTCAGAAGCACAGGTGAACAGTCTGCAGTTTGTTGGGGAGGAGTGGGGGAGGACAGTTTTGTGGGACTGAGCCCTTAACCTGTGGAATCTGACGCTATCTCTAGGTAGATAGTATCAGAACTGAGTTGAATTCTTGGATACCCTGCTGGTGCCCGAGAATTGTTTGCTGGTATGGGGAACCCTCCACCCCATGTTGGAAATTGGGTCTCAATATACCCAAAAGAACTGTGTATAGAGATTTTTATTTTCCTTTAAAAATATGGTTGGTTACTGAGACCACCAGTCTAAACAATAAGGTGAGGCAGTAGTCATTCAAACTGGAATGTGTTGAGAAGCAGAGTTTATAGAAATTAAAGTAGAGGTTATAGAATTATTAGAACAGGGAAAAGAAGGCTGATACTGTATAGTAAGTGTGCTGAAAACAAAGTCAAGGCACTCCACAGCCCAGGGGAGGATGGGGAGACGCAAGTGCTACAGTCTCCACCGGTACCCTTATCATAAGCTGTGACAAAGTGAGAGAGAGGCATGGACATATATACACTACCAAATGTAAGGTAGATAGTTAGTGGGAAGCAGCCGCATAGCACAGGGAGATCAGCTCGGTGCTTTGTGGCCACCTGGAGGGGTGGGATAGGGAGGGTGGGAGGGAGGGAGACGCAAGAGGGAAGAGATATGGGAACATATGTATATGTATAACTGATTCACTTTGTTATAAAGCAGAAACTAACACACCATTGTAAAGCAATTATATTCTAATAAAGAAGTAAAAAAAAGGTTACAAGGAAATAAAAATTTTAAATAAAAATTACTCAAAACGCCCCCCCCCCCAAAAAAATAGAACTCAGGCCTACCAGACCTACTGAATCACAATCTGCACTTTTACAATCTCCCCAGTGTACTTGTGTACCCATGAATAGTTGAAAGTTACATTTCTACCTCGACATGTCTTTTCTGTCTGAGAAATACACACATTTTATCCAATTTGATATAACTAAAACACTCAAAAATGCAAAAAAAAAAAGTGTCATTCTCATTGTTAACAGCTAAGCAAACAGTCACTGTTAAGTGTATTTCCTCTGTCTTAGCAAACTATTTTTAAATAGCAAAATTGAAGAAATTTTCTCTTAACTGAAGGTCAGAACAATAGTGCCTTCAAAATACAATCTAGTGTACTGAGAGAAGAGAATGGGCCATATGTGGGGATGGTGTGAATGAGGTAAGAAAGCTTCTTGGCTTTCTTTTTCCATGAGCGGATCACAACATGAACACTGTCTTTGAAAGTGGCCACTGTGCCCGCCTCTTCTAAAGCTTCCACACAGAAAACGGACTAATGGAAGATATGAACCAGCTTGCTGTTTGATGTGAAGGTAGTGTGCAATTAAGAAAACTAATTAATTAAGAGGTCTCTTTTCATGGGACTTAAATATATTTACATTGATGTAAAAGTGTGAATTCAGCCTATCCAGCTTTTTAATGAAATTAAGAAGCACACTCAGTAGTTTGTTACAATATCTGGAAACTATGTGGTGTGTTTACATTTTACAAAGGGCTTTTCCATATCTCATCTCATTTAATCCTACTATGTGCTTGGTACATAGCACGTGTTTTAGAAATGTTCACGATGACTTCTGGAAGCTTACAGAACATTAATTCACTCAGGAACATTTACTGAGTAACTGCCACCATACTAAGTGATGGGAGTAAGCAACAGACACCATATAATTAAGGCTTGTCATGGTAAAACTGAGTAGCAGACGCAAAGCTGAGGATGGTATCCTTAAAGAATAGTGTAAATTCTGGGGCTCTGCTTATAAATTAAGAATTCTTATCAAAGGAAATAGTTTTTATCAGGGCAGCATATTAGAATCAGTTGAGGAGCTTTTAAAAATAGTTTTGCAGGCCCTTGATTCATTAAGTCTGGGGTAAATTCTGGGCACCTATGGTTTAAAAAAAAAAAAAGCTTTAGATAGTTCTACTGCAAACACTTGATTAAGAATCATTTTCTTGGAACTGTGATGCTTCGTGCTGTCTGAATTATACTCTATGGTTTAAGCCTGAAATGCTTTTGGTCAATTTTCTTCCTTTTACCTTTAGGATTTATCACTTTTACATGCAAATAACTTGGAATGAGTAAGACTTTAAAGCTGTCATCAGTCAGCTTTTTGTTCCCTCTGCTTGGATTGAATGATTCCCTACCTTTTCCTTGGGTCAGCTACTGCTTCCTCTGTGACTCATTTCCTGACCATCTTCTCTTTCCCTCAGACACAATTACTTTCTCTCTTATCCCCTCCCACAACCTCTCAGTTTGTGTTTCTGTTATCCGCTGATCACAGCAGGTCTGCTTAACTTTACTGTCTTGAGGGCAGGTTTCCCATCTTATTTGTATCCCCAGGAATTGGAAATTGACATAGGGATGGAGATCCACAAAAATACATGTAGAATGAATGAGAGGCTGAATTAATTAGAGAATTAATTTACAGCTTGGTCTTCATGAAAGATCTGCTGGCCATTTTGATTTGTGAGGAAAAAAACATATCGGCAGAGGTGGGGTGAGATGGAGTGGATTAGGGTTTTAGAAGATTCCAAAAGGAAACTGGAGACACAAAAACTTAGATCTGCTTTGCCATTCTGTCCACAACGGGACTTAGAAACATCATTTTATTTTCATATTGATAAATAGCATATGTTTTTGTTATCCAAGGGAAGTTCTTACAAAAGGCACAGAAGAAAACAGATTATTGATAGTCGTGTATTCTAACTAATTGTACCATTAAATCAAAATGAGGTAGTGGTCTGAAATTTTAATTTAGAGCTCTGCCTTTATAACTGATTTTTCTTTAGGACTGATTTCTTGGTTAAGATTTTGTATTCATATTTCTATTCTTTAATGATTAAAAAAACCCTTCCCTATCTAGGTTATCCTCCATGCCTAAAAGAAATGTTTCTATTTCAAATTCATATTTCCTTGTTATCTGTTATAGAGATATTTATTGCAGAGATTAAAATACTGGGGGGGGTGTAGTGTCTTTTTCTCCTTGTAAAAATAGCTGGTTTTAGCACTTCAGAAAAAAAAAAAAATGCCAGAAGATGACATTGAGTATTCATAGCTTGAACAACTATATACTTCAGAGACCTGGCTTGCCTTTGAGCCAAAGGGGCTATTTGCAAAGTATTTTGTAGATGAGGAATGAATGTCTTTCTATAGGAGTGACATCAAGGAACTTTTAAAATACAAATATACTGGTAAAATTAGAATCTTCATATTAAATGTATAGTTCAAATGTATAGTTCAACTATATTTTCATGAATAGTTCAAAAGGGATGAAGAGAGTATACATCTAATGTAGCATAGCAGAATAGAGGTATTAAGAGGTTTTGCCTTTCTCTTCTCCCAAATCTGCCTAAATCTGTGGGTTTAGCTGGGAATCAGAATCATACTGCATAACTGTTCCTAGGCCTGACCTTACTCCAAGTCCCTAGATCTCCCCAGTGTTCATCTGGTTCCAACATGCTAAAGACCCACTGTTGTGTCCCCCCAAAATTGGTATGTTGCAACTTAATGCTCAATGTGATAGTTTTAGGAAGTGGGCCCTTGGGAGGTGATTAGGTCATGAAGGTGGAGATCTCATGAATGGGAATAGTGTTCTCATAAAAGAGGCCCCAGAGAGTTCCCTGGCCCCTTTTGCAATGTGAGGTTATCACAAAAAGAGGGCTGTCTCTGAACCAGAAAGCAGGCCCTCACCAGACAATGGGTCTGCTGGTGCCATGAACTTAGACTTCCCAGCCTCCAAAACTGTGAAAAATAAATTTCGGTTGTTTATAAGCCACCCAGACTACAGTATTCCGTTATGGCAGCCCAGATGAACTAAGACACAAAATCTCTTAAAGGACCTTGGATATACCTAAGTTGATTCTAATTCTCCAAAGACATTTAGATGGTAACAGTAATAATAATAGTTCCATCTGTTGTGTATAGTATATTTATCAAACCCATATATTTTAAAGGTGATCCTCAAGCAAATTTATGATGCAGGTGGATCCTTCCCATTTTACAAATGGAGAAAGACCAGCTTGGTCAGTTTAACTGATATGTCCTAAGTCTCATAGACAATACAGTGATTTGAATTTGAGTGTTTCTGACTCATATACCCTTTATCCTGTACAGAAAACCTCAAAACAAACAAATAGCTCTGGAGTATCTTAAAAACCTGGACAGCTCCTGGGGCCTCAGCAAAGACCCTTGGAGTGACAGACATCAGGACCTCAAACACCTTTGTACAATTAATAAGAAGACTTGAGTCTTTCAAGGCTGCCAACATTCTTCATGAGGAAGGGCAGCTCAGCAGCTGCATTAATAGAGGATCTGAACCATGTTTGCTATGATGTCACTATTACACAATCTGATGTAAGAACTGCTGAGGTCAGGCTGTTACTGACACAATTATATGCTCCTTGAGATTAAAATGTAGTGGAGGCAGAGTTTGCAAACAGGATGCCTGGTTCCATTCCACAGTTTTCCTGACATTTGACCCCGACAATGGCCCCCATTCCTCCACTCTCACCCCCACCCCTTCCAATGCCCAGTGACCAAAGCAACTGAGGGCCACTGGTATGTTGATATGACTGTAACATTAGAGTGAGAGGGAGAAAGTCTTGCTGATCCTAAGTCTAGAAAAACATAGTCAACGGTCTCTTTATACCTCACTGGGGATTGCTTTTATAGATTGCTTTTACTCCAAACTGTCAGATGCATTACAGGTACTCAATGAATACTTACTTGTTGGTTCAGCTCAGTTAAACATGTTAAGACCTACTTAGTACACAATGCCCTGTGATAGACCTTAGGAATAAGGCACTCCCAACCCTCATGGAGCATTCACGCTAATGGAGACAGTGAGACCTATAAATAGGTTTCCATGGGTTAAAAAATGGCTGGAAAGAATGGTCCAAAATATTCATAGTGGTTGTACTTGAATGATGGGAGCTATGGGTGGTTTTTTTACTTTTCTATGTATTTTCAAAAATGTCTGGTATATGTATACATTACTTTTTCTTTGAAAAAAAAAATGTCGATAATAGCAATGTGGGTGCCTGACAAAGGGAAAGAGCATTTGTGCTTGAGGAGCTAAGAACAAGTGGTATATTTGACATGAGTATGTCTTTGACAGAGGGAGGAGGGCTTGGATTCTTGAGGAAATATACATCCAAAAGTTAACTGTCAGAGATAAGAGGGGGAAAATCATGAAGTAGTTGGGCCATCAGGGCATGATGCTGTTGGCCTGGACTGAACAATCTGTGGAGGGAGATGGGAGAACTGAAGCTAGAATATTAGCGGGATCAGAACATGGAAGGCTCTCAGTACCCAAGTGAGGCATCTACACATTACTCCACAGGAAACTGAAAATCATTCACAAGTTTTCAGCTGGAAAATGATTTGATTACAGCTCTACTTCAGCTGGCAACCATGTGCAGGAGAGACCAAAAGTAGGGAGACAGGAGATAGGAGACCAATCAGGAAGTGGTTAGCAAGGCCCAGCCAAGAAGCAACCTGATTATTTATTCATGTATCTCTCTTTTTTCATGCCTTTTCAATCTCTCTTTTTAATTTTTTTTTTCCTGTCTGGCTCTTATTTTCAATTTCGAAATAAGGGAAGAGTCATTTTGACTATGTAGCTCAATTTTCTCACAGGTGAAAGAAGCAATGTTGAATGGGGGTCAGCCTTAATTTGTCACGCTCCCACTGATAAAGGGAACATTAGAGTTATTTTCAAGGCTAGATGAGTCCTGTCTGTACGATTGATTTCTCATTCCTTCGTTCACCTGGGAGAGAAGACTAGAGTTTTCCCAAAGTTCCAGGGATCTTCAATTTCCCAGTCAGAATGGCTGATCCTTATGTAGATAGAGTGGGTCACCTAGCTCTCCTTAGGACCAGAGGTGGGTAGTATTGACTCCCCAAGGACTGTAACCAAAGATGACTGACTGAAAAAAGCATAAAAATCACTGTGGTCTTGGATTCTTCAGGGGCACAAAGATCTTTCTTTGCTCTTCTGGAGGAGAAACACTTTTTTTCCATATTCCTGCCTCAGTCCTCAGATATGGAGATATCAACAGACATTTTTTTTTCCCTTCATGAATTTCTTCCCTTTATCACTTCTTCCATCTTCTCTCCATTCCTCATCCCCATCCCCTTTCCCCATGTCTCTCTTGGGTTGCCTGCTTCTGACACCAACCATTGGGAAGGGTCTCAGCTCTTCCCCACTGCCTGGGTCCATCTGCTAAGCACAGCTGAGATTGGAGTTGGCCATCCTGTCCTCAACAGCTCTCCCACCTGTTTGTGACTATTTGTGACCTTCTATGCAGTGCAAGGGGCATGTAAGTGTATCCCCTAGACCCCTTGAAAAGAATCCTTTGTTCTGAATTTGCATCACAGTACTGGGACAACCATACTTTGGCTTTGGGTCACAGCCAAATTCTCTACTCTAGTTTTACAAGAAAGTCCTGAGATTTGGCATTTCATGGACCAATATTAATAAAGTTGCTACTTTGATCATCTTTTGGCTTCTTGTATCTCTTTCCTACTGGCAAGAATAAAGAAAGGATAGTAAGTGGTTAGCACCCTCAACCTGCAACACTTTGGATTAATTCATCAGAATATTCCGAAATGCCTTGCTTTTCTGACTTTGTGCCTTTGTTTAGGCAACACTCCCTTCTCGGGGTGCTATTCCCTCCATGACCCAGTCCAGTGAATGGTAGTGGAATATGCCACCCCAAAATATGCCACTTTCGCATAAGAATTATTTTGAGCTGAAGGCAATTGAAAAGAAGCAGGCTCAGGAAAAGTTCTCTGTCCTCCCGCTACATGCCTAGAAGCACATAAATTTGCAAAGGTTGTCCCCCATCCCCTCACCAGAGACAACTCTGAACCCTTATCAGCCTAGAGAGGCACCAGAGGAATCCACATAACAAACTTTACTCACTAGTCCTTCGCTTCCATTTATTCTCCCATATATTTACCCTCCCACAATTGGCTGCCCTAGAAACTTAAAAGTCCTTTTCCTTTGTCTTGTCACTTCTCTAAAAATGTGTTGTCCTTTGGTTAAAATGTTATATAAGCCCAAGTTCCAACCACCACTCTGAGTTACTCATCACTGAGTGCTCCCATGTGTATGATATGCATGTGTTAATGATCTGTGTGTTTTTCTCTCCTTAACCTGTTTTTTGCCAGTCTAAGCTGCAGAGTTCGAGACAGAACCTAGGAGGGTA
This sequence comes from Aethalodelphis obliquidens, assembly GCF_003676395.1. NCBI lineage: Eukaryota > Metazoa > Chordata > Mammalia > Artiodactyla > Delphinidae > Aethalodelphis > Aethalodelphis obliquidens. Next base: position 3,777,311 of record NW_020838037.1, on the reverse strand, counting down.
GAGGAAAAAAATACTTTTTTATCTTTCCTTACACAAGCAAGCCCCATCTTTGTGAGGAACACAGCATCCCTTATGTGTTCCTCCTCCTTGTGTGCTCAGAATATTCCATGCACATTTCATCACTGTAATTCACAGTGCTTTATAATTGTGTGCCTTTCTCCGTCACAGGAATATCATTTTCTTTTTATTATCCAAAGTAAGTTCTCAGAAGTATCTGTTGAATTTATAAGTGAACATTAAGCAGAGATATTTTTTACTGAGGTTCACTTCTCCATAGCTTTTTAAGAAAGAAATACTGCTGTTTTAGGCATATCTTTAATACTCAAGCCACTTTCTAATATAGTCGAATAGCTTTTTCCTTCTTCATCTTTCTCACTTTCTTCATCTACCAAAATATTAGTACATCAAAAAGCACAGTTATAGAGAGCAAGTGGTATGTGTATAAAGAGGCCCAGTTATTTAATATCACTGCGTCTTTCTGGTTCTCAAGGATAAAAGTTTACTTGTGGCAAGTCCATATAATGTAATACTAGATAAACAGGATACTGGACTGTCCAAGTGCCATTAAACAGCATCCCTCTCAAAGTTGGAAATGTGTTTACTCAGCACCTGGGGAGTCATCTGCTCATGTGATTAGCACATGGGTTTTATGAGGAAAATTAACTACAGTAGTAAAGTACTATTTCAAACATTGCTTACATTGGAAAGGATTAGCCAACATGGAAGAAAACATTCCCAAAGTCAGAGAACATGCAGAGGCAATATGTGTGGGGTTCTTAACTGCATCTAAGGGACATCACAGATGAGATTCAGTGGGTTTCCCTGGTATTTTATGCAAAAATTAGATATATTTATTTTTCTTTGGAGAGGGTCCCCATCTTTCGTATCTCATTGGATAACACATGTGTGAGCTCTGTGACCACAGACAAACTCACAACCTGTGTTCACTGTTTCACTGGTAAAGTTACCCAACCTAAGTCTGCTGCCTCACTTATAAAATAAGAGGGTTGACCTAGGCACTGGACCTCTAAGATTCTATATTTTTCTTACAACCAGTCTTCAGGCAAAATACATGGTTTAATAGCAGCAGATTGGTTATTTACAATATGCTGTGTGCTGAATTAAACACTTCACATACATTGCCCCATATATTTAAACCTCACAATAACCCAAAGGGTTAGATGCTATTATTTATGACTATTATTATTTTATAATATATTTATCATCATCATCATCATCATCAGGACTGTGCCTACCAAATTGCAAGTTCTATGAGGGCAGGAACCTTGTCTCGTTTTGTTCACTACTCTATATCCAGTATTTATCAAAGTGCATGAAACATAATAGGTGTCCAGTAAAAAGTCTGTTGAATAATGCATTAAAACGAATACATAACTAGCAAAAATGCCCTGAATTCCACAGGGGAACATATTATCATGGGATTTCATTCCATCTCACTGTCTTGTCGCCTCCTGCTCCCTTAATCCTATTTTTACCTACCTCCTCATCTCCGCTACCCACCCCCACCTGCGAGAGCCCACTTCCCCGTTATTCTCCTCAACCCTATCATTTGCTTCTGGACCTAGCCATATTCTTTTTTTTTCCGGTACGCGGGCCTCTCACTGTTGTGGCCTCTCCCGTTCCGGAGCAACAGGCTCCGGACGCGCAGGCTCAGCGGCCACGGCTCACGGGCCCAGCCGCTCCGCCGCATGTGGGATCTTCCCGGGCCGGGGCACGAACCCGTGTCCCCTGCATCGGCAGGCAGACTCTCAACCACTGCGCCACCAGGAAAGCACCCTAGCCATATTCTTTGTCAAATTATTCTTTGCTCTAGGACTATATTACATTTTGCTCTTTACTCTCTCAAGAACTCTATCAAAGTTCTCATTATGTATTCAGGTTTTAGGAAGGTAATCTGATTAAAATAACTGATTCACTTAACCTTCCCAGTGAGACTCCTAGTTCATCAAAATGATCTCTGTAATTGGTGAAATTTTAGAACGTTTGTAAAGTTTTAAATAAGAACACTTATCTAGCCTTGCCTATAAAATGCTGCAATAATGAGACTCTGGCCTTAAGAATGAATGCTTCAACCAATATCCATTGAAGCTCCTGGGCTTGCCAACTTGGCAGTCTACTGCTATGACATTTACTTAGGGCTTTTGGAGTATGCATATGCTATCCTCCTGTCTGACCTGGACCATGCCCCTTGTTTTCTTTCTGCCCCACACTTTGTTTGTTATCTTGTTGACACTCTCTTAGTATCTGCCCCTAGCTCACCCTCTGGTTTTAGCTACCTTACCTGGTCTAAGTACTGAAAGATTTAAGAAACATCCAAAATAGATGGGCTGAGATGAGGATAAGAAAACTTCTTTCTCATGCTTAGCTGAGAGAGCAATGAGCTACTCTTCTACTTCCCTCTCTTATGTTTGCCTCCTTCCAGTAGCCTGAATCCCAAGACACCAAAAGAGTCATTACTGTCAAAGATGTCTTCTCTTTTCTGTTTCAGGGCTTAGCATTTGCTGTTCTTTTCCTTAAAGCACTTCTCCCATAGCTTCCCATGGTGTTTCCCGCTCCTTTTTTGGGTATCAATTCAAATTTTACACCTACAGATATTCCTTGACTCTCTGATTGGAGTGGATCCCTTTCCAGTCACTCTCCGTCACACTGTTCTCTTTTATCTTCTTTCTAGCTTTTATTGAACTTCAAAAAAATTATCTTTGTATGTATGTACTTACTTCCCTATTTACTTAAATGTTTATTGTTTGCTTCCTTCTGCTACCATATGAGATCATGAGGACAGAGATCTGCCTATCCTCCTCATAGCTGTATCTCCAGGACCCTAGACTGAGCTTGGTCTAGCACACAGTAGGCATTTAATAAATAATACCACAGCTCTCATATCACCAAACCTCCAGAAGGATATACCAAAATGTAGAAGCTGAGGTAAACAGAATCTGCTTTGTGATTACCACCCTCACCTTGACTATCCTTGGCTCTATATACAGTCCTGGCTGAAGTGGTCAGAATACCCATGGATATTCAAAACCTTCAACAATTTTTATCTGACTATGCAAATAAAGATGGAATTTCCACATTTTGTAGAGAAAGTGAATGAAGTCCTTTACTCTCTAGCTTTGTTTGAGAATTAGTTTAGGGGAATAATAATGAATTGTCCACCATTATTTTGTTTTTGTTTCACCAACTGGTTAAGTTTTAGGTGAGCAAAATTAGAATCTGTGAAAGTTGTTATAACTGAGAATCTTATTTATTAACTCACTGGTTTTATTCCTCCCTTCTCTTTGCATCCTTATCTTCTTTTCCATCCTCTTCCCTTTCTTCCTCTATTTAAAAAAATTATTTATAATGTAAAGCCATGATTCATGTGGAGTTTTAATCTCAATGGCAATCTTAACTGTGCCACTTGAAGTTAATTCAAACTGCAGAGATACACAGTTAAAAAATTGGTGATACAATTGCTTTTTTATTTTAGAAAGTGTTTAGAATGGGTATTAGTAAATTCAACTTATGAAATAAACTAGAGTTTGTTAGTAAAACAAAAAAGTTTGGGAATAGCTTTCAAATAATTTAATTTTTTATTTTAACACAATATTGTAAATCATTTATCAATATATTTCAATAAAAAATTTATAAGTAATTTTTGAATTTTTGAATTAAAAAATGTATTTTCCATTAAACACACACACAAGTAAAAGGCTTTTTAAATGTTTGTCACAATATACAATAAAATGCTTCTACCTTGGATGAAGGAGGTGAATTATGGTCAGACGTGTGTGTATATGTGTATGCACACACACACTGACAGCTGGGCTGTTTGTACAGGACTGCCAAGTTCATTTATCACCTGATTATATATTAATTATTATGCCAGTGATAATAATAACAGTAAGAGCAGCAGATATTTGAGTAATTTACTAAGTTCCAGGCAGGGTGGCTTACAAAATTATCTCCTACAACTAGTTAATTGTGTGTCAGGCAGTGTTATCATCATCTTACAGATGAGAAAACTGAGCCTGTAGCCAGTGAGCAGCAGAGCTGAAATTCATATTCCCATGCTTGCTGACTTCTTTGCACACCATCCATTGGGAGCCTTGTAACTGGACACCTTTCCAATAAACTACTTAATGGTCTTCCAAAAAAGATTCCTAACAATCCAATCCATCCATTCATTGCCCAATAAACTAGATTTGAGATGGGAGAGCTTAATTTATTTAGAAAAACACATCTTGATAACAATTTGATAACATTATCCATTCTGCTTCATTATGCCCTCTGATGGTATCTATCTTCCTCAGCTGAGTGAAATTAGGAAAGAAAGCTGAGTAGGAGAGCAAAAAATTGAAATATGAAATTGAATCATATTTTCTCAGGAAGAGTCAATTCAACAAACACACTGTCTAGCCATGTATAAGGCACTGTGTGGAATACACACAGGATGTTTGTCCTACCCTCAAATAGTTCATTACCATTTATCTAGAGGGAATACATACATATATATATATGTATATACACATACATACACACGCACACACACACAATTTGTGATGGTAAAGGTAGGATCATTATCACCATTATTTATTGAGCACTTCCACTATATCCTAGGTGCTATGATAAGTATTTGCTATTAATTTAAAATCTCACACCAACTCCAATTATTATCCCCTTTTTATGGATGTAAAACCAAAAGGTAAGAGACCCATTCTATATCACAGCATTAGTAACTGGGGAAATTTCCTTTGATCCAAAGTGTGCTTTACAGCAAAGCTCTGGTCCCCTATGGCTGTGCTGACTTGCCCTAGGAAAGACTGTGATAGATGCTGTAAAAAAAAGGTAGACAATTGAATTCCAAGCACACCAAACAAAATTGTAATATAAGAATAATTGCTAACCAAAAATAAGTGATCAGGATGTTAACAATTAGTCAGTCTCCCACACTTTGCTGGAGTGAAAAATTGACTAAAAATGTACACTAGACTTGGTATTCCAAAAACGTCATAAGCATGAACCATGTAGATGTGATTCCAGTGTAATGGGCTTTTATGGTCCTGGGCACCTATACCTTACAGCCTCAGGGGAGGCCCTTGTACAACTGGAGAGTCACTAGGTAGGAAGGAGAGAAATGTTTGATGGAAGGCTGAGAGATAGAAAGATAGAGATGAGAAGGGGGGTGGTCTTTACCTATCCAAATAGCTACTTGCCATTTTCTAAGAGCACTGTGATTGCTCGGAAACTATTGCTCAAATTTCCCCAGCACCTGCCATTCCTTAAAGGAGGGATTGCAAAACAGCTGCCTCCAAACTCTACAGGCTTTGTGGGCCTGTACAACATTTAAAAAATCATTATTTAAATACACTTAAAGAAGGCTTGCCGTTTTTTCCAGTTTTATGAGATATAATTGACATATGGCACTGTATAAGGTGTACAGCATAATGATTTGACTTATATACATCAGGATTTGCCATTTTTAATCCCACTGTGTCTCTCTAATTTTATATCTGGCTCACTATGAATTTTAAGTCTGGGCTCTGTAGCATTTGAGTTCATAAACTCTGCTTTAAAGTTTCTCCAAGAAAAATTTAAACATGAATAAAATGACCTTTCTAAAACATTGGTCAAGGCATAAATGATCCCCGTTGAATAAAAATCAAATGCAAGAGTTTATCAAAAAGCCACACAGATCTAGAGTTTATATACACCTGAAGGTTAAGCTCACTCTACCTCTTGGAATTCAGCCACCAAAGCACTTTGGCCCTAATTGATCATATTTAGTGCCAGAAGCCAATTAGGAGTGGAAAGAGAGCCTGGAGCTATTTGCAATGAATGCAGACCAAGAGGCTGTATAACAAAAAAGTTTTGACTACCATCATTTCTAAAAACACAATTGAATGTACTGGTGGAGGTGAACAAGTAAGTGAGTGGAGTCATGCTGAACAGTTTACATCCATACTACAAAGTCTGTCCAATATTCCACTTAACATTGGCTAGGAAATGCGTGATGAGCCTGCACTGTAACCCAAAGCACCTCAAACAAAAATATTCATTCTTCCCTAAATCCACACCTGCACTGCCTTTTTCTACAAAAAGGAGTTATTTTGCCTTAAAGATACGGTATTAGAGTTAAGATGTTTCTAACTGACTTATGGACCATTTAACTTAGTCATAACCAAAGCTTCACAAAAAATATACACATGAGCACTAACAGGCCTTGATATGTTAAGGGGAAAAAAGATCCTTCATTAAGCCATTCTGACACATCACCATTCCAACATGCTGAGCCTGCTTTGTCCATGAACAATTGAGAACAGATGCATCACTGAACACATTAAAAGCAAAGAAATGTAGAAACCAAAGGTTCACACTTCCACTTTAATGCTGAGCAGCACTGCATGAGTGTGCAATAATGTATATCATGCTTGATGGATTATTTTCAAATTAAAACCGGAACCAGTATCACCACATGCTATTTTTTCATTTATAGTATTCTAATGTAGAATTCACTTTGTGTTTAACCACTCATCATAACTCAAAAAAAAAAAAAAAAAAGAGAGAAAAGAAACCACATTAGATTAAAAAAAACAAGATTTTTCCTACTCTAAATTTAATTCATAAGAGGAAAAAAAAAACACCCAAATTGACTCCATTTGTAGTACTGTGTTCTGTTTCGGCATCCACACTTTGAAAAGGGATAGCAATAAACTGAATGAGAGTTAAAGATGTTGCCAGGAGAGCAAAAGGCAATATGCTATGAACAACTGAAGGATTCAGGGATATTTAATGTATCCTAAACGTAAAGTATAGGCAAAATTATCCCAATATCCCCCTGAGCTTCATCTGTAACACCCAGTACTTCCGTCTTATTAACATTCTCAGTTGTTATGGCTTCTAATTGTCATTTCCACCAGACTATCAGCTCCAGGAGGTTCAAGAACATTGTCTTCTTGCTTGCCTTTGTATCTACTACACCTATCAGAATATTTGTCAATAAGAAGGAACTTTATATTGTTCTACTAATGAATGACTGAGTAAAGAAGACCCACGACCATGTGTGACCCAACAACTAGACTTAACTACAAGGTAGATTATGCCGCAATACGAGGTTGAAGATCTTCTAATAGTTAGAACCATATAAAGTTGGAAATGGCTGCTGAGGTGTTTAAGTAGAGGTGAGACCACAAATAAGCATGGGTGTAGTAAACAAAAATCAAACCTTGGGTCCTGAATTATACCTTCCAATTTTTAAGATACTTGCTAACCCTGAGGCTCTATGATGATAACATAGGCCCTTCCCAAATTTGAGTCATAATTTAAACTAAAATCATTGGGACTCTTCTGTGATTAGAGTTACGTAGACAATTTTTTAAACCAAGAGGTTCAATTCTCACTTACCTTCTATTTGGCTGTATATTTATTTTGCTCCAGTTGAATCAAAGGCAATATGGTATATGCTTTACCATAAACTATTCTACTTTTTCTATTCAATATGCTTTCTTTCAAAATACATGGGCCCAAGCATTGACTTAATAGAGCTAAAATGGCATTTCTCACTAAAGAAGACTTTAACATTTTGGCCACAAGGCAGGGACAAAGCATACCATAGACAATTAACACAGTTCATTCACTTTCACACCATTTAATTTAATCACAGAAAACGATCTCTATACTTCATGTAACCAGTGTCTGCTTTTAATCATAGGGTAGTTAAGCTACTTACCACAACAGAATAATAAATCTTGAATCCAGGTTTAGCCACAAAGTAGTCATCAGACTTGAATGTTATTTTAATCTGGTTTGTTCTTGATGTTATCCTTGGAGGAACTTCTTTGTGTCCACACCATCGTCCTCTAATAACGGTGCTGGTTTCAGATATATCTTCAACTTCCACAAAATCATACCTAGTACCAATTTGACATAAACTTTGATTAAAGAAGACTTTGAAATTCATACTTTCACTGAGAAATTGAAACTAACATATGTGATTTCTCGTGACCTATCATCTGAAATGAAAATTATAACCTACAGATATTTTAGAAGGAAAACTAGTTTTTGGATTAGGTTTCTCAAATTCAAACTTCAACAATCTATTCTGAGGAAACACCCTTACACACTTTTAGCCATAACTCTTCCTAAATCGTCAAAAATCAAAATGGGCTACTTTCTGAGCATCTGCCTCATAAGGTTTTCCTGGAAAAACTAACAAGTATAATCTATTGTCATATTTTAGGATATGTAGCTCTAATTATATACCCAAATATTTACTATATCAAGTTTTTAAACAAATTCCCACTTTGAATTAATTTACCACATCCAGTGTTTCCTTAAGAAAGGAAATGATCTATACCTATACAGCACATAAAATCAGCACTCTCATTGTAGAAAATAAATGGTAAAATAAAATACTATTTTCTCTTTTTTGAAATTGTCTTTTGGAAGGATATCATAAACTATGACATTTATCATAATGGAAACACATGACTTTGAGGAAGGATGTGCAGTAGCCAATATTGGAAATATCTGGGCTATGTGCAAATGAGGGTAAGACCATGGGTTCACCACTGGCACCAGTCAGAGAAACACAGAATCCCGGGATTGAAGAAGACAGGAGAGGCATTTTAGATATTCCACAGAGTCGTTTGATCCTCAGAATCCCTCCACAGCGTCTCACTTTTTCATCACATAATAGGAAAACTTCAGTGACAAAGCTGACATCTTCTAGGGATCATTTATTCTATTTTCAGACACCCAAGATGTTAAAACATTCTGCTTGAGAGCTGAACTCTGTGCCTTTCAGTTCTGGGCATCAGTATCTCACTCCTCCAATCTACCTCTCCTCAAATGACTTCAGATGCTAAAGTAACAATGCAAACAAGCACTCAGGGTGAGCATTCAAGGTGAACAGTGGCAGAAGTCTCATATCCATTTTATATTTTCCTGTCACGACTGCCAAAAGGAATCAGCATGAGAACCAACACGTCTGAATATGAAGAAAATCCAATACAACTTTACTGGTCTTACCCACGCACCTCAGAGCTCTCATTGGATCAGGTAGGGTGATCTAAGGAGGCAGCGAGCATAATAAAATGGTTACTAAATTTCATTGACAGTGATTTGTGAGGCCTTTATGTCCTTTGCCTCAGTTTCCTAATGAGCAAAATAAGAAGGTTTATGTAATTTTACCAGCTGAATATCTCTTGGGTGCTATGTAAATTAACTACTTAATATACGGTGTTGAAAAGTGAAAAGCACTAAGAAAGAATCGCTATTAAAGCAATAAAATATTACAGTGTAAACATCAAGGAGGTTTGGAACAAATGGGAGGAAATCAATTGCATTTCATTTTATATACAATATATGTGAATCATATTTATTGCACAAAGCAAGAATATACTTGAAACTTTGTTAATAATGCAAGAGGTCACTTTTGTTTTTTAAAAAAACACGACATCAGCACAATTTTTACTCTGGGTCTGAAGTCAAAAGAGCACCATTTTGGTTCAGGGAGGGTCCTGAGGCAGGTCTCTGATTTGCCTCTTTCCCTGCTTCCTCTCCCCTTTACCTCTTACTTCTCTACCTCCCTCCATAAATTTTTAGGAGCAACTTGATTTGATGAAGGGTCTGGAAAAGAAACCATCCTAACTTCCTCTCCTAGTTTTAAGGTCAGGACACCAAAATGGCTCAATCACTACCAGATCAAAATCCTGCTCTGCAGTGGAGACCAGTGTCTCTTCAATGACATCACCTTTAATAATCTTTTTTTTTTAATATCTTTATTGGAGTATAATTGCTTTACAATATTGTGTTAGTTTCCGCTGTACAACAAAGTGAATCAGCTATAAGTATACATATATCCCCATAATAGTAGCTTTTCATTTGTTTCCAAGGTCTTTTTTTTTTTTTTGAGCACAGAAAATGAGTTCTCCCTTTCAAGGCTGAAAAGGCACAAGGTCTCCTCTAGCTATTCTCTTTGTAAATATTAACTGGCTCTTCCTGCATGTATTCATCTCTGCTTTCTGGCATACATTACCCTCTATGGTCCTAGAAAATAACAGTCACTGCTGTTATTCTTGAAAAAACAGCAACATAATAAGAGCTGTCAGCATAATAGACATTCAATAAAGGACAGCCAAATTTGAAGTACCTGATTTTTATTATTCAAAGTAAAATAAACCTGCTGAAAGAATTTAGCAGTTTAGTAGTAGTTCATTGGCAATGCAGAACAAGTTCGTGCAGTAAAGTACAGAAAGGAAAAAGAAAATCCTCTGCATCTTACACATGCTAATTAAGTGAATAAGATGCTGTGAGCTGACAATTCAGAGAACAACAGCCAGGGCTTTCTCTGATAAACATGTTAAGAAGGGAGTAGATTATCAGGGGCAGCTTTCATCTTCTGCTGACCCAGAAACTACAGGAAGAAACAGACCTCTGAGGAGCACATTGATCCTGGGAGGTGGCCTTCTCTTCCTTGTTACACATATGTGAGGCCTTAAAATTACGATTTCAGGTAAGGACCTGACAGGGTCCGTGCCATCATCATCTCCCAGTGCTGGGTCAGTTCCTAGAGCCCAGCAGGGGAATACACTCCTTAAGCCCTGGCAGGCTTGCACCAGAGCCCTGTGACATGGCGCAGGTGAGCCAGGATATTGGATGCAGCTACCTGCTCACAAAGTGGGTTGTTCTAGGCCTGGCCAAGATAGGAGCCCCCAGATTCCCCCCTTCTCTGGGAGTCACACAGCCTGGCTCTGACAATTGCAGGAGTGAGTTTCTGTGAGTCATGCCAGGTTACCAGGCTTTCTGCAGAGGCAGTCTGAGCTCCAATTTATTTTGTCCATTAGGACTGACATAAAGGCTTTTTGAAAAAGAAGTCGAGTATCTTGAATAGGTCTGGAGGGCCCAAAAGAGAAGTCTGATGTGATGTTTTAAATCTGTCTTTTTGTTCTACTTTGAAATTTTACCCTAAAATGGATTTTATTTCCCACTTACCTACAGATATCATTTTCCGCTTCCTCTAATCCAAACTGATTGTCAAAGGCTAGCTGTATCCTTGTTTTCTCCTGGGAATGGAGCCGCCAGGTCAGAAGCAGGTTCCTGGGGTAGCTGTTTGGGAAGCGGGGACTCTGCACATGGCCGTGTCCTGTCACCTGGATGGTTTCATCTCTTCGGTACAAGTCTGTGAGGTGATTGCTCTCTGTTAGTAGTCACAACTTGTAGAAATTAGTATGTTGCTCCAATTACAGGAAAGCAAAAAAAGAACAGTTTAAAACACATCACATTTCAAAGCACTTCTTGATTTTGTTTAAAAACATAAGGCCAAATGGCAGCCTTGTGGTTAAACAAACAACATCCATATTTTTTCTGTTATCCCCTACCTCCCCAAATTCTTCATAAATCTAGACTTGATGCCTAATATTTTGTACTTTGGGAGCTCTCTTAACATCATTTTTTTTTTTTTTTTTTTTTTTTTTTTTTTGCGGTACACCACCTCTCACTGCTGTGGCCTCTCCCGTTGCGGAGCACAGGCTCCAGACGCGCAGGCTCAGCGGCCATGTGGGATCTTCCCGGACCGGGGCACGAACCCGCGTCCCCTGCATCGGCAGGCGGACTCTCAATCACTGCACCACCAGGGAAGCCCTTAACATCATTTTTGACAAGCAAAATTAATGATTATCTCAGAACTCAGGCTCATTACAATTGGAATTAAAATTGAGCAAATAATTTCAAATAGTTCATCCTTCCTCTTTTCCATGTAATACAGCTGACCCTTGAGCAACACGGGTTTGAACTGTCTGGGTCCGTGGATTTTCTTCAATAAATACATATATGTACTATAAATGTATTTTCTCTTCCTTATGATTTTCTTAACAACATTTTCTTTTTTCTAGTTCACTTTATTGTAGAATACAGTATATAATACATATGACATACAAAATATGTGTTAATCAACTGTTTATTTAACAGTAAGTCTTCTGGTCAACAGTAAACTATTAGTAGTTAAGTTTCGGGAAAGTCAAAAGTTATATGTGGATTTTTGACTGTGTGGGGTATTGGCACCCCTAAACCTCACTTTGTTCAAGGGTCAACTGTACAAATATTTTTTTTTTCATTGACAATGTAACAGTATATCTTCAATGATTAGCCCAGGAGATAATAAATATTGTTGAATGAATGAACAACTGGGTGAAAAACAAAAGAATCTAATGATGTTTAATGACCACTTATTTTATAATCAAATGACATTTTCCAGTTGTTTCTCCATCATAAAAATCATAATTTTTTGGCCCTCATTTTTGGTGACTTAAAATAGTTCCAATTCTAATTCTATTTTCCATATGCTGTATAATAAAGAACTTGTCTGATCTTTGTCCTGGGTTCCTAAAAGGGAACTTCTAAACCCTTAAAATTTCCCAAGTGATGCAAGTGTCTTTGTTATTCATGGTAGGCCCCTGGGGCCATACCTGATTTTATGCTAATGAGGTGATTCTCTGTGGGCCCTTAAATAGTTTCAAGAATGGGGACTGGCTATAATAGAAAGACCAATCATGTGGCTTTGAGCTCTGATATCAGCCTGACTTCCCAACCTCCCTGGAGGTAAGAGGCCTTGGAGCCCTAGCCTGTTGCCATCAATTCAATCAATCACGTCGACAGAATGAAACCCTTATAAAAACTCTTGTCACTGAGTCTTGGGTAAGCTTCCTGGTCCGTGAAACACATTGATGTGCTAGGAGGGAGACATGTCCTCACTCTACAAGTGTCCTTATTTGGCTGGTCCTGATTTGTACCCTTTATAGTAAAACTGTAATTGTAACTATAGTGCTTTCTTGAGTTCTATAAGTTGTCCTAGCAAATTATCAAACTCGAGGGGCTTATAAGCAACCCTGAATTTATAGCCAGTTGGTAAAGAGTATGGGTAACCTGGGTACCTCACAATTTTCAGCGGGTGACTGAAGTACAGTCTTGTAGGGACTAGGCTGTTAAGCTATGAAATCTGACCTAACTCTAGGTAGTTTGCTTCAGAATTGCACCATACAGTGGACCCATTTTTCCTATCTCCCAATGTCCAGAGTTCTTTGCACTTGAGATTTTGGCTTTTTAGGCCCCTCTGTAAGCAGAACTCCAGCCACAGTCTATTTACATCCTCCTGCAGAGAGTTTACTCCGAAGCCTATAATTCAAGGAGGTTAGTCAGGGAGACCTAAATTGCTGGTGGAAACCACTGAAAGGTTGGGTTGCAGAGGGTGGTTGTTAAAGCTTCCAAAATAAGAGGAGAGTGAACAAGGAATCAGAATGTGAAATGCAAAGGCTTCTCTCCCTTTTACAAATGTTCTGGTATGTATGAGAATTTCAACTTTTTTTTTTTTTTTTTTTGGCTAATTCAGTGTTTAATGTGTTGTGCTTGCCCAGCTAGCCTTTGTGTGGGAGACAGTCTTAGGAAGAGCAAAGGTAGCTGGAGGAGCTGATGTCCCCACTCCCTGCATCTCGACTAGGAGATCAGAGCACTGGCTCTGCAGTCATGTCACGGTGCTCTGGTCCCAGAGCTAATGCTCTTAACTTCTGTGTAAGAGAAGGTATTTTTCCTTCTTAGTCTGAAATTTGCTAGAGGCAATTTGAAATTCTTTGCTATCTGTAATCCACTTTGACTTCTGAATCACATTGTTTATATATAATTTATAACTTCATGCCAAATTCAGGACTATTCTTAGCAGAAGAGTTGTAATGAATTATAGATACAGAGAGCAAACTATCAGGTTAAACCTGAGATAGTTACCAAGTGTTATATACAAAGTCACATTCCTGAATGAAGGCATTTACTTTGGTGTTCCAATAGTAACTGACATTTATGGAGCAATAACTGTGTGCCAGGCATTCCAATAAGTTGTTTAAATTATTTCATTTAATCTTCACAACAACTCTATGCAATTAGTAATATCCCCACTTCACAAAGGAGGCTCAGAGAGTTTAAGAAACTTATGACCTCAGAGCACAAAACAGGTGGTGAAGTCAGTATCTGACCCTAGACAGTCTATCTTCAGCACACACACTCTTAACCAGAACACTGTACTAGTTGTTCAACTATAAAAATATGAAGTATGTCATTTTTCATAGAGGGAATAATTTTGATTTATGTTTAAATGGCAAGAATATAAGTTCTTATTTTATATTTTAATACAGAAGGAGGTTCACATCCTCATAACTTTGAGTTATGCATTGGATGTTTTTTAAAAAGCGAATTAAAATGAAAGGAAAAAAGCCAAAATGTTTTGTCTATTCTGTCCCTAAACCTTTAAGCAAACTCAGCTCGCCCAACCAAGTATCCTGGGAGCTCATGGAGTCACTGCAGGCACTATTACTTACTCTGGAATTCATCTAGAACAACTGTTGTTCTCAAAGTGTGGTCCCCAGACCAGCTTCATCACCTGGGAGCTTGTTAGAAATGTAAATTATCAGGACCCATCCCAGACCTACTGAAGCAGAAATGCTGGGGGTGGAGCCCAGCACTACTGTTTTAATAAGCTCTCCAGGTGATTCTGATGCTCCCAAAGGTATGAGAACCACTGACCACCTCATACCTTCTACTCTTCTGCTTCTTATTCTTGATTTCCCTGGCTCCTTCACTGCCTTGCTTTGACTCCATACCTCACATCTGATTTTTCTTCTTACCTCCCTGACTGATGATCTATCTTGGATTCACTTTCCTGTCTTTGACCTTGAAACCTTCTCTGGGGCATCATTTTTGATACACAGTGACCTAGGGTAAGAGCTACGTACCTTAGTGTCTTTGACCCCTTATCTAACTTCCCCCATTTCATGGATCATTCCTGGCCCTAATAGATGCGTTTGGTAATCATCATCACAAATTATGTGCAAGGAGAAACGAAATCACAAATAATGGTAGTACTTTTATTTCTTCTTCTCAGATCATAATATTATCTATGACAACATAAGATCCAAAGGCTAAATGCTGAGTTATTAGAAGTAAGGGTTAAAATATTTCATCAATGATTCCATAGGAACAAATAATGATATCTCTGCAGACTGTGCCACCTCACACAAATTCAGAGGAACAGTACAGAAATACTCATTTGTCCCACTGTCTCCATAAGACATCCAGGAGCCAGCAGCATGACTGATAGTCACAAACCCAATGTACTGCAGCTAAAAGCCAAAAGCAAAGAATGGTCATTGTGTCAGGAAATGCCTAACTTGCAAAGGGATTTATTACAACATTTCATTTGTAAAATGGCTGTTTCATGATTACACTATACATCATAGGAACAATGTTTGCCCAGAATGTAGGTTGAGTGTTATATAAACCAAACAGTACCACTTCTGTTGCTAAACAACCACAATATGACCACTTAATTTTTGTGGGGTGCAATATAGTTTACAAGCATCCAATTTTGTAAGTCTATCGTAAATATAAGTTGACAAAAAGTAAATATCATTGCAGTAATTATCATTGCTTTCATTCTGCTTTTTTCTTGTAAATTTTTTTTATATTACTTTAACAGGTAATGAAACCAACACACAGAAGTTAAAGTGATTTGCTGTAAGTCAAAAGAATGGAAGGGTGGTATATGGAAGAGTGGAGTCTTGAATTCAGCTCCATCATGTTCTAGTTCTGGTGACTTTCCCCACTACAACAAAGAACAGCATCAGACACACCATGTCATCTTTCTGGCTTCTATTTCCTAAGCTAATAGTTTAGGGGGCTGGGCTAACATGACACTTAAGATTTTTTTCAGGTCTAAATGACATGACAACTCAACAATTTTCTTTCAAGAAGACAGAACTGCCAGTGGTTTGACTGTGACTAACAGACATGAGTGAGGCAATGATGAGACAAGGGAACCTGAAATCCAAAATCTTCAGCGGGCTAAACAGACACTTTTCCCATCTAACAATGGTAGTATATATAGTTGTATGCTGTCATTGCTGTCATCTAAAATAAGAGTACAAATGGATATTTCTTTTTTTAAAATTTTGTTTAAATTTATGTATGTTTTGGCTGCATTGGGTCTTCGTTGCTGTGTGCGGGCTTTCTCTAGTTGCAGCGAACAGGGGCCCTCTTCGTTGTGGTGCACGAGTTTCTCACTGCGGTGGCTTCTCTTGTTGCGAAGCACTGGCTCTAGGCACACAGGCTTCAGTAGTTGTGGCATGCGGGCTCAGTAGTTATGGCTCACGGGCTCTAGAGCACAGGCTCAGTAGTTGCGGCACAAGGGCTTAATTGCTCCGTGGCATGTGGGATCTTCCCGGGCCAGGGCTCAAACCCGTGTCCCCTGCATTGGCAGGCAGATTCTTAACCACTGCGCCACCAGGGAAGTCCCACAAATGGATATTTCAACAAGTTGTTCAAACATATATATGAAAAACTTTCTTATCAACTAGAAATGTGCCCCTGGCATGTAACTGGCCACTTAGCCTATCAATTTGTGAACACATTGTGGAGGAATGTAAATAAATCCTTTAGTGTAGACACAACGTATTCTATGTTTTGCTTTTTTTAAAATTTAAGTAGAGGCTTCTCTCTGAGGCTGGTTAGGTATAAGGATTAAAAAAAGATACTAAAAGATGCTTTATAATCTCTTTGAAAGTTTCATAGGAAAGTAAAAAAAATTATATGCAGAATATTACATGTCTTGAGAGAAAGGACTATGTCTTGTTTACCAACGTAACCCCAGAGCCTCACCAGTCTGGGCATATGGAGACTTTCAAACTAGATCTGTTAAATACATACGTAGATGAATCGTTACTGCAAATAATGCATATGCAGAGTTCTTAAACACTGAAAGGCATTTTGAAGTAAGATAACAAATAAAAGGCAGCTTTATCAAAAATAAAGTTGAAAAATACCCAAATATTTTATTTTTAAGAAATTTAATTTTGATGTAGCTGGTGTGCCTGACGTTTGTGGGAACACATCTAGCATGAACATTAAAGAACTATTTTGGAAAGAGTTCCATTGAAATGATCCTGCTTGCCATCTGGCTCAGACATCAATTATAAAATAACTGCCTCTTTTTCTGCACTATTTCCATCAAAACCTATACTACCAGGCTCACCAGAGTCAATCCACACCACCCTTTAAAAAGCTGTGACCAAGAAAGAAGAGAAGAACAATGCTGGACTAAAGCAGGAGAGTTTGTTGCTATAGCTGGGATCTACTCTCAGATCTATCCAGCAATATATGAAATCAGGTGACTGACTAGATCCCCCAGGTTCTCATCCTATGCAACTGTCTAATTAAGAATAGCAAGCTCAGCAAGACTAATCAAGATTCAGGCCTGTGACTGCCTAATGCACTATTATTATTATTACTAAACTACCTCTAATAATCTTTGCACTCTCCCTCAACTAATGACATCTTATACAAAAGTGTCCTAGAACGCAAAATAGTACCTTCATTGACGAGACATCACGCAGTGTATTGTTGAAGAGGGAAAAAGAAACAAGGGAGAGATGGAGAACATAAAGGAGAGTAGGGCAGGAGTCCCTAATTTTAAAATGAATAAGTCAATTTGTAGAACAGACCCTAAAATATACAATTAGGTTTAAACTGAATTTAATTAGATAATTTTGCATAAATTATCTCCTAACTTAAAAAGCACAGGGCTGGAGTCTCACCCTGTGAACTGCTAAAGGTGAAAATTAGATTTTGTTAACAATGTTAAGTTTAAAAATCAGCATGAAAGCATTTTCAACATTTTTTTCCTCAGTGTTTCCTGAGGACTGAAGCTTGCAATCAATGAACTAAATTTCTCCTGGGACTGCCAGCGGGCCAGTTTTCATTAAGGAATTTTTGGTTAACACCTGGCCCATGGTCTGGCAAGAACCAATCTTCCAAAAGCCTATAACAGCTCTCTAAAAACAACCATTCCCTGTGCTCACTCTGCTTTTAAGCAACTCAAGAGCAAAGCTGATTAAACGTCAGACATTTATTTAGAATTCTCTAGCAGAGATTTTTCTAAGAACTCAGTAGTAATACAAAACCTTTCTGTTTATAAAGGTTTGAGAAGGAGGGAGTTGGTTGTTTGCCAGTTACATACCTTTTTATTTTTAATTATAATTCCCTTTTGCACAAACCAAAGTGTTAATGTTTTATAAACAAACTTCCTCAGAGTAACAATTTGGAGATGATATTTTTGGAGAGTAATCAATTGATAAATCTCTGAGCTCAAAATTATTCTTCTTTAAAAAGCTGAGTCCATCAAAAAAGAGTATCGTAAAGTCCTTTTGAACATTTTCCAGTAACAGTCACCAGGAATGTAGTAATGCCCAAAGTACTACATTGATATTTATTATTCCTCACCTCACTAGATCTTTTAAGGAACAAGGATTTGTCTTGTTATTGTACAACAGCGAGCAATTATACTCTTTCCTTCAAGACCACTTGTGTTTTATAGGTAGATTATAGAAGTGATTATAAAATTACATTAAAATGGAAATAATTTTTGGTCTAAGGTTTTAGAAAATTAAAATCAGTGAAAATAAAGATTGCCCTAAAATAACTATGCTGTATTTTATCACATTAAGATAATTCAAATTAATTAATTCTCTGATAATTCTCTTCTACTATAGTCTCTTTGTGTTGTGATGTTGTTTACATGTAAAGGATGTGAAAAAAATGAAACAATAACATTTGGAACTGTGGCAGATGGGGAAGGGCAATGTTGAACAGCATGACAGAGAGTATTATAGATTAGGCTGCTGAAGAGCGATATCTTTTCAATCATACCAATTTAACACACCCAGAAAACAAGACAACCCTAATGACAAAAATATCTGCTTTTCCCACTGCCAACATAGCTCAGAGATATAGGAAGGTAACAGGCAAAACAGAAAGAAATGTCATTCCCAGAAAGCAGGAGATTTAGTATTTTTTCTAGAAAACACTTAACATAGGAAAACCAACATTCTTAGAAACACTGTCAAGGAAAGCTACTTAAAGTATGAGCTTTGATTATTCTCAAAGAGTGAGAATTCTCTGAAATTATTTTACAGGGTAAGTTTCTGGAAGATGTAATCAGTCCAACAAAGCTGACATGGAATTGAACAGTGTGCAACAGAAGCTGACCCTGAAATACCCTAATGTTTAAAAACTTGATTCGTGTGGCAAAGACAAACATTTTGTTAATCACATCTGACTAAAGGGCTCATCAATTCCTAAGAGAAAACTAACTGGGAGTTAATATAAGAATCACATGGTTTATTATTTGTGGTATATATATATATATAATATATATATACACACACATACATACATACAAATTTATATTTATTATTAAAATATAAATTAACATATTTAACATGTATATTAGTTATATCTCATATATACATATAAACAAATTATGTATATCTATAATTGTACTTAAATGTTTATTAACCTATATGGCTTTAGTGCTATTTATAGATTCAGTCATTTTTCATTACCAGATTTCACTGAATTCCAGAACATTTTTTTCACATATTAATATTTCAAAATGGAGAAATACCCTATGATTACTATTGAAAGTGACTGTCCAGCTGTTAGAAAGTAGAGCAAATTGGGACACAGCTGTCACAGCTTTTGTGTGTGCAAATCTAGTAATGCTCAGGAGATAACTGTTTATCTGATTTCAACCTCAGATATTTTCACTAGTAGCACCATATGTAGAGATGAATTATAGCTTATATTTGGATATCTTATTGGCATTTAAAATGCCTTTATAAAAGTTGCGCTATGAGGGCTTCCCTGGTGGCGCAGTGGTTGAGAGTCTGCCTGCCGATGCAGGGGACACGGGTTCGTGCCCCGGTCCGGGAAGATCCCACATGCCGCGGAGCGGCTGGGCCCGTGGGCCATGGCCGCTGAGCCTGCGCGTCCGGAGCCTGTGCTCCGCAACGGGAGAGGCCACAACAGTGAGAGGCCCGCATACCACAAAAAAAAAAAAAAAAAAAAAAAAGTTGCACTATGATGCAGCACTAAAATAAAAAATAGTTTTTGTGCATATCAATGAGTAAGAAAAAAGGTGATAACTATAAATACAATAAAAAATGGAGGAATGGTATCTCATCCTCATTCTCTTGTAAAGAATAATCAAGTGCTTTATAGGACCAAAGCTAAGATGCATACAAGTAAATAAAGCTGAATTTTGATTTGTCATTGAGATTCAAGGAAACAAATTCCCTTCCCACATCAGACAGAAAAAAATAAAGGCAGTAGAAATGACTACATATCTCAGAATAGATCAAAGAATTGTCAAAGCTATTAGATATTAATGCAAACAATTCATGTACTGTGATGGTGATAAACATCTATATATCAAAAGCCAGTGACTTTCCAGATAGTTGTTTAATATGTAACTCACTTCAATCAAAAATGATACAACAATTAATTAAACAGAAAATGCATATGAATGCCCAGTATTCTTCAATGTTCTTTAAAACTCTTTTGGGCCCTAAAAGTGCTAAGCTAAGCACATCAAGATCTCCCTCTCTCTCTCTCTCTCTCTCTCTCTCTCTCTCTCTCTCTCACACACACACACACACACACACACACACACAGAGGTTACAAAAAAGGTCATGTTACCTTGAAACTATGTGTCAATGCTGAAGGCCAAGTAATTTGAAGACTTTTGAGACAATTCAAAAAGCCTTGTACTTGGATTTTCACTGAGATAATAAAAAGTGGCCTTTTACTTTAATGGCTAAATTCATGCTATTATTTTTTTTAAAAAAGAGTTTTCTGTACATTCCATGTGGATCTCTTTTCACCACAAAAGCTATTAGTAAATCAATGTTGGGTTTTATAATGGACAGCATTTTAGAATGAGATGAGACTTTTTGGTTCCTCATCAAATCTCATGCTATCAAGTCTCTTCAATATTGTTACCTGGTCTGGTGAGGCTGCTCCATGGATTCTTCCCTTGAATTACGCACAGTCATAGAGTAGTATTAGTCATGAGAGGTGAAATCATGCTGGCATAAGTCTCAGTGGTTTTAATAATAAAATTTTATTTCCTACTCACACTGCATGTCCACTTTGGGTTGATGGGGCTCTGCCTCCTGTTTTCTCACTCTGGGACCTGAGCTAATGAGGCATCGTTATTGTAAAATTAACAGTCATGGCAGAGGGAAATCAGAAGATGAAGAATTGCCCATCAGTTTTTAAAATACTTCTGTTTACGTTTCACTGGCCAAAGCTAATCACATGGCCAGACCTTTACTTCTAGCAGAGTGGGTAACTGGAAGAAAGGGAGAACTGGAAACTGATGAACAGTGTTGGTGGCCACTGCAGTGGTTTACTTGCTTCCCATATACTGAAGTGATGGCTTGACTCATCTTGTTTTCCAAATGGCAGCGTGATCTATCCATACACTAAATAGCATCTCATTGTTATTTTACTATAAATCATTTCAATTATGGTGGGAGACATGGTCTGGAGAGAAAAATAAGGACAGAGGATTCATAGATGAAGACTTTATAGGGGCAGAAAAATTGTGCTGAGGTGCCAGAAAAGATATTTGAGTAAGAGTTCTTGATTTTCTTTAAAACTTGTCTTGTTAGAGATGGCAAATAGTTTACCCAGTAGGTAAACTCAAAGGTAATGGCCTCCTGCAGTACTATCTTTTTTTTTTTTTTTGCGGTATGTGGGCCTCTCACTGTTGCGGCCTCTCCCGTTGCAGAGCACAGGCTCCGGACGCGCAGGCTCAGCGGCCATGGCTCACGGGCCCAGCCGCTCCGCGGCATGTGGGATCCTCCCAGACTGGGGCACGAACCCGTGTCCCCTGCATCGGCAGGTGGACTCTCAACCAGTGCGCCACCAGGGAAGTCCCCTGCAGTACTAAAAAGGGTTCTGAACTTGTTTCTATATTAAGTGGGGAAAAATGGAAATGATTAACAATGTCTAGTATAGGCCAAGAGACACAGAGACAGAATGGCATCCCTTGCTTATATCAATGATTTTAACACTGAATCATATTCTATGTCTCTT
This sequence comes from Aethalodelphis obliquidens, assembly GCF_003676395.1. Taxonomy (NCBI): domain Eukaryota; kingdom Metazoa; phylum Chordata; class Mammalia; order Artiodactyla; family Delphinidae; genus Aethalodelphis; species Aethalodelphis obliquidens. The sequence continues at coordinate 3,755,330 of NW_020838037.1, read as the reverse complement.
TGTTACTTTATGTTTAGCTTTCTCTTGCTTGTTCAACAAGATTATAAATTTCTGAATAGTATTTTATTCACAGTGGGTATATGATAAATACTTGTTGAATGAATATTTGCTTGGAAGTAACAGGAAAATTGCGTAGTTTACATGTTTGGGAGCAAAGAAATCTCTGGGCATATTAAAGTTATGTAGCACATCATTTACATATTCTTCAGAATATTGATGAATGTTAGGTTACAATAATATTCTTCACAAAAGCTAGTATTTACTAAATATGTCCCAGGCATTACAATAAGTGTTTAATGTTTATTAGCCTATTTAAAAGTCAAGGGAACCTTATGCATTAGTCCTCATTATTACCACTTACTCCAAAACAGAAAGTCACTTGCTTATATATAGCAGAGGTAAATTTTATTGTATTCTTTATTATGACATCATGACTTATTTTAATAGCATCACCTACTTTAAGTAGTAGACAGTCAGATTTCTGTAACCAGTAAAGCGGATCAAGAGGGGAGAACTGAACAAATGAGGTTAATATTCAGTGGATCTTCTTCTCCTTCTCATTTCAATACTTTATACATCCACTTATTCTGGTGCTGGTCACCACCATAGGCAAACTTCTCTCTGGTGCTAGCACCATACACGGTTCCTAACATTTAGCAGATAACTTAAGTGTTTGCCGCAGGTCTAAATAAATGAATGAAGAAATTGTATGAGCTGATAGATGATACTTCAGAGGAGATCATTTCCCATCTCAAAAAAGATTACCCTTCTTACTCTCTATAACCATAACTGTAAAGCAAAAATTTAACAGCAAGGGGTAGGGGGAATGAGTGAAATACCTGGGGGAGATTAAGAGGTACAAACTTACAGTTACAAAGTAAATGCATCATGAAGCAGAAATGTAGAGCATGGAATATAATCAATAACATTGTAATGACTTTGTATGGTGACTTGACAGACAGTACAAAATGATCATGGTGATCACTTGGTAATATACAGGAATATCAGATCATTATGTTGTGCACCAGGAACTAACATAGTGTTGTAGGTCAATTATACTTCAATTAAAAAAAAATAGTAAATAACTATGTTTAACTATGTTAAACAAGATATAATCATATGTTTGGAAAATATATACTGTACATCAGCGGTCCCCAACATTTTTGGCACCAGGGACCGGTTTCAGAGAAGTTTTTTCCATGTACGGGGGGTTGGGTGGTGGTTCAGGCGGTATGTAAGCAATGGTTCAGGCGGTAATGTGAGCGATGGGGAGCAATTTGGGGCGGCAGATGAAGCCTCGCTTGCCTGCCGCTCACCTCTGCTGTGTGGCCCAGTTCCTAACAGCCGGAGGCCAGGATAGAGGTCCGCAGCCTGGGACTTGGGGACCCCTGCTGTATATAAAGGAGTCAGCCTGTCAAATTAGGAACTTGTAAATATTTTAATACATATTATCCTTTAGAGATTATTAAAAATGCTTGCAAAATCTGTGAAGGTGGTCCAAAGGTACAAACTTCCAGTTATAAAATAAGTAAATCCTGAGGATGTAATGTACAGCATGGTGACTAAATTATTAATACTTGTATATTTGAAAGTTGCTAAGAGAGTAGGTATTAAAAGTTCTCCTCACAAGAAAAAAATTTTGTAACTATGTGTGGTGATGGATGATAACGAGACATGGTGGTGACCATTTTGCAATATATACAAATATTGAATCAATATGTTGTAGACCTGAAACTAGTATAATGTTATACATCAATTATTTCTCAATAAAAAAATGCTTGCAATATACCCTTGGCTTACAAAACATATGTCAATATAAGTCAAGCTTGCTTTCTGGTCGGACCACTCCTGTGGTAATCTAAAATTTTTTTCTTTTTCCGATGAGATAGAAGAAAAGGTGTGGCCTTTAATAAAGGACAAACCATACTAACATTTAATGAATATTGAGAATGATGGAATTGTGTTTATATAAATTGCTAAAAAGGAATCTATCTGTGAACCCAAATAGGCATCTTCAGAGTCCTACTCTGGTTTATGCTAGAAAACTAGAAGACTATATGGGAAAAAATGACTAATGATATACCAGCATCTGTCTGGCTTCCCTGGGAACCCACATATTAATAATAATCAGATAATCTCTCACTTGTCTAGCAGAAAAGAAATCTGATGTTGTTTTCTGGAACAAGACCCAAAGTGGTCCTCCACTCTACAAGCACTGACTGAGATCTTAAAGAATGCCTGATGGGAATCAGGAACTGCATTTAGACAGTGGAACCCTAAGTATGATGTTTTCACACTAAGATGATTTCACTAGGCAGAACGGGCAACATATAGGTTCTTCTGTTACTACTGTTTTTACAAAGGAGGAGAAAAGATAGAACATTCTTCTCCCATCAACTTAAGTCCTTCTTGCCAGTCTGTCTGTTGCTCTGAACTGTTATTTTATTCATAAATCATGAATAACTGCTTTTAAATCTTACTAGATTTTATTCTGAAACACACTCAATGTGTGTTTCACAATGCTAACTTTTAAATTGAGCTAGAGTTACTAATCTTCTGTGAGATTGCTACAAATATCATGCTATTAGAAGCCAGCGACTGAAACAAGGTTCTATTTTCTTCTTAGATTGGCAGGATACTGCTTGAAAAAGAAATGCAGATTTTGTTTATTCTCCAGGGGTCTCAGGCGTGAACAAAGCTACATTTCAAGTTAGAAAATACCAATTTCAGAGGCCGGAAGAACTACAGGTCATCTCTTTCAGTATTTCAAGATAAAAAAGAAAGGTAAAAACAGCATTGCCTTTGCATCTGGAATATTAAAAAAAAAAAAAGCATTTTAAAGCAACTATGCATGTAGGAAAATTATCTATTTAACATTTTCCTTAAATAAAATAGTAAATTCGAAAGCATGACTTTCTAACGTCTCTAAATTAGACCTAGGGATATATTTAAAATAAAATAGGGGCTTGGGAAGTGCAAAAACTGAATAAATTAAAAAGTACCAGAGTATTAGTATTCATTAAACCATTAGGATGGCATGTTTCACAAAATTATGATATCATGTGAGAATTTTGCATGGTTGTCCAATTTGGCTATTTCTATTTTCACTTTTGGTTTAAAAAAGGGACTGAAAGACAATCCTTTCATGCATATAAAGAGCTTGCATGGAAAATACACTGAATAACAACTGGTTTTTACTATCCATTTCATGTTTGTGCTACAGAGTCCAAAGCCTCGATAGAAACACATTCTCTCTCAATCTATCAACTTCTGAAGATTAGTAAGCTCTGAAGAAATATTTGCTGAATGAATCCTTCTGAGACTCTGCACACAGGGAGAGGTCTTTTACTTTATTTGCACAGCACCATGTGTTTAATCAATCCACTGATCTTATTATAGGCTAATTTAGGTTGCAAGTAACAGATGACCAAACTGAAAAATGATTTAATAAAATGTGTCCTGTCACATAGGCAATGTAGAGTTAGAACATATTCAGGGTTGGTTAATTCAAGGCTTTGCAACGTAGTCATGGGCTTCTACTTTTCTCTGCTGCCATCCTCGGTGTGTTGGCTGTTCTCAAAATGTTCTCCTCCATCTCTCTCCTCCTCACAGGGTAGGATTCAGAGGCCAAAGAAAGGGCTTTTCCCCACATGCGTCTCTTTTTAAGAAAGTAGAAATCTTTCTGGAACCCCCATGCCCACCCCAAGCAGGCACTCCCTCTGTCTCACTGGGCATGTTTGCAAGTCTACTCCAGTCCCAATAAGGGGAATGGAGTTACCATGATTGGCTCATACTCATACAACATACTCCCTTGGCTGGGGGCAGCTGAGCCTCCCCTCAAGCCCATGTCCACCCATCATGGTTCTGTGAGTAAGAAAAAAGAGGCAGGAAAGCAGTTGGAGTGGCCACTAATGGCAGTGATTTAAGAACTAGCATGTTTGTGTTTTTATCAAGGAATAAAAGGCCACTTGAAAAATACATTCAACCAATACTTCCTGAGTGCGTGCTACTTCAATGTGAACAGGGCACCATAACCACTGTTGGAATGAAAAAATTAATATGACACAGTTCCTGCTCTGAAAACTGTGTTTATAATCTGTTTACTGGAAGAGATATTAGTAGAAAAATCTTTCCTTCCTCACTGGGCATGGAATGCCACTCAAGAGATATGGGTCATATTAAAGTGAATTCTGTAAGGAAATCTGTGACTTTTTTAGCCCTCAGAAATCTCTCTTGCCTTAAAACAATCTGTTAACATTCCTTGGGTGTTTTTCCTGTCTGTTTTATTATTCATTATATAGAAACAAGTGCTAAGGACATCAGATAGGAAGTAAGATTGACTTCTATCCACTGGAAGCTGAGTCTTGGTTCACATAGTCAAACGTTAGCCCTCATCTCCTGCTTTCTCCAGTTCAAGTTTCCAGTCTAGCATTCAATATAGCCTTCATCATTGTCCTGTCCAATGCCTCACACCCTCCATTATAAAAAATATAGTTCTTAAAATTAGGAATCTTCATAAACCCCAAATGCTTAAACACAAAAGTATTCAATAAACAGTAACTGAAGTTTGGAAGTTTTGATTTTTTCTCTCACCTACAGGATTTTTTGTGGGTGCCTTACAAAGACTTATTCAGCTGACATTGCCTACATCTTTATCTTATTACGTATTTCAGGATACTAACTTTTGTGAAGAAGAGCTGAAGTCTTACATAGCTACACCCATGAAAGCCTTACAGAAAGTAAGTGCACAATATTTAATTGTTATGGGTGTTATAGACAGGATCCCTGGCATCTTCTGATGGGCCATTTTGTACAGGTGCATCTGTCATTTACACCTGTAGAAAGATTTGAAAACTAGTACAGTGACAATTGCTATTCTCACTAGTAATTATGGAACAGAGAGATTTTTAAATTTATAAAAATAAACAGGGTACCTAATGGTGATACGGTAAGTGGGAAAGGGGGTAGGGAATAAGAATTTCTTGGGTCAGGCATTGTGACAAAAAACTTAGCATGCACTGCTTTTTTGCCTTTGCCTAAAATACTCATTTGTTTCCTGTCCTCCATTTCCCAGAATGAAAGCTTCTGGAAAATAACGACTGGGTCTTGTTCATTTTTACATCAGGACATAATGGGAGCTAATAGGAGGCTTTCAATAAATATTTTTTGAATGAATGAAATTCAGAGTATTCTTAAAGTGAGATATTTATGTGCATTTACATATGAGGAAGCAGTACAGGAGAAGTCAAGCAATCAATCCATTCGTTGACTGAGTAGGTTTCATTTGCAGTTTTGAAACCAGAATTCACAAACCCTGCAGTCAAACTTATGACATGTACTCCTGCTAGACTGCTTTTGTAAACTAAGATGTCTTTTTGGGGTCTGGCCAATGAATGTGAGACCCATTTCTTTGTGAATAGTGATCCAGGAGGTGCCCAGGTGGCCCCCAGTCCTCAGGGGGAACTACATTCAGCCATATTTATAACCCATCATTGGGCCCCCGGCCCTTGAACATCCTGCCTGTTATGGTATGTCCTTTTCTGCCTCTCTTTCATGCCCCAGTGAATAAATTAATCCTTGAGTCTCAAATGCATAACACTGTGCCTGGCACAAGAAGAGGCTGAGTAATATCTAGAAATAAATTATTCAATGATAATAAAAGGAAAAATTCTTCCTTACAGTAAATCAAATTCTACCACATTATGACTTATATCCATTTAACCATAAATAATTAACAATATTTAGTCTTTATTATCCTGTGCAAAGTACAATAGTAGATATTATAGGGCACAAACACGAAAGACATAAATCCTAACAAAACAAGATATATCGATGGAAAATCAAACACATTTAATCCTGAATGCCAACTCCAAAAAATTATGAGATTTTTCCTGGAGTAGTGCATTGAGAAGACTGCAGACATGTTCTAGTAGAAAGACTACCATATATAATCATTAGCACCTACCCTGAGTGTGGAAGGGGGATAAATGGTCATACACACATATTATATTTGCCACCTCTATTGTAAAAGGGTTAAGGTGAATAAGCTTTCTTAAAAATAAGTAAGTTTGAATGGAGTTTTCTGTACTGCTTTCTACCTGTGTGTCTTTGGGAAGATCACCTAATCTCAGTGGCAGTTTCTTCATCTGCAAAACAGTGAGGACATTAACTTGTTCACAGACTCCAAGGACCAAAAACAAACAAATAAGCAAAAAAGACATGTGGAAATGCTTTATAAACTCTAAAGCAGAAATGAGAGAAATGTCGTTTAGCTAAACAGGCACACAGAAAAATAACACAAAGGAGTAAACAATGAATTCTACGCAGCAAACATTTTAGGAGTTCAGAGGATGGTGAGGCTTAGCCCAATGTATTGCTTCAAACAGAAGAAGTAACATATTTAATAGAATAGAGAGATGGAGACATATACTTAATATTTTAAATTTGGCTCTCCTTGACACAATTTCTAGAAATGTTAGGCCCCAGAGCTCTTTCTTTAATTTTTTTCTAATAAATCTGAGATAACTGTGGCTGTCGTCATAATACTGAAAATATAAACCCCATTAAGTATGACCTGATTTTATCCATTTAATCTCCCAAAGACATTACAAATAATTTACTGATAGCTCCTAAATGAAAATAAAAGATGGAAAAATGTTTCAATCTAATAAGAATGAGATAATAGGTATGACAAAACATAAATATTAATAATAGCTGTAAGTATTTTATTGTATCACAGCTGTATTTTGGTACATACCTTGTACAATGTCAGGGAACACAATAAATGTTTCTAGACTATGTTGAAAAAGGCAATGGAAAACATATTTTTCTATTTAGATCTAGGAAATTGACTATATTTTAAGAGTACTGAGCTTAGGGTATAGTCATATTTTATACTTCCTTTTTCTTATGCCTTTACATAACTGCCAGGTTTCACATTCAGCCTAATATTATATTATTCCCTGCATGCATCGGTACTACTAATGGAATAGTTTCAAAAAGATAGGACCATTAATGCCAATATAAAGTTATTGAATTCATTATGTTTTAACTTCGGTTCTGGAGATTGTGTATGATCTATGAACTTGCTAGACAATTTCTAGGGCAATGCTATTCAAAGTGCTTGTCTGCTGTGTGATGAAGAGCCTGCTGGGTTGAAAATCAACATACTGCTTCCTTTGTCAAAAATTTCTTGCTATAAAAAACAATTTTAGCAAACTAAACAATGCATTCAGGGTCATAGTTAATCTACATTTGGTGCAAGTTCCTTATCTTATTGTGGACTAAAAACAAACGGTTCATGGGAATGGCAGCAGGTCCACGGATCACATTTGGACTGCACTGGTCTAGGGAAAACTATAAATGGATTGATTCTCTGAAGTCTGACCTACAGAATCACTAGCCTAATTAGGTGGAGTATTCTAGAGCTTCCTCACACAGCATTGTTTTGAGAGAGAAAAGGGCACTGGGGCCAATTCTTAAGTGTGTACTATGTTAGATTTCATTACTGTTCCAGTTATTAATCCTTCCATAGTTTCCTCATTCTTTGCCATGTGACTTTCCTGTAGTCCCTCTAGAGTCAACCACTTTATTTTCCTGCCCCATTGATACTGCACTTGGGAATATGACTTGATTGAGACAGGAGAATTCATATCTAGCCTAATATTATATTAGGCTATAATATATATAGTACTGGTGTGTCAGTTCTGAGCCTAGGCCTTAGGAGTCACCCTGTGTTTCTATTCAACCATCCTCTGCTTCTGCTATTTCCATAAGAAGCACATGTACTGGGTAGCCTATTAGGCTAACAAGGATGAGAGACACACGGAGCAGATGTGGATCCAACCTGAATGTAGGAGGTAACACCATACAAGCTTAGTCTGCGTATGTCAAACTCCATCTGACCCCAGATAAATGAGTGAGAATAAATAATTTTTGTTTTAGGCCACTGAGCTTTGGGATGGTTGTTACACAGCTAATTCTGCAAATAGCTACTTAATGTATATACAAAAGGAAACTTTTAAGAGTCAAGGTGGAGGGGGGTTGCTGAGATGAATAGTGTTGGAAAGGGTACACTCACACCCTGGCTACAGGCATGGTAGAAAAGGTATTAATAACTATGTTTATGAGTAGCACATTCAGCAGATGTTAAAAACTCTTGATTTCACAAGTTCTGAGTATCCCCATCAGGGCTCTTATACAAGGAAGGACCATTCTTCCTTATTTTCTTCCCAAGTGAATGTAGCAAGGAACAAAAACAGAATGTAATACACAGAAACCAGAAATCTGTTAATGAAAGAAGAATGTTTTGAACTGAGATATAAAAGACTTTAACCATTTACTAGAGAAGAGGAATTTTAATCTAATAATAGACATATATAAAGTTATAGTCTTCAGTTTGCTTTCTTAAAATAGTCATGCTAAACTAGCAGATTCAACTGATTTCCTACTATTCTTTGTATTTTCCTTTCAAGTTCTAACTTAATGGATCCCATGTCCAAAATTCATAGTTGGACTCAACAGCTCAGAGAGACAACCACATTAATTTACATAGCTTCTGTGAGTAGACTGGACAAACAAGATTGCTTACAGAAAATGCTTTCAAAATTATTCTTTAGAGTGTGATAGTATAATAACATATACTTTCTGTAGCACTAAGAATGGATTTTACCCCTCCAATTCCCTAGGTCAGTTTCCAAAATACTTGGTTCCAACCACACCATGAGGAAAGAAAAATATGACCTTAAGATTTTAAAAAAGTGAAACAATATTTTATCTTGGTTTCTGTTTTTACAGTGTTAAGCCACAATTTAGTGTATATATCTGAACCTTAACAAATATTAATTAAATTTAGGTCTGTATACACACACTAAACTTACAGGCCATTTTTGCTGTTGTTAAAGTTTCCTGTATACTATTTGACACTATTTGGGTAATAACTATATAAAAATGTAAAAACTGTTTTTATTTCTTCAAAGGTTTATTTGTTTGTGCTTCCAGTTAGTCAAAAATGAAAACTATGGAACAACTATCGCCCGAAGGAACAAAACATACACAAACATTTGATTTAGCAACCATAGCAAACTGCAGCAGCTCACTTAATAAAGTGGCTATAGCCATTCTGGGGGGCTCCCCAGGGTGAAATGTTCCACTTTGTATAGCTCTGTATATAATTAAAAATCTGCCGCAACTATGACCTTGAATATCTACTGGAATAAAGTATAATTAAATAACCAGAATCTTGAGTAAACAGCAGCTGCAAGATAAGCAACAAAATGTCTTCTGAGCAGTGTTTTATTTACATCTTTCTGAACTACAAACCTCTTTGCTCCAATGCATTTCAAACAGCATCCTGTCTTTTCAGGAAGATCTTGATCTCAAAATATTCAATCATCCTTTTGCAGTTAAGGCAAAGTTTCTTCCATCTCACTCAACTCACTTAAGACAGACTTATATAATCATTCTAGAAATGCTCCTACCTACTGCGCAATATTTAAGAAGTGTTGATTTTGAGTACAAGGGGAAAAAGATGGCACTAACTTGTATCAATAGTTCTGTTTTTTTCATAAAAAAGCACACTATTGATCCATTCTTGGTAAATTTCACAATTTCTCCTAATGTCTTATCTTAACATCATGTAAAGACAATCCACTGTTAAGAAATGTCACATATCTTTTCCTTGAAACACATTATGTAGTCATAGACTAAAGATTACATAAACATGATCAGGAGATTTGCTAAACACATGCTCAGCATTTCTCTTTCAACAACGAACTAGTATTATAGCCACCATGGACGCTCAAATGGAATTTTATAGGTTGGCAAAATGCTTATTACAATTTACACATTTACTGCAGAAATTCTCTTAGAAATGATTTCCCTATTACGTCTAAAAGCCATATTCAGAGAGAAATTATCACAACTTGTGTCTCTAACATTGGCCATATTTTAATATACAAACATTGCTAATCTAAGGAAAAAAGGTGTACAAACTTGGGACACTCTGACTAACGTTAATATGATCCCAAACGTATCTTCAACATCTTTGCTTTTGACAACCTCTTACAAACTTGAACATATGTGTGATAGTGTAATATTAACTAAGGCTATGAGGAATAAAAATCACTTGAGTGAAGAGGTACTTTCCTTTGTGACTCTTATGAACAAAAACGTCTCACAAAGCACATAATTTGGCATTTAGTGTCAAGAAGGAGTTTTCATCTTGGACTATAAATTTAGATGATAAAATAGCTAAATCAAAACATCTCCAAGTATATGCTTAAGAATACATTTGAACATGATGATATGATACAAAGAAAAATGAAACAAGACGTTTATTCATTACCTATAACGCTGCTATTCTAACCATATTTCAAATGTAAAACAACTTGGTCAGAGAATATGAATTTTCTTCGAAGAACCACAATAAGTCTCATGAATTGCATACAAATAACTGATACTTAAGTCTGTGTCTCTCTAATGTTTGCTAATATTGTCAAAACAATGAGAGATAAGAGATACACATAAGGCCTCTGTAAAAAATGTGCATACAAATTACCAATTTGCACACATAAGTGTCAAATCGTATAACCTCTACTGAAGAACTGATCTCAAGAAGTTGTGGGCAGAATATGGAACACATCCTTAATCAAGTATCATAACATGATTGATGCTTAAGAACAAGCCCACAAACTAACGCCAGGTGGACTTCTCAGGAGTCAATGGGATATCAACACTGAGACTCTTGTTTAAAACATAAAGAAAACGGGATATCAACACTGAGACTCTTGTTTAAAACATAAAGAAATTTATGCACAGAACTAAAAGTGTCAAAGTGGGGGAATTGAATCTCAGTACATCCAAAGTCCATGCCCTTAAGACTTATGTCAAACTGTCTACATTTTATTATATATTGTAATTACCGAATACATAAAACTGTGAGCTTAATCGACAGAGCACTTTCGAATCGGAATCAGCCAATTTAGAGCAACAATTGAGAACACTGTTACAGAGTAGATAGAATTAGTGAAAGCTACACACCCACATTGAACCTGGAACCAGGCATCAAGATTTTGACCAGATGATGTGAGGTGCAAACCCGTCATGTTTATCTTTTTGTAAAATGTAAATGAATTGTTTGAGAATCTGGAAGAAATGACTGAAGAAAACCCACACACAACACAATAGATAAATATGTAACCACCACCACCCCTGCCCGCCCAAATTCATTTATGGTTGTTTCTCCTCAGACGTTAACACTAAGACAAGGATGTGGGTGCAGACAGTCTTTATTTGGGAGGGCATTCCAGGATGCACAAGCGAGAAGTGGATAAACTGAGACAAGGCAGGGAGAAAACCTAGTGAACACAGCATTGCTGTGGGCCACTGCAGTTCAACACCTCTGAGGCACCGTGTGGAGCAGACTTCAGAATTGTCCCACAGAAAGATGGAGAAGCTGGGGCATTTATCCACCAAATCCCATCTTTTGCTGCTTGAGAGTTGTTTCTGGAGACATTAGAGCCCCAGCACTTCCAAGCTGAGGAGGTCTGAGCAAGCTCTCCAGAGACACAGAAACTAAGACACAAGAGCTCTGGAAATGGGAAGCTGTCAGCATTTACAGGAACACAAGCCTGGGCTCAGGGAGATGAGCTGGGGCAGCAACAGTATCTGCTTCAAAAGTATAAGCATAACAAAATCACAACTTTGTTTATTCAGCAGTACCGTCTTTCTAAAGCACTGATAAACTTTTCCAGCCACTGGGCAGCAAAGGTAAAGGTGTTCTGAATCTGCCTTCCTTATCTCCCTCTTTCCTTTTGGGCACACCTTCATCATCTGACTGTCAGTTCCCACATGGACTCTACAGAGTCCCTCAAACGCCCTTTGCATTTTTGCCCCTGAAGCCAGTACAAGAGGTGGGAAAGCTAGGGCAGGCAGAGTTGTGTTCCAGCTGCTCCTGACTCAGTGGCTGTGGCTGTGACACTGTCTTCTCAGCCCATGAAGTGCCATTACATGCATGGTTCTCTGCAGTACCTCTTAAGGGTAGGCTTTCTTTAGATACTTGCCTTCCTGTTTTGATCCTAACCTATGCCATGCTGAAAGGAAGCCTGCTCCTTGGGCACACATCCAGAGCAACAGAGTCTTAATTGCTTTTTCTGATGGTCTCAAAAGTAAGGTTCTTGCACCTCCAGATGCATTGGTGAGGGCAGACAAAAAGTAGTATTTAACCGATCCATTTAAATTATCTATCCTTTTTGTATTTTATAATGTTATACAGTACTACATATAGTTTATAAATATACACATATTGAGAATGTGATCAAAGTTTCTTGTTGATTCTTTTTAACTAATGAGGTGCACCATCACAAAGGTTCGAAGGTCCTGCTCTGAGAGACTGCATCTGCCATTCCATGGCCACAGGATCAATGACCACCGTCAAAATATCAGTTCTTCAAGGGGACTTCTAGATGGCTGTTACCAATTGTCCCGAGGAGTCCCCTACTGTCCAGTCCAAATGACTCTGTTACATCTACATATAACACTATAGATAGATGTCACAAGCATATTGTTGAGTAAAAGAAGCCAAACACAAGAGTACTTACTGTATGAGTCTATTTACGTAAGAAACAAAAACAGGCAAAATGAATCAATGTTGTTTGAAGTCAGGATAGTGGTCGCTTTTGGGACTAAGTGGAGGCTGGAAGTGACCACAAATGTTAATTCTCTTTCTTAAACTGGGTGCTGGATTCATATGTGTGTTTGCTTTTTTAGAAAAGCTTTTTGAGCTGTGTGTATGTGATTCATGCACTTTTCTGTATGTAGGTTTTACTTCAAGAAAGAGTTTCTTGAGTGTTGATTTGCTCAGCTCTGTAAATTGCTCTGAGGATTTGGTTAAAAAAATAAAATAAAAAAAGGACTTTGAGGAAGGTATGTGGAATGAGGCTCTCTCATTGTTCCATCTAACACATGACCGTCCATAATGATTCCAAACCATAATTTATGGGAAAGACCATACTTATACTTTTGGTATCAACATCAACAATTTGGTTGTCTACTAACTTGACTTACTTTGCAACAGTTTTAATTATGGTGAATGGATTATCTTTTCATTATGTTCTTTCTGCTCAACAATTCTGTAAGCGCCTTACAAGCAGAACCTTGTTGTCTACTTCCTTTGGTTAAAAACAACACTGAAGAACAGCTCACAGACTGCTATGGTTAAAAATGATACTGAATAAGTTGTTGAGATAATACACTCTGAATGGATTTATTTTCAACTTTTGAAGGATACTTCTTGGAGTTTTGAAACAAATTAGTGACAGACTCTTGCTACTACCCTGAGAAGCCTGGAGTGCAAGGTTGAAGAGAGTAGGGACAGCTCTAAAAGCACAAAAGCACCAAGTCCTAGTCAATGAGGGCTTAAAAATTAATCTGCATATCACCTTCAGGATATATAAATTTTAACCTCTCTTCTTAACTTTTCTGGGTTAATTATTGCTTCTACTCATCGAGGGAAAAAAAACTTCGGTAGAGTGCTTTTCTATTTACAGGACAAATTCAAATTATCTATCCATTAAGCCCACAGCAAAATCTTATGGAAAAGAGATCATTGTCATTATCCTTATTTTATATAAGAGGAAAATGAGGCTCAGAGAAATATATGCTTTGTCCAAGGGCATTCAGATAATGTGACAAATCCAGTGAACATAAACCCTCCTTTTTTTCACTTCAGAGCCATAACAGGCTTTGTCTTACTGATCTGTGTATCCAACCCAGTTCTAGTGTGTGTATATGTGTGTGTGTGTATGTGTGACTGTTTCTCCACTACTGCAGATATTGAATACTGTTGTTGTATACAAGGATAGAATAATATAACTTGATTAAATGTTTGATACTAGTTTTTTTAAGATGCTTGTATTTTGTTGATGTTTTATGGTCACAGAGTCACAACGAGTTGATATTTTCAAAGGAAAGAAATTGCAGCCTTCTTTGTAAGAAGTGATTCACCTAGAGCCTATTTTATTGTAAGATAAATTCTTTTTCTCTTATTGAGGTACCTTTTATCTAGGATGGTCCTAGCTATTTTAGATGAAGAATTCAATACCATAAAGGAATGATCTACCTAGGACTACAAAAGAGAAGGTAGAGACCTGAGGCTAACTGCTAGATAAATTTGCTACAGATCCATCCCAACAAACACAAAGTATACCTCCTACCTGAAATTGTCACTGCTTTTTAATTTAGGCTGGCTTACTGCAAGTTCAGTAGTTGATGATCCTGTTTGGTTTAAATTTTTCTCTAAAGACATAGTCTGAGAGCACAATCTTAGTATCAGAAACCTTGACTTCAGTGGGGCTCCACTGTTTGATGTCAATTTAATGCCAGTATATTTTATGTTGTAGAAGCAGTAATTTATGAGTTATCCTTAACATTTGATCTAGTGTCTCTTAGTCACAGGCATGAAGGGCTCACCACAATTCTACATTCTAGATGAAACACACTGAAGTAAGAACATGAAATCAAACCATGTCTTTGTTTAAGATTAATAGTAATTTAGGTTGTTTTGTAGAAAAATAAGGAAATAGAGAAAAATAAGACTCAAAACTCAATAAGTTTTGTTAGGGTTACCAAAGACATTTCTGTTCCATTTCATTTATAGTTTGTAAAGAAAAAAAAAAAAAATCAATGATCCTATCTTCTTTCCCTTCAACATCTGAAATTGGGTCTCTTATTTTGAAAGCCAGGGTATGTGGTTTCTCTGATTAGTACGTGTCCTTTGGAGGCCTCCAAAGAGAGACTATTCATGTTCTGTGAATTAGCAGCACTGAAATATTTTACCAATATATGAGTAAACAAAAGCATATCAGCAGTTAAGCACATTTTATGAGCTGAGTGAAACAGAATATTCATAAGTGGAATGGAAATGACAATGGAATAAAGGACAAGCCTGGGAGTTTCATGTCTCTCAGAATAGAGAGATAGCCCACAAGGACATTAACACTCCCAAACCATTCTGATAATAAGAAGGAGAATTCTCTGGACCTGATATCATTTAGATGGCCTAAGAAAGAATTCTCCTTGTATCTAGGCTGCTAAATTTAATTTATCTGAGCAAAATAGGTGAGTTGATTTCTCTTTTGTTTGCTATTTTTTTTTTTCAATTGAAGCTTTTATTTATCAGGCTTTCTCATTTTCATGGTTAGAATACAGTTAAATTCTACAGACAGATGGGTTTTAGCCATGCTAATTACCATGGTGATCAATTAACTCAACTGCTGTTTAGAATAGAGAAAGCTACATAAACAACCTGGAAATTTTGTCTTTTATAAGACAGTTGTAGAAACATCACCTATCATGCATATAATTCATAAAATATCAAAATGACCATGCTGTTGTGGTACAATGGGCTTCTTTATTTATTTGAGATCCTTCCAATATACCTCTCTTCTATGAGGAAACATACATCCATTCTATCTGACCCAAAGTGTCACAATAAATGAAGTGACCTGTCACATTGCTGGCTTTTGTGGTGGCATGGCTGGTGGCTGGAGGCCTCTTCAGACCCTTCCTGTTTGGACTGCGTGCTAATTACTCTGTGCCCTGGGGTTAGATGTCTCATGCGTCAGAAGTGAATATATGTAGATAATGCAAAAACTGGTTACTTTCAGAATGTTTTGCCCTGTATTATCCATATATGTGTAGTGTTATCAACACCTTTTTAAAAAACAAAGTATTATATTCACTAATTATATACACTCACACTGAAAGCACTTACAAGGACATTTGGAAATTCCTGATGCAGCCTCTACACATTTTCTAATAAAATATCTCCACAGACTAGACAGTAACAATCTAAGACTGATAGGCAAGGCAATGCCAACGTCCTGAAGGAATCTTCACTAACTCTAAAGCAGATGAAGGTGAACTGAGAACAAGACCTATGCAGATTTCAATCCAGGCACTGCATAGGCTTTTCCTCCTGAAAAAGACTGTCTCTTAGCTTAACCAGCCAGGCTCTGTACAGAAACAAACATGGATATTCATTCTGTTTGTCTGTGTGGGTGCCTGTGTGAATGCTAGGTTTCAGGGAGAAGGCTAGAATATTATTCCTTCCCTGTACCGACCCTACTATTCTACTGCATCCATTTGATAATAGCATCTACAAGGAAACAAAATGAACAGTAAAATGTATGTGTGTAAGAGGAGAAAGGAGTCAAGTGTATGGCATGACACATCAAGGAAAGGATTGTTCCTCTAAACCCAGGGGGTAAAATTTAACTATGGCTGTGACCAAATCATACTTCCAGGTTGAACTCAGTAGCACTTTCACCAGTGAGCTTTCTGCATAGTCCTACTCACTCCCTGCACCCCTCACCCAAACAAGTAACCTCTATCCAAGCACAGCATTTTATTTATACATCTATCACGACTTTTACTAATTTCTGTTACATAAAATGATTCAAAGTGCTTGAGTCTTATCTGGCCTAGTAGATATCTTGTTCTTTGGAGGAAAGTGACTCCTATTCATCTTTCTGTCCTCAAAGCCCCTATTAGTCCACTGATTTGCTCATAGGAAGTGGTCATTAAATATTTACTACTAGAAATTATTAACATGTTTCTGAGCTAATCTCCAAGTGGCAGAAAACTGAACTAGTTAAACAAATCTATAACTTTCCAAATACATATTTTTTTATAACTAATTGGACCAAGCCAAGATACTTCCACTGGTTTCTCACTAGGACTAAGTATACAGGAAGGACAAAGCAGAAAAGTATAGAATCCACAAGTAAATTATTGATAGAACTATTAAAGTGTATTTGAACTTATAAATAGATCCCACTGGCATTTCTTAACTATCGTGACAGTGTTTTTGAGATGAGCTCATTACAAGTTACTATAAACGAGTAAACAATAAAAAGTGGTTTGAATAATTTTCCTCAGTCACAGCTGAATTCAAAACATAAGGCCCTATTATCATTTCTGCTACTATTTTGTGTTATATGGCTACTCTCACAGCAGGAATAGGAAAATAAATACATTCCTTTTCTAAGGTACACTGAAAGTTAAGAAAAGTAATTATCAACCCACAAAGTTATAAATTGTTTTTATCCTGCTTTTAATTTGTTACACTAAATTTATTTAATCTATAAATGTTTCCCTCACAAATTATAAGTAATCTTTAAACCTTCAATAAACAAGGTGGGCATCCCATAGATCAGAATATTTTTTATATTCTTATATTCTTTTATATTCTTAAGACATTTTATATTCTTAAGACAAAGTACAAAATCATAGTAGCAAACTTTCTTTAAAATGAAAATACACATACATGTATATTTAGACATGGAAAGTATATATATATATTGAAACACTAAAAGTTATCAAGAGATTATATTACTTTCAATATGCAGTGTATACCTTAAAATGCATCTCTTTTTATGATGTTGTTAAAATGATAATCTATAAAATAAAGTAATAAACAAAGGCACGATAAAAATACTCCCGCTGAAAAGTGACATCATCTTCATTGCATTCTCAAAGTAATTGAAAACATATCCTGAGTGTGTGCTTGCTCTTTCTCTCCACGCATGTGTGTGTGTGTGCACACGTGTGCAGGCATGTGTGGGTCTTCTGTTCATATTTTTTAGTTTCTTACAATAAAGAAAAAACACTAGCTGAGTTCCCAGCAGACTAATTTCTCAGGTCTCATGAGTTTCTTCAATTACGTATCTATTTATGTATTTAAGAGGACTTATCATGGTCTTTAAGCTTCAAAAATGGGCAATACTAAACTTTTTTAATAGGGGAAACCTCCAAACAAACTAATAAAAAGCTTAAACTTCCATCAGAGCATTTTAACGTGTCTACTAAATGATTAACTACCTGAAGAAATAAATGTTATTCATTAGTGGCAGTTCTGGCACAATGTATTGTATTGCAAACAGAAAAACAGCGGGAAAGTTAGTTGTTTAACCTATGAATACAGTGGGAAACTTAGTTGTTCAACCTATGAATACAGCTTTAAAAATTCTGTATCTTTCCCTAAATGGCATTGAAAATCTCAAGTGATGATTTAACTGTTTTAATAGGTCTCAATTACACTATATTTTTAAAGTAACACCAGGCATGTATTTAAAGGAAAGAGTCAAAATACAGCAAGCTAATATATTTGCTTAATGTGGTTTAATTATTGTATACACTACATAATGACATTCATGTAGCTATATTATTTTTTCAGATAAAGGACATTTGTTTTGCTCTGTAAAGCAAGAGATGGTACTTTAAACATCAGCTCACTGTACTAAGAGGAACCATTAATTACCTGGATTTTTGCTGCATTAAGTTTTTATAAAGAAGCAAGTTATAAAAGGTATTACTGTGAATTTACTTCAAAAAATAATTTTGGGGCTTCCCTGGTGGCACAGTGGTTGAGAGTCCGCCTGCCGATGCAGGGGACACGGGTTCGTGCCCCGGTCCGGGAAGATCCCACATGTCGCGGAGCGCCTGGGCCCGTGAGCCATGGCCGCTGAGCCTGCGCGTCCGGAGCCTGTTGCTCCGGAACGGGAGAGGCCACAACAGTGAGAGGCCTGCGTACCACAAAAATAAAAATAAAAATAATTTTGGGGTTATTTACTTGGCCAGTATGAAATAAGTGTCATCTTTTCTATTTTATGGGTATTTAGGCTATACAATGAGAATTGATTTTCTGAGTGATAGCCCTGAGACCTTGCAGGTGTCTCACTTATCAAAGAAAGATTCAATTATGTTCCTACATTGTACTTACCAAGGAAGAAAAGTAAGAGTATATACTTCACAAAAACTCCTAAAGAAAAGTTGCAATAACCTTCAGTTACCCAGATTAGTACCCCTAGATTATTCAAACCTCCCATTTCCAAGTGGTCTGTACAATAAGGATTTAAGGTATAAGAACGTTTTACATTTAGGAGTATCTTTATATACTCCCAATGATCCCCCATTTATTACATAATTAAAAGAGGTTTTTAATTAAAATTTTGAGGTAAGAGAATTACACATATGGTATTTGAATCACCAATAATACTGAGTAAAATGAAAAAAATCAAAGAATATACAAAATTAAGTACTAAACAGCCCCAGGAGGCTGTATTTATCTTTTCAGATTCCAGGCTTAAACCTCTGTTGCAAATTGCAACAGAGGTTTAAGATCTAGATGGTTGACTGGACCACAGAATCCGAAGGCTCCCTGCCAATCCTGACATCCTGTGATCTATGGAATGATGACAGTTCATTGGCCAGACCTTGAGTCTCTTTGCTTTCCACTGTGTGTTCTCAGTAAAGGGTAAAATAGTAAAAGGCACATAAATGAAAAATGCCACCAAAAGTAAAGAATTACAACAAGATAATAAAACATACTGCATAAAACTTAATTATGTTCAGTATGAAGGCAATGGTAACATGAAAAAAGTTGCTGGCTGCTTTTGATGTGAATCCTGAATACCTGCTTTGCCAAAAAAAAATCTTATTCTACAAAAATAATTTTATTCACTGCTTAAAAAGACAAAAACCCTAGTATTATCTCCTTAACTTATTAAGATTTTAAGCAACATTGTCTGAAGCTGGTTGGGGTAGGGGGAAAGGAACGTGGAACGTAAGCCCTACCAACTTCTCATCTGCTCCTTAGCAGAGTAATTTGCATATGAACATGTCTCACCTTATAGTTGTTCCCAAACCACTACTGATCTCTGATGAGGACACTAAGAACCACAGAAGAAATTTATTAACTTAATATCGTTGGGCCAAAGGGCCATCCATCTCTATAAATAGTGAAAGATAGTTGTAAATAATTCATAATTTTCTACAAGAATATTATGATGCTAGTTTTTTTTCCCCTAAATTTTTATAAAATCCTCCTTAACATGAAGTGCTGCCTTTCCTGTTAAAGGCTCTAAGTCAGGCAGTCTTCTTCTCAGCCTTGTCCTCCACCCCAGCCCACCTCTACATGACTGACTTGTCATCTTTCTAAGTCCAACTCTTTCAGGAAGCCTTCCCTGCCCAACAGCCCTCTCCATATTCTGCATTTGTTCTGCATATATTATTAATTTCTCCCACATTCTGCCAGATTCTATGGTACTTTTTTAAACCCCCAATTTGTGTGTGTGTGTGTGTGTGTGTGTGTGTCCTCTATTTTAGACTGCGCTCTTTTAAGAACACAGCTTGTATTTAACATTATCGCGTGCATCCCTGAAGGTTTGCACATGCTTCACACACAGTAGGCATTCAGTCAACATTCCAAACATAAATGAATATGAGTATGAAACATTAGGATAATTAGAGCAATGAGTGAAATATAGTCCTCCACCTGAGACAAACACATGAGAAACAGGGACACCTCCCCCCGCCCCAGTTCTTTAGACTGATGCAACATCTTTCTCTAAGTAATAGTGCAGGTCTTCTGACAAGACTTGAAACAAGGAGAGGGGATGAGGCAGAGGATATTGACTACCTTTTGGTTCATAAGAAAATATACTTGGGAAGACCAAGCTAGGAAAGCATGACCTCTTTACAGGGCAAAACACATTGTGAAATCTAAAGAAAAAGAACTGGCACTCAAGGATTTTCTAGCCGATTTCCTTTTGCCCTGAGGCACCACATTACCCTTGCCTTTGTGCCTCCACTCTGGTATGGGGCAGGGCTGTGCCCTAGGGTCAGGGAGTGAGGCAAATCTGGCCTCCAGTGTGGCATTCCCCATGCATTTTACTACAGAATAGATGTCAGATTGGTCTCCTCAAGGTTCCTCTCACTCATCCATTCAAGGTAATGGCCTATTTCTAACCAGTCTCCTATTTTAGAGACCCTCTGTGTTTTCCATACAATTCTGCTCCCCAGATCCAATGGGTAAACATATCCTGTCCATTCTACTTATGAAACACTTTAATTCTCTACTGCCTCTTACATTTTCATATTCTAGCAAGGGCCCCCTCTTTGAGCCACTGAGAAAGCCTCTACCTGACCCTCCTGCCAAAACGTATGTCTTCCATTTGTTGTGAGAAACCTCTTCCTTAAATCAATTAAATAAAACAAATAAACATCGCAAAGACCTGCTTCAAATCTCTTCCATTTCCTTTCTTTTCTCTTTTTTCTCTCCCTCTGGGGGGGAAGGGTGGGGAGGGGAGGATTCTTGCTTATTGATAATATTTAAACTCCTTGGGCCCATATGTGACTCCTTATAACTTGGCTCCAATGAATTTTTTCCAGCTTCATGTCCTGCCATTCGAATTCATGTACAGATTTATCCTATTAAGACGTTTAACGTCTCACATTTCTCTGGAAATAACAGGCCTTGTAATGAATTCTTGCTTTATACATACAATTCTTTTTGTCTCGAGTGACTCTCACCACTTTCCACATGGGAAATGCTCATCCTTCAACATCCACTTGTCTCCTCTCTCTAAAGACATCCCTCAGCATGCTGAACACGTCTGCAAAGTACTTACCTCCGGTATTGTGATTTACCCATTTACCATCAATCTATCCCTAGAATGTGAGACCCTCAAGGGAACGCACCAAGTCTGATGTATCTTTTTTTTATACCAAGCACATAGCCTGATACTTCCCATGTAGGAAACAAGCACTCACTGTTTGGGGGATAAGTAAAAGTACATAGAATACAATTCTCAAAGAACAAAATGTTAATATGTTGTTTAGGAAAAGCTGAAACAATCTTTTTCAGACCATGGGTTAAATAGGTTTTGAAGGGCTAGCCTTGGAACCAAATGGACTCCAGTGACTTTGTTTCTATGGGAACAGGCATTCTAAGTTCCAAGCAGCACACATACAAATGGGCTTCAGAACACACGTGTCCCCTCAAGGTTCCACGAGGCCAAGCAGCAGGCACTAAGGCTGGCGAGCGGCCACCCAGACTGGTGAGTGGCTGCACCTCCTTGAGAGGTGAATGAACCTAAACAAGACACCGAGTCGTGAGGTGCAGCTGAGCCATCTACAGAGACCAGCTCCATTCAGCCAGTGAGCAACCCGATACCCTCTGCCCAGCTGGCCTTCCCGGGCCCATGCCATGCTGCTCACTGTCTACTGTGTGCGGAGGGACCTCTCCGAGGCCACCTTCTCCCTCCAGGTCAGCCCTGACTTTGAGCTCCACAACTTCCGTGTCCTCTGTGAGCTTGAGTCTGGCATCCCCGCCGAGGAGATCCAGATTGTCTACATGGAGCGACTCCTTGCCTACGACCACTGTTCGTTGGGCTCCTATGGCCTCAAAGATGGCGACATGGTCGTTTTACTCCAGAAGGAGAACGTGGGGCCCCGGCCTCTGGGCCAGACATCCAGCCTGCCTCAGAGCGATTTCACCGGGACAGTCGTGCCTGGGACATCCAGCTCCCGGCAGCACCACCAGCACCAGCGGGCACAGTCGGCCCAGCAGTCCCGCGGCCTGGACTCTGGAAAGAAGATGACCTCTGCTCAAGGGCTGGACAGCCCCACCCTGATCCGAAACATGGTGCTTTCCAACCCCCATGATCTGTCCCTGCTGGAGGAATGCAATCCTGCCTTGGCCAAAGCCCTGCTCAGTAGAAACCTGGAGACCTTTTCTCAGGTCCTGATGGAGCAGCAAAGGGAAAGGTCCCTGAGAGAGCAAGAGATACTTAGCCTCTATTCTGCCGACCCGTTTGATTTGGAAGCTCAGGCCAAAATAGAGGAAGAGATCCAGCAGCAGAACATTGAGGAGAACATGAATATAGCGATGGAAGAGGTTCCAGAGAGTTTTGGACAAGTGGCCATGCTCTACATCAACTGCAAAGTGAATGGACATCCTTTGAAGGCTTTTGTTGACTCAGGTGCCCAAATGACCATTATGAGCCAAGCTTGTGCAAAGAGATGTAATATCATACGGCTGGTGGACCGACGATGGGCTGGGATTGCTAAAGGTGTGGGCACGCAGAGAATTATTGGCCGAGTTCACCTAGCTCAGATTCAAATCGAAGGTGATTTCTTACAATGCTCTTTCTCTATACTTGAAGAGCAGCCCATGGATATGCTTCTAGGGCTAGATATGCTCAAGAGACATCAATGTTCCATTGACCTGAAGAAAAACGTGCTGGTGATTGGCACAACTGGCACACAGACTTACTTTCTTCCTGAGGGAGAGTTACCTCCATGTGCTAAGTTGGTAAGTGAAACTGGGCAAGACGAGTCTTCAGACAAGGAAATAGCAGATACTATTAAACATTCAGTCATGGATTCAGGACGAAAAAAGCATTGAAACAGGCTATAAATATGCCATCACCTGAGGGAGTCTCAGGTCTCAGGAAATTATAAGACATGAGCTCATTGGCAAAGTAATCATTAAAAACATCAGTAACCACTAAACCTGGCCTTGGGACTAAGTTCTCAGAGCTGTCACTACGTAAATTGTGATTACTTGATCTTGGCCCCTCCATTTCTCTTATCCAAAAATCACTGAACCTTATCCTAAGAAGGCTCTGGAGGCTCCAACTGATTTCCAGATAATACATAAAAGGAAAACCAGCCTCTTTAGAGACACTGCCCTATGAAACTATAGGATGGCTTGTCCAAACCTGTTGCTATTTTGCAGAATTCCCTGGAAAAAGCCATTGCTGCAGCTGCTACAATGCACCTATACAAAATTATTTTAAATCAGCACTAACAAGTGTTTATATTCAGAGAAATACATTTATTTTCACAGACTTTGTTTTCTTTAGGAAAGGTACTAGAAATGGTAGGTCAATTGTACTCTTGAGTTGATTAATATTTATAAATGTCTGTTTGGGGCAGCATTAGGGCCAATTTCCTCATGTTTTACATCTTTCCTTCCCCTGGACTCCTGTGGAGTCATGCTCACTGAAATCCATTCCTAAAGGCTGTTTCTGCCATATTTGAGATAGTGGATTTTTCTCCTAGGATGTCCTAAAATAATTTCCTCTTTCTTCTGCATTCAAAGAAACTCTGATTGTAAAACAAAGGCAATCAAATAGACTTTTTTTTTTAATGATCATGCTTCTTGGGAACATGAAGATTGGGAGCCTCATGGTTGTACTGCGGTAGGAGTGGAAGGTGGGGACAGACAGTGGTCTAGGTCCCCTAATCCTCTTTCTGGTCCGTTTTATATATTAAACTGTTATTACATAAATATTGTTTGAACAAAGTGTTTCACTTTAAAATAACGTTTGAAAGTTTCTGAATGAGATCTCTAAGGCCTCATTCAGCTCTATGGTCCATTCTGACAAAGCTACTCTCCATTACTACTGATAGTGAGAAATAGAAGATTCCTGACGTAATTACAATCCACAGCTAAAACCCTAAGAGACAAGGTTCAGCTGCCTGAGGCCATCAGACTCAGAGAAAATGTTTCAGGGCAGTAATCCATCAGGACTAGTATTAGAATACAGGATTCAAAGTCAAATAATATATGTTCTGATTTTAGCTCTATATTAACTAGGCAAATCAGCTTACATATAGTACAACTCAATTTCTCGTCTATAAACTGTTTCAGAGGGGAGAGTCATTTTCAGCTACTAAGACTACATTATGAACGAGGATATCCTTTACGTTTCCCCAACAAGATCTAAAGCCACCCAAAGCCTTTCCAAAGGCTACAGAAAAAAAAAAAAAAAAATTCTCCCCTGTAGGTCTCCCTTTCTTGGTCAGCTTCTAGGTATGACTAATCATCATTTTGTATAGAGTCTCCTCCTCTCCCCTTCCAGACATCATCAGTTCGCCTCCCAGTATTCTTCTTCTTTACAGGTGTTCCTATGCTCATATCATTGCCCAAACCTTGTCTACATTTGTACCAGGGCTTACATCCAGTAGAGTTGCTAAAAATGACCAATAGATAGACTTCTTTTCTCCTTTTGTTTCTAATTAAGTACTAAAGACAAAAGTAATTGACGAAATGAAGGAAGAAATTCAGAGTAAAGCCAGGGATAAGCAGTTAAATGCCTGTGAAAGATGGGAACTGACCTGATAAATGCATGGATTCCTTCACGGATAAAAATTAGCAAACTCCTCAGTGTTTTCTGCTGAACTGAGCTTTCAGGTCCATTTATACAAAAAACATATCTCATATGCATATGTCACACGGGGTTGCTCAACATAAAGTTTCAGTATATGGTGTATCAGGATTTCTAACCCATAAAAGCCAATCAAAAATCACCAAATTTTTAAACTAAAAAGACAGTGTGCATGATATCAAATCCCACCACACTCACACTCACTCGCCCTTCTCAGAGAAACATCACTTCTAATGTAGCTATGATGTTTCAGGACCAGACTTAGGTATAATTCTTTGTTTCTTATTTTGAGTTGAACTCTATTATTCCATAACTTCCAAAATGTTGGTCTTCATTCTTCCTTTTTTCAAGAACACACTTACTTTCTCTGGCACACAACAATCCTTTTAATATATGAAATCAATGTCATCTGAAATAAGTCTCTTTTGTAGGCTTTCACCAGATTCTATAACTGCTCCTCATTGGAGAAGTTTGGACTCACCTAAAAATTTCTGTCATGTTCCTTTGGATATAGTCCAGCTTCTAAATATATTACTTGAGTAGATGGATTGGTAAATAAAAATACTTCTATTGAATTGAAAAGCAGTGATCTCAAAGAAAAATCAATAAACAGAGTGAATTAATTAAGCAATGTCCTTGCTGATTAATTTTTTTAAGATCATTGTTTTTCAAATCAGAAAGTATTTTGAAAATTAGTTGTATGGATTTAAAGTCTTAACTCAGTCCTGTGTACACCTGAATAGATCTTAATCAATTAACTTTTAAATGGATTAGTTTTAGTAAAAGGCAGCATCTTTTGCATGTCTCCTATGTAAATCAGGTACTATGTAAAATATTTTACATATACTACTATCATTAGTCTTCAGAATAGACCTTCAAAAGAGTTATCATTTGACTGTATTTTACAGATAAGAAATTCAAGGCTCAGAACTATTATGAAACATTCAAATATCCAAAGCTTACTGTTTTTTAAACTTTTTTTGACAACAATCTGCATTTTAAATTGTGACCAAGTTTTACATCACACACACACAGGCAAAAGCACACAAACATCTGTCTTTGAAACAAAAAGATTCTTGAAGTAATATGAAATGTTTTATCCTTTCCTAGCCTATTTCTTTAAAATGTTATATTTTATTATTTAAAAAATATTTTAGACATGCCCCACTAACTGTACCCAAGGTCTCCTGATCCACAATTTGAAAGGCCCTGACTTCCCAGATTGCCTGATTCAAGTCTTTCTGATTTCAAATGCCACACTCTTTCTAATATGTAACCTTCTCGACATGACCCATTTTAATTCTAGATACTGGCACAAAACTGTTTCAAAGTTTCATTTTATGAAGACTACCAAAACACTACCAGTAAAAATGGAAACAGAGCAGCAGTAATCAGAATACACTCAGCAATTATTTATTGAACATCCATGAAACATGCACTGAGCCAGGTTTTTATAAGCATGCAAATGAATAAGGTACAGTTCTAGACCTCAAGGTGATTACAGCTTTGTGTAGAGGTAGGAGAGAGTCTTGTGATCAGCTAAGAACAAACAAGGTAGACATGTAATCAGTACTATGTTAGTGCAAATGAAGGCATAAATTTTAACTGGGGAGTTATTTTTTAAATACATAAGCAAGCCAGTAAAATGTACTTTCAATATGTCTAAAATGACCATCACTGATGCTAGAAAAAACAAACAATGAACCATATTCTCCTCCTAAAGTTCAGGTTGCTAATATACAACTTACAGGTATCTACTCTTGGGAATTTACTACCTGAAAAATGAACAGTTCTTCATTTTCTTTCTTCCCTTAGAAATCATGATAAAGTAGACCACATGATGAAATAGACATAACTTGTTTAAAATAACAAGCCATTTTAAAATTCCATCAAGACTTTGCTTTCACCAACGCCCACTGAAATATCCATCTTACTTAAAAGAAAATCACTTTGTTAATAAGCATGCATTTGAAGATTAAAGCAATGCATTCTGCCACAGTTAAACTGGAAGACTGATAATATTTGAGATTAGTAGAGCATATATATAATCCTAACTTCTTTCTTAAACTACCAGGTCATAAAATTTCTCTTGCTTCTAGAAGAAAATCCACTCCCCCAAGAGAAAAACGCAAATGGATATCTGAATGTATGACTTCATCTTCACTGCGGGTATTAAATGTTGCCTTTTTTAAGAAAACGTTGTACTTCTTTCAGACAGTCATTTGCTGACATCCAACACTCCATAAAGAAACACTTCAGTAGGGCTTCCCTGGTGGCGCAGTGGTTGAGAGTCCGTCTGCCGATACAGGGGACGCGAGTTCGTGCCCTGGTCCGGGAGGATCCCACATGTCGTGGAGTGGCTGGGCCCGTGAGCCATGGCCGCTGAGCCTGTGCGTCCAGAGCCTGTGCTCCGCGACGGGAGAGGCCACAACAGTGAGAGGCCCACGTACCGCAAAAAAAAAAAAAAAAAAAAAGAAACACTTGAATAAATAATGAGAGTCATCTGGGATTCACACCAGGAAACTGCTGATGAAGATATTAATCAACCCTAACATTTATAGTTATTCTCTGAGATAAACAAGAGCCTGGAAGACCAAAGAAGAGGAACAAAGGTAAAGAGAAGTAAAGGAGGAAAAGGGGAACCCCCCACCACCACACACAGAAATCTGAATTGCTTTTAACTAATTATCTCTTGGTTTAAGTACAGTTTCATAAAGTAGGTAGGGACTGGGCTGAGATCGAGGATTGGCTACATTTCCATAATACTTCATCCACCATTGGCAAGTTATCTAAAAATGAAAATATTTTCACTTTAGAGCCTGAGTCAAACTTGCTTTTGAACCCCAGCTTATTTGCATATGTGGGTCCATCCTTTAGAATCTCAGAACTTCTAAGGGTCTGTTATCAGAAAAATGGGGTTCAAGGTCCTGCTGCCCTCTGTATACTTAACAGGCAATCCTGTGGAGATGGGCACACCTGGGGCTGTTTTGTCTCTTGTTACTGCACTGAATGTTTTGATGATTGCTGCTCCTTCTTCCTTATCCCCCTCCTCCTCCTTCTCCTCCTTTGGAGAAAGACTTTTATGAATCCAGCTTTTCTATATTCTAATGAGTAAGGTTTATTTTCAAAACATCATTAGAGATCCTAGAGGGGAAGATGGCGGAAGAGTAAGACGCAGAGATCACCTTCCTCCCCACAGATACACCATTAATACATCTACACGTGGAACAACTCCTACAGAACACCTACTGAACGCTAGCAGAAGACCTCAGACCTCCCAAAAGGCAAGAAAGTCCCCACGTACCTGGGTAGGGCAAAAGAAAAAAGAAAAAACAGAGACAAAAGAATAGGGACGGGACCTGCACCAGTGGGAGGGAGCTGTCAAGGAGGAAAGCTTTCCACACACTAGGAAGCCCCTTCGCGGGCGGAGACTGCGGGTGGAGGAGGGGGAAAGCTTCGAAGCCGCGGAGGAGAACACAGCAACAGGTGTGCGCAGGGCAAAGTGGAGAGATTCCCGCACAGAGGATCGGTGCCGAGAGGCTTGTCTGCTCACCCGCCGGGGCGGGCAGGGCTGGGAGCTGAGGCTCCGGCTTCGGTCAGATCGCAGGGAGAGGACTGGGGTTGGCGGCGTGAACACAGCCTGCAGGGGGTTAGTGCACCACGGCTAGCCGGGAGGCAGTCCGGGGAAAAGTCTGGACCTGCCAAAGAGGGAAGAGACTTTTTTTTCCCTTTTTGTTTCCTGGTGCGCGAGGAGAGGGGATTAACAGCGCTGCTTAAAGGAGCTCCAGAGACTGGCGCGAGCCGCGGCTAAAAGCGCGGACCCCAGAGACAGGTATGAGATGCTAAGGCTGCTGCTGCCGCCACCACCAAGAAGCCTGTGTGTGAGTACAGGTCACTATCCACACCTCCCTTCCGGGGAGGCTGTGCAGCCCGCCACTGCCAGGGTCCCGGGATCCAAGGACAACTTCCCCGGGAGAACGCACAGCGCGCCTCAGGCTGGTGCAACGTCACGCAGGCCTCTGCCGCCCCAGGCTCGCCCGGCACTCCGTACCCCTCCGGCCGCCCCGCCTGAGTGAGCCAGAGCCCCCGAAGCAGCTGCTCCTTTAACCCCGTCCTGTCTGAGCGAAGAACAGACGCCCTCCTGCGACCTACATGCAGAGGCGGGGCCAAATCCAAAGCTGAGACCCTGGAGCTGTGAGAACAAAGAAGAGAAAGGGAAATCCCTCCCAGCAGCCTCAGAAGCAGCGGATTAAAGCTCTACAATTAACTTGATGTATCCTGCATCTGTGGAATACATGAATAGACAAAGAATCATCCCAAATTAAGGAGGTGGACTTTGAGAGCAAGATTTATGATTTTTTCCCCTTTTTCTCTTTTTGTGAGTGTGTATGTGTATGCTTCTGTGTGAGATTTTGTCTGTATAGCTTTGCTTTCACCATTTGTCCTAGGGTTCTATCCATCCGTTTTTTTTGTTTGTTTTTCTTTAAAATTTTTTTTTTCTTAAAAATTATTTTTATTTTAATATATTTATTTTATTTTATCTTACTTTATTTTATTTTATCTTCTTTCTTTCTTTTCTCCCTTTCTTTCTTCCTTCCTTCCTTTCTTTCTTCCTTCCTTCCTTCCTTCCTTCCTTCCTTCCTTCCTTCCTTCCTTTCTTTTTCCTTCCTTCCTTCCTTCCTTCCTTCCTTCCTTTCTTTCTTTCTTTCTTTCTTTCTTTCTTTCTTTCTTTCTTTCTTTCTTTCTTTCTTTCTTTCTTTCTTTCTTTCTTTCTTTCTTTCTTTCTTCCTTTCTTTCTGCTTTTGCTCCCTTTTATTCTGAGCCGTGTGGATGAAAGCCTCTTCGTGCTGCAGCCAGGAGTCAGTGCTGTGCCTCTGAGGTGGGAGAGCCAACTTCAGGACACTGGTCCACAAGAGACCTCCCAGCTCCACATAATATCAAACAGCGAAAATCTGCCAGAGATCTCCATCTCAACACCAGCACCCAGCTTCACTCAACGACCAATAAGCTACAGCGCTGGACACTCTATGCCAAACAACTAGCAAGACAGGAACACAAACCCACCCATTAGAACAGAGGCTGTCTAAAATCATAATAAGTCCACAGACACCCCAGAACACACCACCAGACATGGACCTGCCCACCAGAAAGACAAGATCCAGCCTCATCCACCAGAACACAGGGACTAGTCCCCTCCACCAGGAAGCCTACACAACCCACTGAACCAACTTTAGCCACTGGGGTCAGACACCAAAAACAACGGAAACTACGAACCTACAGCCTGCAAAAAGGAGACCCCAAACACAGTAAGATAAGCAAAATGAGAAGACAGAAAAAACAGCAGACTAAAGAGCAAGATAAAAACCAACCAGACCTAACAAATGAAGAGGAAATAGGCAGTCTACCTAAAAAAGAGTTCAAAATAATGATAGTAAAGATGATCCAAAATCTTGGAAATACAATAGACAAAATGCAAGAAACATTTAACAAGGACCTAAAAGAACTAAAGATGAAACAAGCAATGATGAACAACACAATAAATTAAATGAAAAATACTCTGGATGGGATCAATAGCAGAATAACTGAGGCAGAAGAACGGATAAGTGACCTGGAAGATAAAATAGTGGAAATAACTACTGCAGAGCAGAATAAAGGAAAAAGAATGAAAAGAACTGAGGACGGTCTCAGAGACCTCTGGGACAACATTAAACGCACCAACATTTGAATTATAGGGGTTCCAGAAGAAGAAGAGAAAAAGAAAGGGACTGAGAAAATATTTGAAGAGATTATAGTTGAAAACTTCCCTAATATGGAAAGGAAATAGTTAATCAAGTCCAGGAAGCACAGAGAGTCCCATACAGGATAAATCCAAGGAGAAATACGCCAAGACACATATTAACCAAACTGTCAAAATTAAATACAAGAAAACAAATTAAAAGCAGCAAGGGAAAAGCAACAAATAACACACAAGGGAATCCCCATAAGGTTAACAGCTCATCTTTCAGCAGAAACTCTGCAAGCCAGAAGGGACTGGCAGGACATATTTAAAGTGACAAAGGAGAAAAACCAGCAGCCTAGATTACTCTACCCAGCAAGGATCTCATTCAGATTTGATGGAGAAATTAAAACATTTACAGACAAGCAAAAGCTGAGAGAGTTCAGCACCACCAAACCAGCTCTGAAACAAATGCTAAAGGAACTTCTCTAGGCAAGGAACACAAGAGAAGGAAAAGATCAACAATAATGAACCCAAAACAATTAAGAAAATGGGAATAAGAACATACATATTGATAATTACCTTAAATGTAAATGGACTAAATGCTCCCACCAAAAGACACAGATTGGCTGAATGGGTACAAAAACAAGACCCATATATATGCTGTCTACAAGAGACCCACTTCAGACCTAGAGACACATACAGACTGAAAGTAAGGGGATGGAAAAAGATATTCCATGCAAATGGAAACCAAAAGAAAGCTGGAGTAGCAATTCTCATATCAGACAACATAGACTTTAAAATAAAGACTATTAGAAGAGACAAAGAAGGACACTACATAATGATCAAGGAATTGATCCAAGAAGAGGATATAACAATTGTAAATATTTATGCACCCAACATAGGAGCACCTCAATACATAAGGCAAATACTAACAGCCGTAAAAGGGGAAATCGACAGTAACACCATCATAGTAGGGGACTTTAACACCCCACTTTCACCAATGGATAGATCATCCAAAATGAAAATAAGTAAGGAAAGACAGCTTTAAATGATACATTAAACAAGATGGATTTAATTGATATTTATAGGACATTCCATCCAAAAACAACAGAATACACATTTTTCTCAAGTGCTAATGGAACATTCTCCAGGATAGATCATATCTTGGGTCACAAATCAAGCCTTGGTAAATTTAACAAAATTGAAATTGTATCAAGTATCTTTTCCAACCGCAACACTATGAGACTAGATATCAAATACAGGAAAAGATCTGTAAAAAATACAAACACATGCAGGCTAAACAATACACTACTTAATAACGAAGTGATCACTGAAGAAATCAAAGAGGAAATAAAAAAATACCTAGAAACAAATGACAATGGAGACACAATGACCCAAAACCTATGCAATGCAGCAAAAGTAGTTCTAAGAGGGAAATTTATAGCAATACAATCCTACCTTAAGAAACAGGAGGGCTTCCCTGGTGGTGCAGCGGTTGAGAGTCCGCCTGCCGATGCAGGGGACACGGGTTCGTGCCCCGGTCCGGGAGGATCCCACATGCCGTGGAGCAGCTGGGCCTGTGAGCCATGGCCGCTGAGCCTGTGCGTCCGGAGCCTGTGCTCCACAACGGGAGAGGCCACAACAGTGAGAGGCCCGCATACCAAAAAAAAAAAAAAAAAAAACAGGAAACATCTCGAGAAAACAACCTAACCTTACACCTAAATCAATTAGAGAAAGAAGAAAAACAACCCAAAGTTAGCAGAAGGAAAGAAATCATAAAGATCAGATCAGAAATAAATGAAAAAGAAATGAAGGAAATGATAGCAAAGATCAATAAAACTAAAAGCTGGTTCTTTGAGAAGATAAACAAAATTGATAAACCATTAGCCAGGCTTATCAAGAAAAAAATGGAGAAGACTCAGTTCATCAGAATTAGAAAAGAAAAAGGAGAAGTAACAACTGACACTGCAGAAATACAAAGGATCATGAGAGATTACTACAAGTAACTCTATGCCAATAAAATGGACAACATGGAAGAAATGGACAAATTCTTAGGAATGCGCAACCTGCCAAGACTGAACCAGGAAGATATAGAAAATATGAACAGACCAATCACAAGCACTGAAATTGAAACTGTGATTAAAAATCTTCCAACAAACAAAAGCCCAGGACCAGATGGCTTCACAGGCAAATTCTATCAAACATTTAGAGAAGAGCTAACACCTATCCTTCTCAAACTCTTCCAAAATATAGCAGAGGGCAGAACACCCCCAAACTCATTCTACGAGGCCACCATCACCTTGATACCAAAACCAGACAAGGATGTCACAAAGAAAGAAAATTACAGGCCAATATCACTGATGAACATAGATGCAAAAATCCTCAACAAAATACTAGCAAACAGAATCCAACAGCACATTAAACGGATCATACACCATGATCAAGTGTGGTTTATTCCAAGAATGCAAGGACTCTTCAATATACACAAATCAATCAACGTGATACACCGTATTAAGAAACTGAAGGAGAAAAAACATATGATCATCTCAATAGATGCAGAGAAAGCTTTCGACAAAATTCAACACCCATTTATGACAAAAACCCTGCAGAAAGTAGGCATACAGGGAACTTTCCTCAACATAATAAAGGCCATATATGATAAACCCACAGCCAACATCGTCCTCAATGGTGAAAAACTGAAAGCATTTCCACTAAGATCAGGAACAAGACAAGGTTGCCCACTCTCACCACTCTTATTCAACATAGTTTTGGAAGTTTTAGCCACAGCAATCAGAGAAGAAAAGGAAATAAAAGGAATCCAAATCGGAAAAGAAGAAGTAAAGCTGTCACTGTTTGCAGATGACATGATACTATACATAGAGAATCCTAAAGATGCTACCGGAAAACTACTAGAGCTAATCAATGAATTTGGTAAAGTAGCAGGGGACAAAATTAATGCACAGAAATCTCTGGCATTCCTATACACTAATGATGAAAAATCTGAAAGTGAAATCAAGAAAACACTCCCATTTACCATTGCAACAAAAAGAATAAAATACCTAGGAATAAACCTACCTAGGGAGACAAAAGACCTGTATGCAAAAAACTATAAGACACTGATGAAAGAAATTAAAGATGATACAAATAGATGGAGAGATATACCATGTTCTTGGATTGGAAGAATCAACACTGTGAAAATGACTCTACTACCCAAAGCAATCTACAGATTCAATGCAATCCCTATCAAACTACCACTGGCATTTTTCACACAACTAGAAAAAAAATTTCACAATTTGTATGGAAACACAAAAGACCCTGAATACCAAAGCAATCTTGAGAATGAAAAATGGGGCTGGAGGAATCAGGCTCCCTGACTTCAGACTATACTACAAAGCTACAGTAATCAAGACACTATGGTACTGCCACAAAAACCGAAAGATAGATCAATGGAACAGGATAGAAAGCCTAGAGATAAACCCACGCACATATGGTCACCTTACCTTTGATAAAGGAGGCAGTAATGTATGGTGGAGAAAGGACAGCCTCTTCAATAAGTGGTGCTGGGAAAACTGGACAGGTACATATAAAAGTATGAGATTAGATCACTCCCTAACACCATACACAAAAATAAGCTCAAAATGGATTAAAGACCTAAATGTAAGGCCAGAAATTATCAAACTCTTAGAGGAAAACATAGGAAGAACACTCGATGACATAAATCACAGCAAGATCCTTTTTGACCCACCTTCTAGAGAAATGGAAATAAAAACAAAAATAAACAAATGGGACCTAATGAAACTTCAAAGCTTTTGCACAGCAAAGGAAACCATA
The DNA here is from genome assembly GCF_003676395.1 of Aethalodelphis obliquidens. Lineage (NCBI taxonomy): Eukaryota > Metazoa > Chordata > Mammalia > Artiodactyla > Delphinidae > Aethalodelphis > Aethalodelphis obliquidens. The sequence continues at coordinate 3,720,764 of NW_020838037.1, read as the reverse complement.
AACAAGACCAAAAGACAACCCTCAGAATGGGAGAAAATATTTGCAAATGAAGCAACTGGCCAAGGATTAATCTCTAAAATTTATAAGCCGCTCATCCAGCTCAATAACAAAAAAACAAATAACCCAATCCAAAAATGGGCAGAAGACCTAAATAGACATTTCTCCAAAGAAGATATACAGACTGCCAACAAACACATGAAAGAATGCTCAACATCATTAATCATTAGAGAAATGCAAATCAAAACTACAATGAGGTATCATCTCACACCAGTCAGAATGGCCATCATCAAAAAATCTAGAAACAATAAAATGCTGGAGAGGGTGTGGAGAAAAGGGAACACTCTTGCACTACTGGTGGGAATGTGAATTGGTACAGCCACTATGGAGAACAGTATGGAGGTTCCTTAAAAAACTACAAATAGTACTACCATATGAGCCAGCAATGCAACTGCTGGGCATATACCCTGAGAAAACCATAATTCAAAAAGAGTCATGTACCAAAATATTCATTGTAGCTCTATTTACAATAGCCCAGTGATTGAAACAACCTAAGTGTCTATCATCAGATGAATGGATAAAGAAGATGTGGCACATATATACAATGGAATATTACTCAGCCATAAAAAGAAACGAATTTGAGCTATTTGTAATGAGGTGGATGGACCTAGAGTCTGTCATACAGAGTGAAGTAAGTTAGAAAGAGATAGACAAATACCATATGCTAACACATATATATGGAATTTAAGAAAAAAAAAATGTCATGAAGAACCTAGGGGTAAGACAGCAATAAAGACACAGACCTACTAGAGAATGGACTTGAGAAAATTGCGAGGGGTAAGGGTAAGCTGTGACAAAGCGAGAGAGTGGCATGGACATATATACACTACCAAACGTAAGGTAGATAGCTAGTGGGAAGCAGCCCCATAGCACAGGGAGATCAGCTCGGTGTTTTGTTACCACCTAGAGGGGTGGGATAGGGAGGGTGGGAGGGATGGAGAGGCAAGAAGGAAGAGATATGGGAACATATGTATAACTGATTCACTTTGTTATAAAGCAGAAAGTAACACACCATTGTAAAGCAATTATACTCCAATAAAGATGTAAAAAAAAAAAAAAAAAAGAACATCATTAGAAAAATCGCAAGGTAATTTCCTCCTATGTTAAAGTCCATAGGAGGTAACATGGATTGTGCTCCAGATTAGAGTGAAGTGTATGTTTTCGTATTGTTGACATATTGCTGCTGTGTCCAAATAAAATAGACGAGAACTACCAACACAAGCATATTCTAGGTAATATAATCACTTATATCCATCAAATTCTTACCCTACAACATCAATCACCACTCTAAAATCTTACTCTAACGGCACTTCATTTACAAGGACCCCTTGAGATGAAGACAAAAATTAATTTAAAATTACATTAATTCACCTATTCTCCTTTCCACACTCATGTCATGTTTAGGGATTCAATTAGTTTATCTGCCAAAATGTATCAGTGTTTTGCATTCACTGATGTCACTAAAAATCCAATATACTTTTTCAAGAGTCTTGTCATTGACCTATGTCATTCAGAGAGACAAAGGAAATGTAAGTTATATTCTTAGCCTTTAAAAATTTTAAAAGTCCAGTTAGAGGAACTAGAAAAAATACAAAGTAAATAATTCAGAAATAATATTTAATTCAGTGCTGAATCATGAAATACATTATACGAGTTCAGGGGAATGAACTCCTGCTTCCCATTTGAGATGCTAATTACAACAGGGCAGGACCTATTGGACAAAATTTTACTGAACACCTACTATATGTCAGGCACCATTTTACAGGCTGTATTTCCTTTATGCAGGAAGAGTCTTATGTTGCTCAACTAGTACTCTGAGATGCAGCCAGGCATACAGGAGAATCTGTCACCTCCTCAAAGATGAATCATTTAGGGTCCCTTTGAGATGACCCAACTAACACAACCAGAGTTAGCATACAGCTGATTCTCAGGTTAAACTTGAAGGTGAAGTGTGTGGTCTGTTTCTGCCTTGACCCACAGTGGCACTGTGCTCTACTAGCTTCCTATTATGGGCTTAATCTTGGAGCATCGTTCAGCCACTGTACACAAATACTTCTCTTAAAAAGATTGGGGGCTTATACAATTGATGAACAACCAGCAACACAAGCAGAAGAAATTAATACCCAGAGATGAGTTAATTTGGTGGAACATTTGTCACATACTTAAACTCCAGGGAATAAAAGAACAGGGGATCTCATGGACAGTGAGATACCAACCAGAAGGCAATTAAATAAATGTTTGTGCATTTAGAAAACCTAGAATGGGGCCCAAAATTACTAACAAAAATCTAATAAGTGCTGGGATTATAACCTTGTTCATAATTATAGCTTTAATTTTTAGTGTTTTATGTGAGGCAAACAGTATCTGCTTAATAAATACAGATTATTTGAATAAAAAAATAGACAAAGTTCCATTGTTATTAATAAGCTGACACAGGGAAGTGTGGCTTTTAATTTAACTCAGTTTTTATATTAAAATATATAAGGTAAAACTAAATCATATCTAGAGAGTAAGATTATCTTTGTATAATTAGAATAAATAGGTTTGGGTTAACTGCATGGCTAATATTTATATGCATAGATTTAAGTGTAAGTGATTCAAGAAACAAACCCTTAACATGCTTTTAATCTGGTAAAGTTGCCAATTGTTCCACACTGAGAGCAATTTAACTAGTACTTGCAGTAGCCAAATCACCCCAGTTTATCTGGGACTGTCTTCATTTTAAAACTGAGAGCTCAGCATGCTGGCAACTCCCTCAGTCTCAGGTAAACCAGAAAAGTTGGTTATCCTATAAGTGTTGGAAGTAGAGTTTTCATTTCAAGCACATAAGCATGCTGTGGGCACCTCCAAACACGCTGCACTTTTAATAGGCCTGAATGACCAATGTTCCATGTTATCAATATATGTCCAAATGATCAAAGTAGAATTTCCTAATCTATTTTGTATAGGAGAAATAACCTAATTTAAACTCATGCATCAAATATTTCTGGACTGGAAAGTTAATCATTTAAAAATTATATGAAAATCACATTTTAAAAAGAAATGTTAAAAGAATTTAATGAAAAAAAACTTATGATTTCTTTCTAACTGAAGTCCGTGAAACTTCTTTAATTTTCAATACTCCTTGCAACTAAAAAAATAAAATGAGTAGAAATTCACATCAGAATATGGAGGCATGAGATAATCAAAATAAATATTTAAATTATCTATGAATTTAGGTTATCCTGAAAAAGCACTGAAAGAACAAAACTAAACTACTTTTTACACTTAGAGTAAGGATAGTGATAGTCTAAATCTAAGTTTCAAAGTAAATCCTAGGTTTTGAGTTTTTAAGGGAATATTTGAACAAAGGAGCAGAAAAAACTTCAGAAAGAAACACAAATAAATAATGATGTTACCTTCATGTTTATTTTAAACTGTCAAGATGCAATGAACGGGATGTAAGGTAGGTCTGTACAATGGGGAGCAGTAAAAGACAAGCAAGTTTTTGATAAAGAGTTGTGCTTATAACCTGCAGATGATACCTAGAAGAAGAAGCTTTGCTGAGTATCTGGCTGAGGAGTGGATGAAACATGGAGGGCCCAGTATTCTTCGGTAGGAAGCTGTACAGTGTTGGGGGGCTAGGAAGTAAGAAGAGGAAGATATGACTAGATTATGATGTTGCCATGGAAGCAGAGGTCTGAGAAGGTTTTAAGGAAAAATAGGCTATCCACTAACATCCAGTGTACCAAATAATTTGAAGAAAAGCAAAATGGCAAAGTGAGACCTTTACCTTTGCCAACAGAAGGACAATACAACCTGTGATGAGGGTAGCTTTTGTAGAATTGAGGGAGGGTAGCACAGAGAAGTTAATGGCATCAATGGAACATCAGAAACATATAGAAGGCAACTTTTATCAGTTGAACTGATTCAGTTGTTTAATAACTTCAATGTTTAATAACTTCCCTTCTAGCCCATATTATCAAGAATTTAGAAATGAATAATATTAAGAACAAATTTACATAAATATACTGGAACAAGTATTTTAAGCTTCATTCTGTCAGAAATAATTGCATAAAGTTAAAGCAACAGATGGGCAGTTAGAGTAAAACAGAAACAAAGATATTCTCTGTTCAAAAACTGCCAACTGCCATCACTTGGTCTCCAAAGCAGTAACTGAGAGAAAACAATCTCATTGATATTCCATAAGCTATAGGAGTTTATGTGCCCATATGGCAAGGCTTCTACTGTCAGAACCTCACTACATAATAATTCTTAAGTGTCTGGTCTGAAAGTGTCTTCATTAATACAAGAAACTAAAACAGTGTTTGCTCTTTTTTCTGTAAGTGTACAATAACTAAAAAATCTGTTTAAGTTTTATGAAAAATGCAAAAACTTTTCCATGTTATCCAACTATTCTCAGTGATTCAGGTTAATTAATTTTTAAAAAGTGATTTAGCAAAATCTCCAAAGAAAGGCGAGTAGACACTATTAAATGCTTTCTCCTCTTGAAAAACATTCTAAACATTATTTCAGGTTGTAGCTAAGTGCTGTAAAGGCACGTGGAAGTTTCAAATTGCACTATAACTTACCATAGTTTTGTGAGGTCTAAAAAACTTGGCAGCCAACCAAATGAATGGGTTTAAGTCCTACAGGAAGTTCAGAGAATAGGTTAGTGATCAGTATCCTCTGAGATGCCATGAAGAACAGGTGAGGGGGTCAGATTAAATGCATTATGCTCATTACATTCATTTATAGTTGGCCACAAGGGTACTAGTGCATAGGCAAGGTAAATCTGCTATAGTTTTGATAGTGCCTAAGAAGCACTGAGTTATTTCAGTCTACCAAGATACAAACGAACAAATTCAGCACACATTTCTGAGTGGACTACAGATTCCTGGATTCCATATGTAATGTCTCATCAATGAAAATCTGGGAGTATCTCTCTTAAAGGAACATTTTCCAAATTAGATTTAGTTGTATTTTAATAACTTTACTTGATACTCTAAAAAGCACAGGCATTTAACAGCTCAAATTCTAGGAGGCCCTGTCTTCATCTTGAGGGTAACTTACTGACCCAGAGGAATTTGGTCAACTAGATAGAAAGAAAAATACAACTCTAAATAGAAAATATTAAGGGACAGATTGCCCGAGAACATTTAAAATAATATAGGAGCAAATAGGTAAAGCTAAACATTAGAACCCTATTCTTATTCTGTCATTCATTTATTTTTCTTCTACCTTCTTCCTTGAATGAGCAAAGCTCACAATTTTTTTTTTTTTTTTTTTCGGTACGCGGGCCTCTCACTGTTGTGGCCTCTCCCGTTGCGGAGCACAGGCTCCGGACGCGCAGGCTCAGCGGCCATGGCTCACGGGCACCGTCGCCCCGCGGCAGGTGGGATCTTCCTGGACCGGGGCACGAACCCATGTCCCTTGCATCGGCAGGCAGACTCAACCACTGCGCCACCAGGGAAGCCCCGCAAAGCTCATATTTTTAATGTATCACTCACTCTTCTGTCTCCTACTTCACCTCAAACATTTTATACCTTCTTGTTCTCCCTATGGTGTCCATGTAAATGGAAACCAGCCTAAATGGAAGGTCACCAAAACCTTAACTGATAGCTAGGCAGATGTGGGTGTTTTATTTTACAAGTATTCTAAGTCACTTATAGCTCTGGAAAGACCATCCTTTGCTATAGGCCATTCTCAAAGCTACCTTGTTTTCAGATCATACAAATCTGATTTGAGAGTATGCTGAGACCTAAGTCCAATTAGCTGCAAGTTATTCATTTGTTCATTCAATAACCAGATATTGAGAGCCAACAATGCACCAGGTACTGTCACTGCTTCAGGAGTTAGAAAAATAGTGGTACACAGGAATGACAAAGTAGTTGTCCTCTTGAAGCTTATTGTCCAATGGAAGTTTCAAACAATAATAAAAAATTACAGTGATAATACCTATCATTTACGTAGCACTAGGTGACTCATTTTTGTTAAGCATGCATTTTAACTCATTTTATCTTTATAACAATATGTAAGTACTAAACAATATCTCCATTTTAAAGGTTAGGACTCAGAGGAAAAGACAGGTTAAGGAAGTTGTCCAGTTCACAGAGTTAGTGTCTACATCTAGGAGTTTGGGATCCAGAATCTATGTATAATATTTAATCAGTCTACCATATTACCTCTCAATAACAGTAAATAAACTATATATAATGTCTAGTAGAGATACATTCTACGAATAAGAATAAAGTACCATAAAGGAATAGAGAGCAATGAAAGAGGAGAGGATTCTACTTTAGATAAAATAGTCAGGGAAGGTCTTTCCAAGGAGATGATATTTGAGGAGAAACCTGGGTGATGAGGGAGAGGAACTCTCAGAAGGTCTGGGCAGAGAGCATTTCAGAAGAAGGAACAGCATTTCAGAAGAAGGAATGCAAAGGTCCTAAGGCAGAAGTAAACTAGGAGTATCAAAGAAGAGCAAGGAGATCAGTGGTTAGGGTGGAATAAGGGAGTAATCTAGAAGGGGTTAGATATGCAAGGCCTTGCAGTCTAAGTAAAGGTTTGGATTTCATTCTAGGTGTTATGGGAAGCCACATAAGGGCTTTTAAACAAGGGAAGACATTTGGTTTATTTTTTAAACACTTCTCTGGTTGCTTTGTTAAAAATAGAAGAGCTGAAGACTGGGCCCTGGATAAGCCCAGTAACTACAGGCTGAGCCGAGGAGGTGGAACCAGTGAAGGGGCCTAAGAAAAAGTAAGAAAGGTAGGAGAAAAATAAAGAAAATCACATCTAAGAAGCCAAATGAAGAAACTGTCTCCTGAAGAATGGTGTGGTCACTGTGCTCAGTACTGCTGGGAGGTTTGGAAGAGGGCTGAGAATTCATGGCTGGGTGTGGCAAGGTGGAGGTCATTGGTAAGAAGAGTGACTTTGAGGGTGTGGTGGGTAAAGAAAGCTTCGTCTGAGGAGCTTATTGAGTCCATTGGGCCAGAGGAGGTGGGGAGAGCAAGTACTGCCAGTTCTCTTAGGGAAGAATTATTTCAGGGAAGCAAAGAAACACCATAGTAGATGAAGGGGCCATGAGAGCATTTCTTTTCCTATGAAACGTAACTGAGTATATATGTTGAGAATAATCCAGTAGGAGAGAAAAACTGAGGAAGCAAGAGAGAACAAGGATAACTCAAGGAGTACAGTCCTTCAGCATAAGGGAGGAATTGAGTCACAAGCAAAAGCTTGTGATGGGAAGGCGGGCAGAACATACAGGTGTAAAGACAGGCAGGCGGGCAGATCTGAGGGTGTGAAGATGAGCCAGTTCTCCTCTATCTTCTATTTTCAGGGTGAATTAAGAAGCAAGGGCCCCAGTTAATGGTGAGATGAAGGTAGGAAGTGTCAAAGGATTGAGAAGTAGGGAGAGCATGTGAAATAGTCATTTTATAGCATGAGAGAGTTCCTTAGCAGGAAAACTGGATAAGGAAAGTGGGCATTTTGATTCTAGCACCAATTTTGCCACTTACTGGACATGTACCTTTATGCAAGACACCAAACCTCTCTGGGCCTCAGTTTGCTCATAAGTGACAAGGTGTGGATGAGTACCACTTGGAGGCACCCACAAAGGTGTGGGGTACTTTGGGCTCTCCTGGCAACTAGTGACATTTAGAACACCAGGTCCAGGGTGCTCTAAGTCCTTTAGTGTATGGAATAATTCTGGAAGACAAATGGCTCTCCCTCCCAAATCTCCAGCAGTGCCCACCCCTGGTGAGAAACATGGGGGAGAGGATCACACCAGGCATTCTGCCAACTCTAGGTTCTATCTGTAACTTTCAGTGTTGATGTTAGGGGGAGCTAGCTCACAGGGATGGATAAACCATATATTCTTCTAATTCACCACCAATAATCATCACCCTCACCCTCAAAGCGTTTTTAGACTGAAAACAGGCTGCTAGCCAGACAAAATGAACACAAGTTGAATTTGCCCTTGTTATTTCCTCAGGCCTTAAAAGGTACTAATGAGCACTGAAACGGTCTACAGATTACAGCCAGAGAAAGGAAGAACCAGTACAGGGCGATCCAGCAATGAAAATTCAGCTCTCTGTTATTTCAGAAACCATTGTCATTAGCTACCACAATAATTAAACAGAAGTGCTGCCAGTGATAGTGTCCAACAGTAGCAAAGAAAGTTTGATACCCATGTACTGCCAGTATGGCAATAGCATCCCACTACCATAAAAAGAGAAAAAATAGGGCTTCCCTGGTGGCGCAGTGGTTGAGAGTCTGCCTGCCGATGCAGGGGACGCGGGTTCGTGCCCCGGTCCGGGAGGATCCCACAAGCCGCGGAGCGGCTGGGCCCGTGAGCCATGGCCGCTGAGCCTGCGCGTCCGGAGCCTGTGCTCTGCAACGGGAGAGGCCACAACGGTTAGAGGCCCACGTACCACAAAAAAAAAAAAAAAAAAAAAGAGAAAAAATAATTTTAATTGTATTGACCATAAGGCCCCCAACAAGAACTGAGAATTAGTTAACAAGGATAAGGCAATTATTAAAGGCAATATATCACATTGTAATCAGTGGGGTGAGTATGATCAGTGGGGTGCTGCAGTCATGGCTGTTAGTGACCTTTCTAGTTGACACCTTCATTAATGATGTGTATGAGGAAAACCAGCATGTAGATGGATTTGCAAAACTGATTCTACCTTGGGAGTTACTGCAAGTGCAAGTTTCCAACATCACAGTAATAACTTAAGTAGAAACGAATACAGAGTTTCCTCGTAGGATTTAAAATTCAAGGTGGGCAATTATACAGTGAGATAACACAGACAGACAGGAAAAATTCTAGGTGAAAATCTTAAATAGTATGATGGTGATTCCTGGGGAAAAAAAAAAATCAGTGATTGCACAGTTTCTCAAAGAGTCTTATTGCTGACATTTATCAAATTAAAATGCCTGCCAGATATTATATAGTATAAACTACTGTTTCATCTATAGAATGTAATCAATATAGTAAAAGTATACAAATAGTCAATGTGCTTTTTTTTTGACTTTTCAAAAACATTTTTAAAAAATTTACAATCTTTTCTATTGGGGTAAAATTCATATAGCATAAAATTAACCATTTTTAACAGAATGATTCAATGGCAATTAGTACAGTCACAATGTGGTGCAACCACCACCTCTATCCAGTTCCAAAACAGTTTCATTGCTCTGAAAGGAAAGCCTGTACACATTAAGTAGTTGTTCTACCTTCCCCCCCTCCTCCTAGCCTCTGGCAACCACCAATCCATGTTTTGTCTCTATGGACTTTCGTATTCTGGATATTTCATTTAAATAGAATCATACAATGTGTAACGTTTTGTGTCTGGCTTCATTCACTTAGCATAACGTTCTCAAGGCTCATCTACCTTGAAGCATGTATCAGTACTTCACTTCTTTTTATGTCAGAAGCCTATAATTACATTATAATTACAATGTTAATTCAAAGCATGGCATGGAGCTGCCTCTCAGTTCTGAGTGCCAACAATAAGCAGAACCCAACAGAAATCCAGCAAAACCTACCTTATCTTGATTACTACAAGTCTTAAGGAAAGAAGAGGAAAAAAGAGCTTATTTTATTAATTTTACTATCAAGAATCATTCATGAAACTGAAGATGTTACTGTTAGAAAGTCCTTTCTTTACTTAAGTGACAGTTGGATCTTTACTAATGAGACATGATAAATACTCATTAATTATCAATTAACTGGAAGCTTTGGAATTCCCTAGCTAGTATGTAGAAGGTGCCCAGTAAATGGCTGTTGAGTAAATTGAAGTAGGAATCAAAGAGAATACGTGGGGGATTTTGGTGTTTGTTTATTTGTTTGTTCTTTTCTATCCAACTAGGGCTAATGCAAGGTGGTTGACATGAGCAAGCAGAGGGAGTTGTTTCTTTTCCTGGTGTCAGTCACATTAATTCTCAAAGTTATCATGAACCTGCTTCTAAACTGGTAGACTGATCCACATCAGGGCTGGTGGGACAGGTTGCTTTTGCATGAAGTGTCCTGAGTAGGCTATAGAAAGGGTCAGAGAGGATCTTTCTTCTTCCTTTTTTAATCTCCATCTCTATCCTGTGGGATCTTCATTTGAACTATCTTTAGCACAGAATTTCTATATTTTATTCACTGTCAGAGACACAGTGAAGTAACTTATGAGATAGAATATTGTTCTTAACTGTGATTTTCCACACTATGATTTTAAGTCATACATTTTCTGCTATTTGCTTTATATGCTTATGATTTAATTGAATGAGTAATTTCTTATTATGAGATGTGGAATAGTGAACTCCTTTTAAGAACCTCAGCCCATTGAATTGAAGTAAGATAGCAACTAACTTGAGTTCTTAATGATACCTTTGAGGGGAAAAAAAGGGGCCCTTTTTGTATTGTAAAAGTTTCAGAAAGAATACTAAGAAGTTGAGAGTGCATTTACAATGTATAGGTTTTCCTCCAAGGAGACATTATTTTGCTCTCTCTTGTACTTTAGTTAGGCAAAAACACTACGCAAAATAACTGAAATTTAACTCTTTGTTTGTGTCTGTCTTTCAAATATCTGTATTTTAAAAACTGTGGCCATTTTATTTACTCACTTAAGTGAGTTGATAAGTCATTCCTGCTAAAATTAATAGTTGCCCAGAAAGCTTTTAGAATATAATCAACTTATTACAAAAATGCTCCAGATCGGTATACTATTCCTATGGAAATGTGTTAAATAGCTATAATAGGTACAAACTGCAGATAAATTATTTGCATCCTTTAATGAAATTGCAGTCAATCTGTAAAACCAATTGCATCCACAGAAAAATGAACTTTTGAACCACATCAGTTATTTAGAATATAGTTTGTAATGGTTGATACAGAACAAGAAGCACATATATTCAACAGAGAAGGATTTATAAACACCTGCATAATCCAGAGAAATCAAACCAGATATTATTCTGAGACACAAAACAACACATGCTCAGTATAAGATTTGATGAATCTATAAAATTCCTTGGAACAATGCCCCATTCATTGGAAGCTTCCAAATTGCAGGACAGTCTTGGTTATGATGGTACTTTGCCACATCACAGAGATAAAAGAGATCTACAGTATAGCACGAGGCAGAACATGTAATGCCTCTACATTTATCAAGGTAAATGATACGTGAATTACAGAAGAAGAAAAAGAGGCCAGCAAAAGGAGGCATAGTACTTTTCATGAGATCAACTTGCTGGAAGCCTACAAGACGCACCATTCCAACACAATACTATCAGACAAACAGGTAGTCTCCAGAGAGCTCTAGATCAAATACTGCAGCAGCAAAGACTGCCATACATGGATTACATGTTTACTTCATAAATGGGTTTTACTATTGGGAAATGATTTCTGGGAAGGAGGAAGAAAGCTTCATGTTTCTGAGAAATAAAGTTCTGGTAAAATGATAGCTGCTTATTTCCATGATATACTTCATAGTTTGGTTGTCCAATGTTCTCATCCACACATACACTCTTGACCTTTACCAGTGGTGTTGTTTTAACTTCTTAGTTCTGCCTGATGTTGGTCAAAAGTGGTTAAACAATCTATTTTCCCCATTAAATATGTGATAATTTAAAAGAAATAGGGCATCCATAACAAGAAAGTAAGCAAAAGTCTTGAGCAGGCAACGTAAACACATATATGAGAAATGGATAAAAACCATATTCAATCATATTAGAAATAAATTAAACACATGGGCAATGAGGTATCATTTGTAACATCAGAGTGGCAAAGTCTTTGGGTAAGGCACTTAGAGTAGAAATGGAGAAGCAAGACTAAAATGGTGAGGAATAAATAGGAGAGGAGAAAGTAATGACGGCAAATGTAGAGAATGTTTTCAAATTGTTTGGTTGCAGAGGAAGAGTGCCTGCTAGAGGGGAATAGAAGGGCAAAGGGAGAGTCTTTATTTGTTTTTAGATGGGAGATACAGGAATAAGTTAAAATGCAGAAGGAAGCCACCAGTAGTGGTGAAACATAGAAGATTCAGAAGTGGTACCTGAGTGAGAATACTGGAGAGGAAGAGATGACAAAGAAGGTAAGGGGGAGGGATATGCCTTAGGCAAGAGAGGGGCCAGGCCAGGTACAGTAAGTACCTTAACATTCCTAAGCCCAATTTCTTAACTTTAAATTAAGAACGACAATATCTATCACTTAGAAAACATTATGCAAACAGCATCTGAATAAAAAAGTTTACTTTAGTAAAAAAAATTTAATACAAACACTACCTGGTTACTACCAGTGGCTTTTATGCGAATGTCGTATATATTCAAAAGCAAATTTTCTGGCAGGGAAAAGGACATGTTACTAGATTGTAACACAAAACAGCAATTCATTTCAAAGAATTCATTACAAGGAATTAACAATTATAACATTATTTAACATGTAAATAACATTTATATTTATATATACACAGCATATGCTATTTATATAGTGTGTATACACACACACACAAAAACAAAAACAAAAACAAAAAACAGCCTGGCAAGCAGAGTAGATTCAGCAGCAGGTATTTATCAGGAAGAATGTAGATGTTAGAGTACACAGGCATGGATTTGAATTCTGGCCCAGTTTGAATTCTGGTCAGTTTCTAGCTCTTTCTTATTCATTGCTGTATGTTTGACATCTAGTGTAGTGGCTGACTTAATAAATATTGTTGAAGGGATAAATGAATAAAGTTTCTTGACTCCTTGAGCTTTGGCCTCCTTATCTGTAAACAGAACTAATAATACTTCTAACTCAAGTGTGATACAAGGAACAGAAATAACATATTAAAACATATTAAAGTAGTAATACAGTGCCCGGCACATAACTGAAGCTATGTGGTAAATATCAATTGTTAGTAATAATAGTAAAAAAAAATATTATTTGAAGAATTAACAGAAAGGTTTAATGAATCAGAACTTTACTATTAAAATTTGAAATACACCATTAATGTGATTAAAATATTTTTTAAACTTTTCCAGAAATTTTACCAAAGTGATATAACAGATATTAATATGTTATTTCCTCACTTTGAGTCCTTTGGAGGTGCCAACTACAGTGATCCAATGTGCTACAGAAATTACTACTGAAGCACAAGAATAATAGCACTGTTGCCATAGAAATGGCATTTCTCTCCTTTGTGCTCTTCATTTGGACGTGCTTCCTTCATGAGAGAAAACACACACACACACACTGAGAGTAACTTCTATTTTTTATTTATTTACTTTTATTTATTTATTACATGTTGTTTTAGAACAACATGCCTTTAGGTTTGACATAAATACACTGCCATGTGTAAAATAGATAGCTAGTGTGAACCTGCTGTGTAGCACAGGGAGCTCAGCTTGGTGCTCTGTGATGACCTAGGTGGGGGGAGGGGGAAGGGAGGAGGGAGGTTCAAGGGGGTGGGGATATCGGTATATATATATAGCTGATTCACTTCATTTTACAGCAGAAACTAACACAACATTGTAATGCAATTTTATTCCAATAAAAAAAATGCCTAATAAAAAGCTAAAATCAACAAGCAGACCCAGATAATTCACCCAACCTCCAAGTTAAAAGATTATAATATGATATATAATTGGTAAAAACCCACTTATCTCAAAACTGATTATTGTTTTTACCTACATAAATCTATCAAATAATAAAGATTTTTAAAATGTAGAATGGAAAAGAGGGATGAAGTAATTAATGTACATCTCAGATTATCTACAAATATGAACCCATCATATGTCCCAGTTGTGTCTTTTCTATATTCTTTTTTTTTTTTTCCCTGCCCTGCACTGTTCAAGTCCTCACAGTGGCTGTGAATGTGACCTTATTTGGAAATAGGGTCTTTGCAGATGTAATTAAGTTAAAGATCTTTGGATTCGGGGTGAGCCCTGAGTTTAATGACTGGCATCCTTATAAGAGTAAGGAGAGGAAAATTTGGGACACAGAGACACAGAGGGGAAGTCCACTTGAGAACACAGACAGTCATCGGAGTGATGCAGCTACAAGCTCAGGAGCTCCAAGGGCTGTGCAATCCCCAGAAGCCTGGAGAGAGGCATGGAGCAGATTCTCCCACACAGACTCTGAAAGGAACAACCCTGAGGACACCTTGCTTTCAGACTTTTGCCCTCCACAGAGAATAAATTTCTGTTGTTTTAAGCCACCAAATTTGTGGTAATTTGTTACAACAGACCTAGGAAACTAACACAGCATTTAACAAGGTAAGGAAAGTGAAGGAAACTGACTTTTATTGAGCACTGACTATGCACCAAAAGCCACACTGTTTTGCATTTAATCTCATTTAATCTCACAAAATCCTGGAGAGAAAAAAATTGTTCCCTCTACAGGGGGAGAATTGACAGCTCAGAGAAGTGACTTTCTCTAATATTATTACCACTCTTAGATTCTAACAGAACACTAGTTCTAATTAATTATGGATTAGAGTAAAACATATTTTTCAGTGGTATTACAACTATTATAAACTTTAGTAAAAATATTTTTCCTCTATAACATGACAGCTGCTTCTAAGAAAACTCACCCAAATTACAGTTTAAAACAATTATTTCTTTCCATATTTATATATATTTTTATTTTTTAATAGATCTTTATTGGAGTATAATTGCTTCACAATACTGTGTTAGTTTCTGTTGCACAACAAAGCGAATCAGCCATATGCATACACATGTCCCCATATCCCCTCCCTCTTGAGCCTCCCTCCCACCCTCCCTATCCCACCCCTCTAGGTCATCACAAAGCACTGAGCCAATCTCCCTGTGCTATGCTGCTGCTTCCCACCAGCCAACTATTTTACATTCGGTAGTGTATATATGTTGATTTTAATAAAAAGTTTAAAACTATTATTTAATACAAAAGTCAACTTCATTTTTTATGTACTACTAATAAAAATTTGAAAATCAAATTTTAAATTGTTCAATATTATCAAAAACAAAATTTTTATGGATGAATCTAACAAAATATGTGTAAGATTTGTATGCAGAAAACTATACAACATTGATAAGAAAAATTAAATACTGGAAGATCCAATATTGTTAAGATGTCAATTCCTCATAATTTAATATACGGAATTAAAGTAATTCCACTCTAAATCCAGCAGGAATTTTTTTGTGGGTAAAACTTGACAATCTGATTCTACAATTTATACATAAAACAAAGGGCCTAAAATAGCTAAAACGAATTTGCAAAAGAAAAAAGTTGGAAGTCTCACAATACTTGATTTCAAGCCTTACTGCAAAGCTGTAGTAATCAACATGATTTGGTTTAGCACATAGACAGTCATATACATCCATAGACACGATAGGGAGTCCAGAAATAGATCCTTACATATATGGTCAGTTGATTTTCAACAAAGATGTCAAAGTGATCCAATGCAGAAACACCTGTCTTTTCAATAAATGGTACTGGAACAATAAGGCATCCATACACACACACACAAGTGGATCACAGATCTTAATGTAAAGCCTTTAAAACTTCTAGGAGAAAATTTTTGTGACAAAGATTAGCCAAAGATTTCTTAGGTAGGACACAAAAAGCATGAACCATAAAACAAAATAAAATTGATAAATTTGGCCTCATCAAAATTAAAAACTCTTTAAAAAATGATTTAAGAAACCAAAAAGATAAACTTCAGACAGGGAGAAATTATTTGTAAAATATATATCTGATAAATATTCAATTATATATATATTAAAACTTTTACTAATAATGAGAAAAACAACCCATTAAAAAATGGGCACTAGATTTGAAGAGACAGTTCACTACAGAGGTATGAGTGTTACGCGAGCACATGGAAAGATGCTCAATATCATTAGTCATTAGGGAAATGAAAATGAAAACCACAATAAGATATCAAGACACATCTACTAAAATGACTAAGATTATACAACAACGTCAACAGCTGACAACACTGAATGCTGGCAAAGATGTAGAACATCTAGAACTCTGATACACAATGGAGCAGCCACCGTGGAAAATGGTTTGGAGTTTCATATAAAGTTAAACATATACTCACCATACTAGTAGATACTTATGCCAAATGAATGACATCACAGATCTGTACACAAATGTTCACAGTAGTTTTATCCATAGCAGCCAAAAGCTGGAAACACCCACATGCCTATTGGCATTTAGATATACACACCAATTATAGAATTTCCAAACAATGGAGAACCACTCAGCAATAAAAATGAATGAACTACGGATACATGCAAGAACATGGATAATCTGCAAAGCATATGCTACGTGAAAGAATCCAGACACACAAGGCTAAAAATGCTGCATGACTCCATTTATATGATATTCATGAAAAGGCAAACTACAGAGACAGAAAACAGATCAGAAACTGCCAGAACATGGGGTTGGGGGAGGGAATTGACTACAGAGAAGCATCAGAGAATGTTTTCAGGTGACAAGTTCCATATCTTGATTGTGGTGATGGCTACACAACTGTTTACATTTGTCAAAACTCGACCCATACACCTAAAACTGGTGAATTTTACTATGTGTAAATTATACCTCAATAACTCTGCCTAAAAAATTATTTCACTGGCAAAGAGGAGGGTTTGGAATTAGGGAGTTTCAGAGTAGCTATACAATAGCACTTGTTCTTCTGAGGCTTTATGAACACAGGTGTGTTCTGCAAAAACTCTGACATTCCGAAGCAAATACAAATCCTAAACATTCCCAAACAAATAAAATCTATGTATGTATCTTTTACAAAAAAAAAAAGACTTTTTAAAAATAACTGTCAGCACTGTCATCACCATGCCATTCTTAAATATCCTGTTTTGATAAACTAAGCACAAAGTACAAGTGAAACACCCCCTCCCAGGTAAAAATAGCCCATAAAGTTTTAGTTCAGCTTTGTGATGGTATTATTATAAGATCTAGTTAATTCAAACCTAATTCTATTAATCTAGTTAATTCAAATCTAGTTCTCTAACTCAGTTACTGAGCTTTTCCAATTTACATGGTAAACATTCTCAGTTTAGAGCAGTTTCTCATACGCTATTGCATTTTTGTTGTTGTTGTTGTTCTTCTGAGACCCTGTCTGCCTAAGGAACTACAACTAATCCCTCAAGATGGCTCCAGCAGCCTTCCTCCCTGAGCCCTCTGCTGCTGTGTCAGGCTGATTCACCAGTCTCTCCCCTGAGCTCTAGGGCATCTAGTCTGTTTCCAGGATAGCACCCCTTTGACATTTTATTTGTCTCTTCTACTAAAATGATTAGTAGGGATTCTAGTTTATATATCTTTATTAGACCAACTCTTAGCAAAGTATCTAACATCTAGAAGGTGCTAAATACAAGTATGCTTTGAAAATACATCCTATCTTGAACGTCAGTTGTCATTTCACTGTATGGGAGATTTAGCCCCTGCAAGAGACTGGCCTAAATGGACCATAGCCCACGGAGGGATTTCAGAATGAAATGGCATTTGAAGGACAACAGACTAAATTTTAATTTGATTTTGCTTGCCTGCTATTTGTTTCTGCTTCATAAAGACATGTGTCATCCCTAAAGACCTACTAATGGGGGGTTACATCAGAAACATGCAGTGTTAGAGCTGCAAAGGATTATACAGATCCACTACATTATGAATCACATTCTGACTGTGTTCTGGCATCTTCACTTGTAGATCTGGGTTTTGCCCAGGTCAGCAACCATCAAGGCCCCAGATGTCCAGTTGCACTTGGGTGTAACTGTACCTTTCAGACCTTGCACACGTAGACTGACAGCATTCTGACCCATGTGGCTTCCTCCTACCTAGGCCAGGTTTCATCATCTCCTATAGACCAGGTAGGCATGGTCCTTTGGGCCACATGGCTGGCCTAGAAGCCTGGAAGAGTACAGTCCTGTTACACTGGGCCTGGGTCCCCATCTGGGTGGGATGAGTGGGGAGAGGTATCACTACTCTCTCATTACTTACTATTCTTCCCAGCAGGGCTGGGAAGGGCTGAAAGACTGCCTCTGAGTTGCTAATTCAGACCTAATTATACTGCCCATGGTAAAATTCTGCAGAGGTAGGCCACAAAGGGGAATTCTGACCGGCTCACTAGTAGAAATTCCTATATACACCTCTGCATGTCCAGCTTATTAGGAGAGCAATAAATGCTAAATATTTAGTTATTAGGTGAATGAACAAACCTATTATGTGCCATATCTGTTTCAGGAACTACATTTCCCATATGGCATATTTGCAAGTGTATTCTTGATACATTTTAAATTAAGTTTCTCTGGTGTTTTTTTTTTTTTTCAAATTTTAGTGTCATTTTATTTAATAATTTTTTAAACATGTTTATTGGAATATAATTGCTTTACAATGGTGTGTTAGTTTCTGCTGTATAACAAAGTGAGTCAGCTATACATATACATATATCCCTATATCTCCTCCCTCTTGCCTCTCCTCCCCACCCTCCCTATCCCACCCCTCTAGGTGGACACAAAGCACCGAGCTAATCTCCCTGTGCTATGCGGCTGCCTCCCACTAGCTATCTATTTTACATCTGGAAGTGAGAGAGTGGCATGGACATATATACACTCTCTGGTGTTTTTATTGTTTCAAGTAATTACAACTTAAAAACTAGCATGCCAAACCAAGATCAGTAGGTACTGTTCTCTTTTGTTTTCTGTTCACATTCTTTGTTGTGCTTCACAGAACAGTTCCTAATTGAGATACCATCCCCTCTAATCAAAGCTAAGCTTTTCACATATATACAATGGAATATTACTCAGACATTAAAAAGAATGGAATAATGCCATTTGCAGCAACATGGATGGACCTGGAGATTATCATATGAAGTAAAGTAAGTCAGACAGAGAAAGACAAATATCATATGATATTGCTTATATGCAGAATCTTAAAGAAAAATGATACAAATGAACTTATCTACAAAACAGAAACAGACTCACAGACTTAGAGAATGAACTTATGGTTACCAGCAGGGAAGAGTGTGGAGGAGGGAAAGACTGGAAGTTTGGGATTGACATGTACACACTACTGTATTTAAAATAAAATGCCTTTCTATGATAAATAAATAAATAAATAAATAAATAAATAAATAAATAAATAAGTAGATAGATACAAAGCTAAGTTTTTCTAAGGCAGGGGAGGTGCAGGTGGGGAAGCTCTTCAGTGACATTTTGTTTGACCTGAAGGATACTGGTTAGCAACTGCTGACTCCATCCCCAGCAGTTCCCAGACAGCTCCCAATGTTTTCTCTGTCACTCGGAAACAAATACCTTCAACCAGCATTCCAGTTAAAGCCTTGGGCCAGTTCTTCCTGTGATGTTTCTCATCCCTGTTGTTCTTGTTGGCCACAAAAAAGGCAAACTCTCCTCCTGTTCCTTCCTAATTTGTCCTCTGGTCTGGCTCTGTGCATCTTTTCTCCCTGACTCCATCTAATAAAGATTTTTCTGAATTCAAATAAAGTATGTGAAAATGAATAATCAGTGTTATCAACCTGATATGTAACAGCCCATTTAAGTTTTGAATTAAATTATGTTTTTCTGGTTAGATGAAAAAAATATCCAGGTGGCAGCTCAACACCTCAGAATACCTTAGAAATAATTACTTATATTAATTAAATATGCTTATCCACACTTAAATCCTCAATTTACTATAGCTCCAAACCAGCTGAGAATTGACATAAAAAGAGAACAGATTATTGTGTTACTACCAATATCCTCTTAATAACTGCAATTAAAAAATAGTAAATTCATACCTATTTCCTGGGGACAAGGGGGCATGTTTGAAAAATCATGTTAAGGGGAGAAAATAAAAATGTCTTCAATCAGATTAATCACTATTATCCACAACATATATGCTAATGAACTTGCTGATCACATACACAGCTTTCTCTAGAGATACAAATATAGAGTATCTGTCAGGGCTATTAATTTTTTCTCCCACATATTCTCATCAAAGTTTGTGAACATCTGTCATCTCTGAACCAAAAAACAGAACAAAACAAAACGCTCTCATTTCAAACCTCCATGTTTTGGGTTATATAAATACTTTATGAGGAGCTTCCCCTGAGATCCAGCAAACTAGGGCAACTGCCCCAGGCTCCAAGCTTTGAAAAGGACTAATAGACATCTACTCAATTATGCTGCTAAATATTATAGAATGAGGGTGAAGGGTAGCAGCCAATAAGGAAGGTAATTTTCTCCTGAAGCAAAAGATCTTGAGGCCTTTCTATAAGTACACACTCAGGAAACAGACTCCAGCATCATCACCAGCATTAACTAAAACAGGATGCTTCTCAGTAAGTCCTTTAATGATTTGTCTTACCTTCTATGCTGTTTTAGATCTGTGTGCATGTGCGTGTGCATGTGTGTGTGTGACAGAGAGAGAGAGAGACAGAGAGAGAGAGAGACAGAGAGAGAGAGAGAGAAAGAGACAGAGAGAAAGAGAAAGAGAGAAAGAGACAGACAGAGACAAAGACAGACAGAGACTTCACTTTGATAAAGAAGCAGAGGAAGAAGAGTAATGACTCCGGGTTCTGCAATAATTAGATATGGGATCCTTGGGAACATTACTAAGTCACAGACTTCTTCATCCTGAAAATTTAAGTGGAATTTTTTTTTTCAATCACTATACCCAACACCACCAAAAATTCTATATTGCCTCAAAGAGCAGAGGATGAGGACAGTGGAGCAACAGTGGAGGGAGGGAGAGGAATGAGGAATGAAGCAGGCAAGTTCAGAAAATGTGGGTAACTTGTTTGGGGCTTTATGGTCAGTGGTAGAGTCTGGATTTGAGCCTAGCTGCTGGGCTTCAAAGCCTCTGAACCTACCCCATGAAGTCCATAAGTCTGTGATTTTCAACATGAAGTCAGTGATAAAAGTACATGTACATTCATAACATCTAAAATACAACTTTCATGGTGAATTTAACTATGTGTTTATAAGATAGAAAATAGAATAGTGTTGTCTTTACAGTGTGTCCTTTCCCACTGAACTCAACAGTACAGAGAGATCACCTAAAGCTGACTATGTTAATGTGTTAGGGTGATTCATCAAATCATCCTGTGAGAAATACCCTGACTGGGGCTACAAGACAGTCCAGTGGAAGTGCTGATGAACATTCTTTAGAAAGATGCCTACTGCACCTCAGTATATTAATAATTATATAACTACCCTTTCTGCAAGGCTGGTAGATGCACTCATAATACTCTCAACAGGCAGACACAGAATCAGTTAAGATGCCCGCAAAGTCAACACAGTACATAAACAAGGCAGGACAAGCACTGTTTATAAAGGGGGGATTTTGTTTCCAAGAAAGTACTTTGGATTTTAATAAATTTAGAATATTGTTATATATAAAGTAAAAAAAAAGCAAAAACAAAACAAAACAAACAGCCATGTTCTGGTCACTCTGCATTTTCACTTTTAATCCTGTAAATGTTACCTCTGTACATTTTATATTCTGATTTTGACTTGAAACTGAGGCAATATATAATTGTTCATTCTGCAAATTAACAAAACCTATATACAAACCTATTAACAAAACCTAATACAAATACAATTACTGGGGCACTATTTTTAGACCTCAAATGTGCATTTCTTTAACTTATGCAGCTTTAACAAACTACTGTTCTCACCTCATGCCTTACTAAAGTTTTAGAATTTTTAGAAAGTTAGCATTAAAAAATTCTTATTATGGAGCATGAGATTCTAAACTACTTATAACTATTTCTCACAAAGAACTGATCAAAGGTAAAGAACTATAAATAAAATAAGAATAGAGTATAAAATTTCTTAAAATGGAATTGGCTTTTAAAAATGTGTCAAAAAATTAACTGGCAATGGAAAATAATTAAGTCAAGTTCAATATGATAGTGATTATTCAAAATGCAACCTCTGTATGAAGCCATTGTTAATGTTTGTGTAATTCTTTGTTCCACCTTCTATATCAAAGTTTTGTGGAGAACTACCCTCAAATCATGTGAAAGCATAAAGCATTGACTCCACATATTGTACCTTGTATATTTGCTACAACAAAATTTTATTAAAGTCCTGGAGATGTTTTATTCTGTCCTGAAGGAACTACAGCATATATTTAATAAATACTGAAGATATGGGGAAAACAAGTCATTTTTACCAGTAAAATAGAATGTAGAAATGCAAAAACATAAATTGTTCCAACATTCTAAATAAAATATCTGTCTGATAAACTGAAATATTTTAATTTTATTTGGAAAATATGGTATCATATATACAACCTCTCAAACTGATAAAATATAAAGCATGTTTACTGTTGAAACATAAAGAAGCAACAGCAGCATTATCTACTGCAAATGTGGGGAAATGACAAACTTTTGTAGAAGCATGCTGTACCTTCATTATCTTCTAGAACTTTTGATATACCTGAACAAGAATTATCGGGCTTCCCTGGTGGCGCAGTGGTTGAGAGTCTGCCTGCTGATGCAGGAGACACGGGTTCATGCCCCGGTCTGGGAAGATCCCACACGCCGCGGAGCGCCTGGGCCCGTGAGCCATGGCCACTGAGCCTGCGCGTCCGGAGCCTGTGGCCACGGGAGAGGCCACAACAGTGAGAGGCCCGCGTACCGCAAAAAAAAAAAAAAAAAAAAAGAATTATAAGCCATGATTTGTTAAAATCACCAAAAAATCCTTCCTCTGGAGCTCTATAACAAAACCACAAAACAAATTTCAAAAATACTGAAAAAAGACCCAGTTGAATTGAATTGGATGGCATGTTTTGTCACATATAGGTATAGAGGTTAGAAATAATCAGATTCTTCAATGGATAAAGAAGTACTAACAATGCATTTCTTTCAGGAATACATGCTGAGTCTTGTAAAATCTGGAGTGAGCACTTAGTAAAGCCTCTAAGTGAGATGACACAAACACTGTCATAGTAGCTTTCAGACAACTAAAAAGAAATATCCCTTTACACAGTAGGCAATACACTCCTTGAACTAACACCCAGAGATAACACACTATAAAGTATTTGGATAAATTAATACCTGTTTTAGTCTTAAGAGTTCATAAAGGATGCTGAGGGTATTTGGAGCACATTTTAAGCATATATCAGAAGAAAGGGATATAACATTCCTGGCACCACTGTATAAAACTCTGGGCTCAGTGAGCATCACTGACTGATCCCAGACAGAACAGTTTGTAGGTACAAATCATATGATCTAATTCCACTCACCCTTTGAGGATTAGCTCCAATATTCCCCTTTATCGAAGTCTTGAAGTAAAAGTACTTATACTACCAAATACCAGGAGAATTAGGAGAATCTCCAAATACTTTATTTTTTTACTTTTTAAAAACAAATTATTTATTTTTGGCTGCATTGGGTCTTCGTTGTTGTGCGCAGGCTTTCTCTAGTTGAGGCAAGCAGTGTCTTATTGCGGTGGCTTCTCTTGTTGTGCAGCACAGGCTCTAGGCATGCGGGCTTCAGTAGTTGTGGCAAGTGGGCTCAGTAGTTGTGGCCCACAGGCTCTAGAGCACAGGCTTAGTAGTTGTGGCACACGGGCTTAGTTGCTCCGCGGCATGTGGGATCCTCCTGGACCAGGGATCGAACCCGTGTCCCCTGCATTGGCAGGTGGATTCTTAACCACTGTGCCACCAGGAAAGTCCCTCCAACTACTTTCTATTCCACCCTAAGTTGTATATTCTAATTCTTCCCATGGTTATTGAGTACCAAAGATGGGGCCGGCACTGTGCTAGGCACTGCTGAGCAAGGGTGAAGGAGGTACAAAGATGACGTATCTCATCTCAAGACTTCGAAGGCAAGGATTATGTCATTTATTTAATCTTCTCTATAGAATATATGCTGAATATATATACATGTATTGTAAGTGAAATAAAATATGTGCATTAGTGCCATTTCAGCTCCCATCATGATATACACAAGTGCAAACATTTCTCTAGAGACAAAAATGTCTTAAACTAAGGGAGTTATTTCTCTTTGTGAACATTCTCGGGAATGTAACTGATTTTTTTTTTGTTTTCTGAGGCAGGATCAGAAAAGTCCTTGTGGTGGTTCTCAATTACTCATATCTTTGCAAATAGCAGATACCTGCTAAATGTTTAATAGACTGAATAATTGTTCTAACCATATTAAGACAGCCAGTTGAAAAGTATACTAAGTAAATTTTCTTGCTTTATGTATAAAGACAGAAACAAAAGTACTTCAAAATTGAAATTCAGTCAAATTAAATACACACACACACACACACACACACACACACACACACAGGCAAGAACCTTTAAACTTTATTTAAAGTATTACCAAATGTACCATAAGAAATATCCTGTTTTCCCATTACTAAGATACAAGACTAGAAGAAAACAAGGTCAGCCAGGTGCACCGTCTTCTTTAGCAAGCCAGAATAATTCTAAAGAATATTAGATTCAAGTGGAAAAGCATAATTTTAAGATAGTTTGAAGGATAAATGGCCTCTGCTCATGCCCGTGGCCTAACCAGAACTAAATGAATTTCTTGAATTTCCTTTCTTTGATCAACGAAAAGATTTTGAATACACCGAGCAGTTCCGCTCATCTGTTATCTGCAGCAGTGGCAAATAAAGAAAACACATTAAACCTGAGTTAATTAAAATGCTTTTGCTTTATTTCTTTGTTTTTTTTCATGGGAATAATGCTAATGAGTTTGCAGGGGAAAGAGAATTATATATGTGAAACTGACACAAAAATTTCAGTTAAGTGAAAGAAATCGTGCGTTATCACACACTTACATGTTAACACATTAAAGAGTAGGTTTCTTTCCCAAATAATTATTTTTAACCTACGAGATCAGAAAACAGCTAGTTTGATTGTATCACTTCTCTATCTAGAAAACTGGAGCAAGGGCAATAATGGCAACACTGTACCTCTTTAGGTTATCTTGTTAAACCATACCCACACCCTATGTGGTAGAGATCAAAATCTCCATTTCAAAGATTAAGAACAGAATAAGAATTGAACCCAAATCTGCCTGGCTCCGGAGTTTTTGTAACCAACCAACAAACTGCTTTGCATCTGACTATTTTCTACAGGCAGTGGACACATACTTAAGCCCAAATGAGGGAAGACATTTTCATTAAAGTATAATCAAATGCTAATAATTATTTTCTTCTTTTGCTGTGACTACCTCTTCCCCAAGTAGCTTTTATAACTTAGGATTTAAAAAGGTCTCAAGATTTCATTGTGTACAGCCATGCTTTATTTCCAAATTGGGGATGAATCTGTAGTATGATTTAAATATCTCTCTTAAGTTCCCAATACAATGATAACGTAAACATCTGGGGATATTCATAGAGAAGACATTAACTATTCCCAAATTATGATTTCATGAAATGATTGACCTTCAAAAATCTGTGCTTCTGTGCATATTCCAGCAATGACTAGAGGCAGATAGCAGCTAATGCCCATTGGATGCCTCTGGCAAAACCATGTGGCTTTAGCAGGCAGGAACTCTGGGGAAAGACCAACCCTACTCACTTATACAAAGTTCCTTCACTCCAAAGTAGAAAATGGCCAAGATTTGGGACCAACTAAAATCACACTCTTCAGTTTAATATTGCTGGTAATCAGTAAATAGCTAGCCCAGCTAATATAGAGTTTCCTCATTTCATATGGTGTTAAATTGTGATTGACCCATATTTACTAATTCATTAAAGATATTGATGAACAATGGGAAAATACATATTTACATATTTGTGGTGATCTATCACTTTCTAAAGTATTTGTATATAATTTGAAAATTATAAGAGTAGTACAAAGAATATGTGAATGACCTTCACAGAGGTGTTGGCATTTTGACATTTACTTTAGCCTTCCCTCTCTCTTTTCCCTTTTCCCCTTATGCATATGTTGTATTTTTTCCCTAAACTCTCCCAAAGTATGTTGCAGATGTAATGTCCCTTTACTCCTATTTCAATGTGTATTTTCTAAAGGCAAGAAATTCTCTTACATAATCATAGTACAATTTTTAAAATCAAGAAATTGACATTGATACAATACTGTTTTCTAATCTACAGACGTTACAAACCTTACTCAGTTTCCAAGTTGTCCCAATAATGTCTTAAGGAGCAAATGAAAGTCCATGATCATGCACTGCATTCAGCTGTCATGTCACTTTAGCTCCTTTTAATCTGAAATCGTTTCTCAGTCTTTCTCTTTCACGACACTGACTTCCCTGAAGGGTGCAGGCCAATTATTTTGTAGAATAACCATGGATTTTGGTTTGTCTGATGTTTCTTCACAATTATATTCAGTTTGTGCACTTCTGGCAGAAATACCACAGAAGTACTGCTGTGTTCTTTCCGATACATCATTATCAGGAAGCGCATGCTTTCAATTAGACTCACAACTGACAAAGTTGTTTTTTATTGTTGTTAAGGTTGTGTCTGCCATGTTTTTCTACTTTAAAATTGTTTTACCTTTTAAAATTAATGAACACGTATCTTATTGAGAGATATTTTAAGACTATGTAAGTGTTCTGTTACTTCTTAAACTTTCACCCATTTCTTTTTAGCATCCATTGATATTTCTTGCCTAAATCAATTATTATTATTACGGCTGACAAATGGTGGTTTTCTAATTCCATCATTCCTTGTACATTTATCAGATGGCTTTCTACTGAAACAAGAGCTTCCCCAGATAGGCTCCTAGGTTATAACTTTAATAGTTACAATTCTCCAAAATCATAATATTCACATTCATATTATCCCAGATTTGACCAATTGGGAGCTCCTTCATGTTCGCCCCTGTGTGCTTTTGACATGTCCCCATCATTCTTTGAATACTTCCTTACCCTTTGGCACACAGGATTTTTCAGGCTAACCTTGGACTTTCCCTGCCTTAGTCCTGGAATCAGCCGTTTCTCCAAGGAGCCCTGGTCCTTTATAGTGGAGAATGGTATATGGAAATCAAGCACTAGGTACCAAGTGTATTCATTCCTAGTATAGTGTCATGGATGCTAGGCCTTCTCAGAGAAACAAGTTAGGACATAGATGTATCCAGTTATTGAACAATTGTATATTCAACCCATTAGTTCACAATGATACCTTAAATACAAGTCTAACACCACAGGTTCATTCTGTTCTTCCTTCTTTCTATATTTGTAACTCCCTTCTCCAACAGTGAGAAACCTGTTTCCCATTATCCACAATATATTTACTTATTTGCTCAATCATATAATGAATATGAAATAGTTTCATAAGGTAAATAAGAACTAATATTTGAGTTTTAAAAAATGTGCGGCAGATGGATTGCATTAATGGCTGCAACCTCTCTTATTCACACTGTTAGTCAGTGCACCCCACATGGCTCTTGCTTTGTGCAATGGGCTAATAGCAAACTTGACACAGTGGAGGCATGGAAAAATGCTTGCCCATTTCCATTTCTTCTTTTGGACTCCTGCTACCAGCATGACAATAAGCCTGGGCTCATCTACAGGAGGAAGAGTTGGGTACTCCCAGGAGAGTTGGTCCTAAACCAGCTAGTCCTAGGCAATCCATCCTTTGGCCACAGACACCCTCCTGAGCCACTTAGAACAGTCAACCCAGCCCAGGTCAGTAGAAGCACCCAGCTGACCAGTGATCTTGTGAGAACAATAAGTTACTGTTGTTTTAAGCCTTTAAATTTTGAGATAGTTTGTTTTACAATATTATTGTGGCAATGGACAACTTATATAGAAAATGCCTAAAATTTCCTTTTAATGTTTTCTGGTGTCAAGATTTCAAAAATGCTGTGCTATTCCCAACAGAGGTTTTTAAATGGAACTTGATAATGGGATTATAAAATTTAAACATATAAGTAAGGAACCATAAATATACCTGTGAAGAAAGGCAGATATCAAGACTGATTATAAAGAAGTGTGGTACTAGCTCAGGTATACACAACTAACCAAGGAAGAATAAGTCACAGTGCATTCACAGGAGTCAGTATGAATGAACTAAAGCAACAGGCAGCAATACGGTTGAATCTTAGGAAAATAACATAAAGTGAAATAGCAAGTCCAGAGAGAGTATCCAAAGTGTGATTATAACAAAATTATATAAAAAGGAAAGCAAGGCAATGATGCACAGGGGATTGAGGATGCTGCTTGCTTGGGATGGAATACGCTGGTGGATGGGGAAGTAAGGTTAAATGTACGTCATTATAAAACTTCTAGCTCTTGTTTTGTTACATGGGTTCATAAATTCTTATTTCATTATTAAAAAACTAAATAAACTACTTTAAAGTAAACATCTAAGTAAAAGCAGTTCATACATGGACTAAAAATGCTCTGCTATCTAAGAGAGCTGGGAAGTGTGCTACCGTATGCAATATACATTGTATGTTGGCTGCCATCTAACTTTCTCTTAATGACCCAGGGTCATTATTTTGTAATGTGGTAACATGAAAATACAGCTTCCAAACATGTCTGGGATAAAAATAGCCAGTAGGAGGGTCCTGTAATTTGCTCTCTTTAAAGAGTTCATATATCTTGACCATTTCTTTCTCACAAACGAATAATAAAGTGAAGTATGCTATTGATGAATTTGCAAGCCTCCTTGCTCTAATGAACCATTAGCTGTACTTGGCTTTATAAGCAGAAGCCTTTGGTAAAATATACAATAAGTCTATTCGAATTCACCATTCCATTTTCTAGATTTTTAATTTTAATCCACACTAAGTCTGAGTCTTTTTTCCTTTCTTCCCAGTTGTTACTTCATATGAGACTGTACTTACTTGGTAGAATAATTTCAATAATTAAAAATCTTGGTATATATCCACAATCTGAGTTGTCTACCACCTGCCCTTCTCTGTTGTGAGGTCTTTATACTTGGTATGTGTTTCTCCCACACTCACTGTCAGGTACCATGACGGTCTCTCTCTTCTAGACTAGCTCCATGGTGATTTCTGCGTGTCTTATCTATCTTCACATCAACAGCATCTCAACACCTGGATTATTGCAAGACTTCATCCTAATAGCTCTGCGTTCTCTGCATCCACCATTAAAAGTCCTCCCAGAATTACTACTCCTACTACTAGTATTATTATTATTATTTAGTATGATCACATCACTTTTCAGCTTACGAATCTTCAAATGTTTTCCATCCGAGGATAGAATGCTGTTTCTCCAGCTTGCAAAGAACAGGTCTGGGGTTTGCAAGTTCTATATGAGAATTTTTTTAATTTTGTGTTTTCACATCAGATCCATCATTTAAAAAATAAATAAGTTCTGAATTACCTGAATCATTTCTTTCTTAACCTTGTGTCATACTGGAATCTCTAAGGAGGCTTTGAAAAAATATCAATCCAAGGAGGTTCACACCCAGATATTCTGATATATTTGTTTTGAAAGGCCAAGTGTATCATGCTTAGAAATTTGGATTATATTTTCTAGGTAATGGCTTGTTCTGGAAGGATTTTTAAGAAAGGGGCCAGACCAAGGTAGACCTACATTTGAAAAAGCATTCCTAATGGCTCTGTGGATGATGGATTACCTGGTGACAAGCCTGCAAGCAGGGAGGCAAAGAAGAAGGTTCTGAGAACAACCAGGTGAGAGATGACGAGGATGGGATTTAAGGCAATGTAAGTGGAAATGGAGAGTAAATTATGAGAGAGACAGACAAACAGACAGACAGCCATGCAGGAGTTAAGAAAATAGAAGGACTCTGGTTTGGGCATCTGGTAGTGTCATTTCCCCCAAAAAGAGAACAGCAGAATAAGTGGGGATTTGGAGAAAGGTAATTGAGAAATAATGAGTTCAATACTAAATGCAGGATTTTTGACATGCCTGGGGGACACCCAAGGGCAGAAGTCCAGAAGAGATTAGCATTAGAAATACACAGAGGAATAAAACTTTACTTGTAGTGTGCATGATTGTGCAAACTACTGTAGCTTCTTTCCTTCTCTGTAACTGAGCTAGATTTTCTCATGATCCCCTATCCCAAAGGACAGTAGAAAGAAAATTACCTTGCTAGTTAAATGTATTTCAGCATTTTTGATAAGAGCATTATTTTGTACTAATCGATCAATTATAGGTAAACATTCAAGTCAAAGTTCAGATTCCCTGAAAATGTATTTTGTTTTTTTGGTGTTGTTTTTCATCCTTTCCCCTCTCCTTCAAAATGGCATTTGGGTGATCGGGAAAGCTTATGGGTCTTGGGAGCCAGGTTAGGGATGATCAGTGCTGTCCTGCAGTCTCTGCAGACATGCCCCTTGGCCTTTCTGTCTCTGAGCACTAGACATGGGTGAGCAATGCCATTGGTCCTCTCTGGCCTGTTTCACATAGGTCTGCCGCTGTGGACTCTGGACTTTGTCATTGACTCTCGAGTCTCCTGGCCTTGGTGTCCTCCTCTTCTGCACTATTTGGCCAATCCACTAAGCACATCCTTGTGCCCATGGCCAGAGGGATGGGCTGGCAGCTGAGTAATGGGGAGCTTGTGCATCAGGTGCACAACACACATGCTCCATCTAACCAGCAGCATTAACTCAGGCTAGTTATATGGACATCTTTTTCCATTAGTGCTTCTCTATGGCTTCTGAAACATGTTGGACAGCATCTCTCTAAAAGGCTGACACATTCACCAACCCTATGCCCCAGGAAGTCAGCCACTAAGTACCAAGTTCTCAGATTCCTCCTTTTCTATATAGGCTGTTTCTAATCTGATGGGTCCACTACCTCTTCCTTCTTACCCATTCCCCTACCCCCATCACTTTCCCTGATTCAGACTTTCTTTTACTTCCCCCTTATGTCTTATAGGTGCTCCCCCATATTTACCTCCTTCCCAAGGTGGTGTTTTCCCTCCTCCCTCCCCAGGATGATACTGCATATGAGGTACAGGAGGAAAACCAAACTTATCCATTAAGAGAGATAGTGTGGGAGGTATTTCAAAATGTAAAAACATCATTATCATCCTCACAATAACTTTATAAAGTTAAGTATTTTAATCCTCTTTTACAAATGAAGAAAGTGAGACTAAACATGATTAAGGAACTCCCCACTTTTGCAGAGTAGAAGTATCAGAAATGAAATTAGGTATAGTAGATTGCAAAGGTGATTTATTTCCCTGCTCCATGCTGTGTTTGGTGGACCACTGAGGGAGGACATGGCTGGCTGGGTTGCTCTGGCTCCACCACTTAACCACACACAGAAGGAAACATCACAACTTCAAAAGGACTTTATTACAGCACTTGCCACTGCCCCTCTTACATGCCCATTTGTTGCCTACGCATGGTAAAGATGCTCTATGCCTTCGTGGCCTTAGCATTTTAGTGAACATCTGCTCTCTCTTTGGACTACTGCACTCTACTTTGAAAGTATCTATTTCTTATTTCTTCTTTGATAGGTAATTTATTTATTATGTATTCTACATGGTTTAGTTCCACAACCTGAAAGTCCAATAAAAGTCATTCAAAAATGCATATGAATATGTTAATGTGGGCTAACCAATATGTAATTCATGTTGCTTTTGGAAGCAGTCCACCAAAATATTATTTCATTTCAATAAATTGATCATATTTTGACAAAAATGGTCTTCAAAGTAATTATTCCCGTAAAGTATTTAATGTTTAGGCAGTCAGCTATTTACCCATAAGAGCAGAAACATTATAAGTCACATTATTTGTTCTCTTTATATAATTTATATATGTTTCCTAAAGAAATGTCAGATTGAACATTGTCTAGGATTTCTTGTACTTTAAGAAAGCTTTCACTTAGCAATTTGGTAGATTAATAAGTGTTTTTCCATGTGATGTTTCTTAAGGTCTACTTTGGGTATTGATCAAAATAATTCGTTAAATTACTATTTTCACTTTAGCAGATAGTACAATTTAATTTTCTCAATTCTGACAATAACAAGCACAGATCTGAAAATCTGAAGGAAAAAAAAAACTCATCCAGTGAATTCAAACCAATGTAGACGCATTAGCTAAATAATTCAGGATCCACTACTCAAGCAACTGAAATAAGTAATTTGCTTTAGTATCTTCCTATCTTTAATCACCTTAGCACAATGTGTAAGTCACAGTATTTACTCAAGAAAAATATATGGAATTACGATAAGCCTATATTTCACCTCATCCTCCTAAAATTATCATGCTGATACCCTGAATATCTTGAACAGATATGCTAATTCTGGCCTAAGACCCACTTTCAATTTCTATTGACAATTCCCTTTATGAATGCTGGCCAATTTTCCCAACACATATATAGTGATAGAGTAGTTGTAATCTAAACAATTAATCTTTGCATAAATACCTATATATACCACATCTATAAATGAATTATTAATGGCAAGGATGTAAAGATAAAGGCTGAAAATATGGTTTAATGGCATTTATGCATAGCATAAGCTTACATTTATACTATTTATTTATACTAAATGAATTCGTAGCTCTGCAATGAATCTCTTTAACTTAAATTTATATGTTTTGTACATGCTCTGAAGTATATGTCATACTCTCTGAATTAAAAGATAATGGTGCTGGGCTTCCCTGGTGGCACAGTGGTTGAGAGTCCGCCTGCCGATGCAGGGAACGTGTGTTCGTGCCCCGGTCCGGGAGGATCCCACGTGCCGCGGAGCGGCTGGGCCCATGAGCCATGGCTGCTGAGCCTGCGCGTCCGGAGCCTGTGCTCCGCGGCGGGAGAGGCCACAGCAGTGAGAGGCCCGCGTACAGCAAAAAAAAAAAAAAGATAATGGTACTGACAGTATTATTGCCTACGCATACAAATGTGACTGGAAAAACCCAGTAAGTTACTCTTCATTTTCCCCACTAATTCTACAGTAACTGGGATTAAATGAAGTGAAATGAGGATTGATACAGTGTGTCCTCTACCGAGTGAAAAGAGGGGATTTTTATGTCTGAATCATTAAAATCTGTTGTTAGCTAGTACTGCCCTGATTTGAAGGCAGAACTTCCAAAGACTGAAATTTATGACTTTTTTGGTCTTTCAACACTGCAGCCTTTTGATGCTACCAATGTTATGAGATATATGCCGATCAACAGTAAATAATGCTTAAGCCAAAAAAGACCTCTCAAGTAATATCACCTATAGGCCAGAAATTTAAACTTTAAAATTATGCATGGCACTCAGTAATTCAATCATTATGTATGATCCATCTAATTCATTGAGAAAATATTTATAAACCTCTGCTCTATTCAGGCACTGTATTAGATGTCAAGAATATAACACTACGCTAAGCACAGTGTTGTCCTAAAGAAGCTTACAAACTAGCGAGTTTTCAAAACTGAAGCAAAAAGGGCCAGCTGTGACCCTAAATTGTTTAGCTTAAACAGGAAAGAAGGAAGGAAGGAGGGAAGGAAGGAGTGAGGGAGGGAGGGAAGGAGGGAGGGAGGGAGGGAGGAATGAGAGGAGAGAGAGAGGAAGGGAGAGAGAAAGCAGGGAAAGAAGCTGATTGGAATGAAGCCATTTAAACAAAATAGAAACAAGCTTTTAGTAAGAGAAGTAAACTATTTTGGTAGTTCACAACTTCTGCAATCAAATGAATCAGCAAAAATGTACTGTGTTTTGATGTTGCAGGAAGTCTAAAGAATAACCTTGTCTTATTTTATTGTTTAATTAGGAAAGCAAGAATTATTCAAACAGTATTCAATTTAACTGTTAAATAGGTGGTACAAGCAGCAACTTCTACAAAAAATAACTAAGAGAGTAATCACTGGTGTTCCTTTTTTCATAAGTACAACAGTATGACTAATATTTTTGTCAATGAAAACAATACCAAGAATTATATAAGAAGGAAGAACCAAAGTAGCAAACCTTCAATGTATTAAAACCAATTACATTCTAAACTAAGATCAATGAATGACAAATTGCAGAGTTGAACTTTTTAATTTGTGAGTTTTCTCTTCCTCAAAGAGAATATAAAAAAAGCATGACATGAAAGGCCTGACTTTCACATCATGATAACCAGTGTAAAGTTATTTATTGAGCACAGATTTATTTCAAAACACATACATTCAACAAATCATTACTTTGTCTCTTAAATGTGACTATGCTATTACAAGATGGATATTTGTAACTGACATGAAACTAGCAGAGTAAAAGCTACATGGGGGGAATTTCAGACAAGACTTGTTACTTCTAACTTATCACCAAACTCCCTCTCTCTTCACAATCCCATTCACTCCATGGCCCGCACCCCACCCATAGTCAACAGAAGTTGGTAGGCAAGAGAGGGTTTTGCAGGCCATATGGAAAGTCTTTGTGGAAAACAAAGCATTTAATCATGGTTTTAAAATATTGAAGGATTTATACATCTGTAGATGAGAGGTGACTGAAAAGACCTTAGGCTACATGGAAATGCAAAAAAAAAGACTGAAGATTTATAGAGAACATGTTCAAGAACTTACACATTAATAAGAAATAGTCTGACACTGCACTTTTTAAACTCAGATATTTAGCACTAGTTATGCAGCCAAACCATCTAAAGAAAAGAATTCCCTAAAGGTGCTTTTCAAACTTCCCTACCAAAGAATTGTTAAAGTTAGAGGAGAATAAATGTCTAGGCAGCCTGACCTAAATATGATCCGCTTTTAAAGTCTCCTAGAAATCTCATTTAAAATTTGAATTCAACTCCATAATATATCAATTATGTCTTGATATTGAAATGATGACTTAAAATACCTTCTGGAAAACAAAAGAGAAATTTTGATATCACTTCGGTTAATATTTAAGATGTACTAAGTCTAAAAGATCTGAAAATTGGACTGAATTAAAGAGATACAACATTCACTGCATATCAGTTTCAGCATCTAGGCAATTTCTTGTCTCCATAGTGGTATCACAATATTTCATGATTATACTCTGACCTGGGTGGGAGTAGCCAGCCTCCAATACGTCCCTCCACCATGATCCTCACTTGTTTCTCTTGGGTAGCACCCTCACACACCGAATAAGGGTAACTTGCATGACCAACACATATTGAGGAAGTGACGGTGTGTGATTTCACAGAACATGTCGTAAAAGACATTTGCAGCTTCCATGCTGGCCTCTTGGATTGCTCATTCTGGAAGAAACCAGCTGCCCTGTCAGGAGGAGACCACCGTGGAAAAGCCCACCTGGGGAAAAACTGAGGCCTCCAATCAACAACCAGCACTGACCATAACACTATTTATGTGAGTGAGTCATATAGAAACAGATCCTCCAGCCTCAGGTAAATCTGCAGATGGCAGATGATAGATATCTGTCATCTAGACATAGATGATATCTTAACTGAAATTTCATAAAAAAAATCAGAGTCAGAAATGTCCAGCCAAGAGACTCCTAATTCTTAACTTACAAGACCTCTAAGAGAAAAATGTGTATGTCTTGTTTTTTTTTTTTAGCCACTAAGTTTTGGGATATTTTGTTATGTACAATAAATAATACACAAGTGGATACAGGCTGTAAATTATTTTTTACTTCTTCATGAACTACGTCAAGGAAATACCTGAAAAAAGGTGCACATGGTCCTAACAGTAAGCTGGTGCACTTATATTTTCAAGGTACTGTTTATAGAAAATTCATTGAGTTCATCTTCTTGGTAAGAGGTAAAGTTGCTTGTTTTATGTGACAGATTGAAGTATTCTCTGAATCGCTATTCAGTTTGCTTTTTAATGTCTTGGAAAAATAAGTCATCAAAAGCTATTTTTCTTTTACCAAGAAACTTATAATTTCTGTCAAATCCAAATGAACTAAGAGCCATAAAGTATAGTCCATATGATCATCTCTCTTCATCCGACTACAAAATTTCATTTTTATTGTAGTAATGTTGATAGTAAAAAAGAAAAGTTTGGTTTTGCAACTGCAGCTGTTAATAAGTATATTCAGCTACAAAAAATGTGAAAAATAAACCAAATTTATGAGAACAATGAGATTGGCCATTTATCCAAGTCTTTGCCTTCTGTCATGCTATCCCATACTTTCCCTTTCAAAGGAAAAGCCACAATTCAAACTCAAGTTGTAGCATTTTGACCACTTTTCACACCTCAATATACATATTTATAGAACTAGTTTTTAAATTCATCTTGCAATTCATCAAAAATCTGTCTAAAATTAATAAGCAATTGAAGCACTTGATTTCATAAAATAATTTTTTAACCATCCCATTGAAACGATTTAGAGAACCATGAGACAAAGTATTTAAGGCAGGTAATTCTTTTTTTTTTTTTCTTTTTTCTCTGTTGATTGTTCAATTCCTCTTTTTTTTTTTTTTAACATCTTTATTGGGGTATAATTGCTCTGCAATGGTATGTTAGTTTCTGCTTTATAACAAAGTGAATCAGTTATACATATGTTCCCATATCTCTTCCCTCTTGCCTCTCCCTCCCTCCCACCCTCCCTATCCCATCCCTCCAGGTGGTCACAAAGCACCGAGCTGATCTCCCTGTGCTATGCGGCTGCTTCCCACTAGCTATCTACCTTATGTTTGGTAGTGTATATATGTCCATGCCTCTCTCTCGTTTTGTCACAGCTCACCCTTCCCCCTCCCCATTTCCTCAAGTCCGTTCTCTAGTAGGTCTGTGTCTTTATTCCTGTCTTACCCCTAGGTTTTTCATGACATTTTTTTTTTTCTTAAATTCCATATATATGTGTTAGCATACAGTATTTGTCTTTCTCTTTCTGACTTACTTCACTCTGTATGACAGACTCTAGGTCTATCCACCTCATTACAAATAGCTCAGTTTCGTTTCTTTTTATGGCTGAGTAATATTCCATTGTATATATGTGCCACGTCTTCTTTATCCATTCATCTGATGATGGACATTTAGGTTGTTTCCATCTCTGGGCTATTGTAAATAGAGCTGCAATGAACATTTTGGTACATGACTCTTTTTGAATTATGGTTTTCTCAGGGTATATGCCCAGTGGTGGCATTGCTGGGTCATATGGTAGTTCTATTTGTAGTTTTTTAAGGAACTTCCATACTCTTCTCCATAGTGGCTATACCAATTCACATTCCCACCAGCAGTGCAAGAGTGTTCCCTTTTCTCCACACCCTCTCCAGCATTTATTGTTTCTAGATTTTTTGATGATGGCCATTCTGACTGGTGTGAGATGATATCTCATTGTAGTTTTGATTAAGGCAGGTAATTCTTAATAAATATAGCAATGGTCTTGATGAAGTCTATTAAGTTCCCCAAATTTTGCTTTGCATAGAGCTGTCAATTATTGCCAAATATGTCCCACTTACTTGTTGTTTGGGCAATATGAAGTTTAATATGTCTTTGCTGATACCATTATATATATGAACAAAGTCCATTAAAGTGTTAACTTTAATAGCTCTAAAATCATATAGCTATATGGGCAAAAACTCAAGCTCTCAACAAGTTGTTTAGGTATACAGTCTCCAATGGTGTTAATAAGGGTGCCTTTTTTCCTGAGTGTCTACCTCTTTTTGACCCAGAAGAATTTCAACCTTATTCATGGCAAGGTTTCACAAAATATTCTCCCATTAAGTGAATATCACTTTCAAAGGTCATTCTGAAATTGAACTTGAAGGAAGTTCCAAGAAAAGTATTATTTTCTGGATTCGGTTGTATTTTTTTTTGCCAGGTAGATTATAGTCATGATATTTTTCTTTTTAGTTACCAAAAAGTACTAATGACTTTTGTCCAAAATTTACATGCTTGATTTTTTGGTTCATTCATTTTAAATATCAATTCAAAACATTAAGGTTTAGGTTTATTTGTTATCATCCCAGTTAATTAAAACACATAAATAAGTTTTAAAAACATCCTACCAAATATACTAGTTGCAGCCAATTGTAAATACTTTCAGGGTTCTCTTTTTGTTAATCATAACCCCTGTATATTTCAGGTTCCTATAAATTGCTCATGAAATGTATTGGTTTCATAATATACTGGTTTCATATGTATATTCCTAGTAGAAAATAAAATCCATGACATTTGTAAAAGTTAGATAAAGAATGGTATAAAATTCTCAAAAATATCTCAGCATCTTGGTCATTTTTAAACTAACTACATGGAGAAGTGGAATACACAATAGACATTGATTTGCAAATAAAATATTTGATCTGGCCAAAGCTGGGGAAAAGCTGAAGTGATGTATGGAAGCAATATTTTTGATAGCAAGTATCAAGTACCTGGCTTACAAGAGACAACAGCATAATTTAAAAATTGTCTGTGAAGGTTTTTGAGGGCATCTTAGGAAATGGAACATTCCACATTAGGCAGAAGTTCCATTATCTGTTATTTTCCAGAGCTCTGATCACGTTTACTCTAAAGCTCATGTTAATACCACTAGATTTCCTGACAACACAAAAGTATCACTTTCTCCAATTGCTAATTGCACAGAAAATTTGTCTAGGCTTTCAAACAACCAAACAAAATATGGTATTGTCCCAACATAGAAAAACTGGATTGTGTTGCTTTACGACATGCATATCACACATGCATTTGACAGTCTTGGAAGACTGAAAAATCTTAAACTGTATCCTCAAACTTTTAATAAAACACTGACACGTGCAGGAAGATGCATTCATACTGTTCCGAGTTTCAGGTATTAGCTGACATTCTGCCACTCAGACAAGTCAGTCCATCCACTTTGAGAAGAAGGGGCACAAGGTAATCCAATATCCTCTGAGCAGTGTTGTTAGATACAATACAGCACAGTTAAATTTGAATTTCAGATAAGCAGTAATTATTTAGTTCAATTATGTTCCAAATATTGCATGGGACATATTTATACTAAAAATTACTCATTGTTTATCTGAAATTTAAATTAGTCTGTGTGATGGTTAATTTTTGTGTCAAATTGACTAGGCCCTGGCATACCCAGATATTTGGTCAAATACTATTCTGGGGGTGTGTGTGAGGGTGTTTTTGGATGAGATTACAACTAAATCTGTAGATTGAACAAAGCAGATTGTCTGCCCTAATGTGGGTAGCCCCATACAATTAGTTGAAGGCCAAAGAGAACAAAAAGGCTGACATTCCAACTAGTAAGTGGGAGCATCTCTTGCCTGACTGTCTTCAGGATGAGGCATTGGTATTCAGTGGTTTTTGAACTGAAGACATTGGTCTTTTCAGGCTCGAACTGAAACATAGGCTCTTCTTGGACATCAGGCCTTCAGACTCACACTGGAACCACACTGTTGGTCCTCCTGGGTCTCCAGCTTGCCGACTGCAGATCTTGGGATGTCTCAGCCTTCATAATCATGTGAGCCAGTTCCTTATAACTCTCTTTATATGTAAATGTACCCTGTTCGTTCTGTTTCTCTGGGGGACGCTGACCAATCCAGTGTGGATGTCCTGTATTTTTATTTGCTAAATCTTGTAACCTTACTTCTAGGTTTGCCTTCTCTTTAATAGTTCTAAGATTCAGAATAATACTAATAACACTGATACTTCTATTAATAATAAAATTGAAATTGCTTTTCTTTCTGGCTTTCTCAGAAACCAATCATATATTCATCTACTCTACTGTGCGAAATGTTTTGCTATAGGACCTTTATTTATTTATTTATTTATTTTAGGACCTTTATTTTAGTAAGCTAAAAGTTCATGAATACTTGAACTCCAGTTATAGGATGTAAAAAAAAAAAAAATGTACCCATAAAAAGTAGAAAATGGTAGGCTCCCGTGCTACTCAAATCTGAGTATTGCCACTAGATGGTTTGGTAAGGGTCAAGGTAACTTGCCCAACCTCTTGCTGGATGAAAAATTTAAGTAAAGGAAAAGGATCTAGTCAGGGAATATTCTGAATAACAGCAATTCAGTGTCTTCTAATTCAATGAAGCTCAACTAACAATGACTACATTGACTCAATTTTACCATGCACTTCGTCTCAAAGTTTCCAGTGTTTATTACCGTCAACATCAAAAGAAACTTGTCTGACACCAGGCATGTGAGCTGTGACCCAGCTGAGACTGACTAGACAGATGTGACTTGGCTGTATAAATTTATTGTTGAATTGAAACTATTATTTCCATTAGGAGAGTCACATACATTAATATAATTAATTATTGCATAATACCTTCAAATAAATTACTCACTAAACTAGCACTGGAATAAAGGACAAGTTCATTGACAGCAATAGAAAATGCCAAGTCTCTCAGAAGTAGTCATTGGATTCTGAAACTACAAGTAGGACTGAATGATTTATACATCAAAGAAAAGATGTACTATTCAATCACCATGTTTTTGTTTAATGAGTTTGAGTTTTTATTACTTTTTTAATTGAAGTATAGTTGATTTACAGTGTGGAGTTAGTTTCAGGTGTACAGCACAGTGTTTCAGTTATACATATAAAAAATATATAT
The DNA here is from genome assembly GCF_003676395.1 of Aethalodelphis obliquidens. NCBI lineage: Eukaryota > Metazoa > Chordata > Mammalia > Artiodactyla > Delphinidae > Aethalodelphis > Aethalodelphis obliquidens. The sequence goes on along the minus strand of NW_020838037.1, from coordinate 3,680,447 downwards.
ATTCTTTTTTTACATTCTCATCAATTAAATGTCAGTACAAGATATTCAATAGAGTTCCCTGTGCTATATAGTAGGTCCTTGTTGGTTATCTATTTTTTATATAATAGTGTGTATATGTTAATCTCAAACTCCTAATTTATACCTCCCCCCCTTTCCCTTTGGTAACCATAAGTTTGTTTTCTAAATCTGTGTGTCTATTTCGGTTTTGTAAATTAGTTCATTTGTATTTTTTTAGATTCCACATATAAGCGATATCATATACTTGTCTTTCTCTTCCTGACTTACTTCACCTAGTATGATAATTTCTGAGTCCATCTATGTTGCTGCAAATGGCATTATTTCATTCTTTTTTTATGGATGAATAATATTCCATTGTATATATGTACCACATCTTCTTTATCCATTCATCTGTCAATGGACATTTAGGTTGCTTCCATGTCTTGCCTATTGTGAATAGTGTGTGGTGTATATATATATATATATATATATATATATATATATATATATA